>NW_024062672.1:2442500-3042500 GCF_006381635.1 Hibiscus syriacus
AGCTTGGCGTGATTCAAAGAATGGATGCTAACATTGAGGAGGGGAGTGTTGAGAATTCAATATTAGCCTAAATAAGCTCACACCTAAATTAATTTGATATCATTGCTTACATCAATTTAGTTTTGATGTCATTGCTTACATCAATTTAGTTAGGTGAAAATTAAATATTTTTCTCATTTTTAATTTGAATGGTTTAAATTATTTTGTGGTTATTTTAATGAGTGGTTTAGATTATTTCTTGTAACCTATAAATACACTATTTATTGAGTTTTATCATCCAACAATAAAAGTTTAATTATAAGCATTTGAAAGTTTTATTAAGAGTTCTTTATCTTTTACAATTTATTGAGATTATTATAAAGAGAGTTTCTTTTTCTCGATCAATTAAAATTTTTACTTTATTTCGATTCAACAATACAGTCCTTGAATCATAGAACAGACAATAATGTGAATACCCTAACGAAAAATGCTCTTTTCCCCGGGTTGTCGTGTAAGACTGTCGTATAAGGCTTGGTACGATCCGGTAATGATGTTTTTCTGTTTTGCTCTTCACTTTGCTTGCATAACTCCACCCTTGCAAGTATGTGGAAAATGTCAAAGGCATCTAATGATCAATTGTAATTCATGTTTTATGTTCTGGCAAATAATTTAAATTCTCATTCAGTCAATAATATTGGGATATATTATAAGATTTGGTCAACACCATAATGCTTTACTAACATACTTTTACCATTAATCATAGATGAAGCTAAATAGATGGTGGAGATATTGCCTATCCAGGCAAATTTAAAATATAAATTACAAACCACTCCTCTTCACACTCTTAACACTAATTTACTCAAACTCTTCCTATCGACTTCAATATCTTTTTCATCGAAATACAATTTTTTCCGGCCAACTATAAAGGAACTTCGTAAAATTCGATGAATCATTTACCTAAACCTCCATTTTGCTTCTCCGTAAGCAACGACGCCGAGGACGGTCATTGTATAACCAGCAATGCCAATAACTGTGACGGGATTTCGAAACAAAAGTATCGAGATAACAACAGCCACTGCTCCTTTTGCATTGCCTAATACCTGAATCAAAATATTATCCCCAAAGGAACATAAGCAAAACCAATAACCAAGCAAAAAGGAACATAAGCAAAACCAATAACCAGGCAAAAAAGTCGAATTTATGGAGGGTTTTTAGTTCAGCTTTCAGCCAAGTAGGTATTATATGAGGAAGAGCTTAACGTCAATATATTTCCTATTGTAATCCGTAGATATAGATATAGAAAAGAAACTAGAGGAAGGAAGAAGACATTGAACCTGGAGTGTTAATGCACTTGTATGTTTAGTCACCAAGAAATTCGACAAATTAGCCGAATATGCGAGTGTCGAGTTAATGAGAAGAAGCAGCCACATGTATCTATGCCGTCTTCCAAGTGATATTGTAACTTCTACAACATTTGGTTCCATCACAAGTGCAGCAGGCACTAAAACTAGAACGGCAATCGGGGACATGTAGAGTAGCAAATTCATCGAGTTCAACTTTTCCCTGCAAGAACAATCCAACAACCAAGCGGTTATTTACAAGGGGAAGACGGATAGAAAATGTTTATAGGGAAGGAACAAAAGCCGGCAGCCAGTAGAGAGAGGGATTCAAGACATTATACACATTGTATTTAGATGATTAAAAAGTTAAGGATGAGAGTAAACTTAATATTAAAATATGACTACATGGCCTGGGACTAACATGAATAGCAGACAAACTTATCTTTGGTTGAACCCCAAGTGACTGCCTCCTCTCATCCAACTGAAAACTCACCATGATCAAGGAATAAAAAGGAAAATCGAAGCTAAATTCGACAGTCTTCTGTGCCAGCAACTATTAACCAAGCATGTAAAGATATGTGCAAGCAAATTGCAGATGATGAACAAATAGAAACATAAGTGTTATACCCTTCTGAAGAAAGCACAATCCCCTGAAGAACTGATTTGAAGGCCCTTGCAGCAGTTGCACTTATGCACATAATGAATCCAAACCAGTGAAAACCCGGTTCACCCTGCCACCAATAATCAAGTTCAAGGGTTTTAATTAAAGGAAGAGACAAAGGTTGGCTAAAACTGCAGAAAAGTTACAGAGCTCTGTATCCCTTTCCTACTTAATACAAATGATGAATGCTTAAAACAAGACGCTATACGTATACAAGCGCGCGTGCATAGTGGACTCGTCTTCTTCTCTTTGTTTTCCTTTCATCATTTTCATTCTAGGATGAGCGAGGAGCGAGACGGTTGTACTTAAAACAGGTCAATTATACATAAAAAAAGGCTTTGCCGATGAACAAGTCAGATATCTCGAGTCAGTTTCTTTTGTTTCCTGTTCTAGAAGTCCAAGACTCAAACCAATTTGCTAGAATAACTATGAATCACACAATGTTCTCGGATATGGCTAATCAAATTGCAGTCAATATCTCACGTAAATATACTTTCGTTCCGATTACACTACAACTTCAATTCTAAGGGAGGTAATTTGCATCATCACTGCAATCACAATGCAGTCAATATCTCATAAATTTTCTTAGGTTTTGATTAGACTACAACTTCGATTCCAACGTAATTTGCACCTTCATTGCACAATTATTGCAGAAAATTACCATCTAATCGAATCACTAAGTAGCTCAGTGCATGCCAAATTCTACATTTGAAGGTTTTGGCACATCTATTGTTAATCATCACCGGTGCCTCAATAAACTATCCTAAAAGTAAACATATAAATTAGTGAAACTGATATTGAAGTTGTGCCGTACCGAACATGTAACTTAAACCTAGCCAATCCACCTCAATGTTACTTCTTTTGTTCAAATTTCCGTTGTATCAAGATATTTCATTCTTCTAGATTCAGCTGAATACATATTTCCTTAGGCTTTACAAAGACTTACGGAAAAAGGACAATCCTGGAGTATTTCTACCCCAAAAGTTATGTTCTTCTCAATCGACTCTTCTTTTCCCTCGAGGTACCTATTGCAGACGGCATCCTCAAAATTCATCGCAAAACTTGGAATGTTAGACACATACCCGTATCCTACACTCGATTCGAAGTCCAAATAACATAGCCTAAAAGACAACAAAGTTGAAAAGGCTACAACACTTTGTTGGGTAGTTTCAGCTTCTAAAACAAATTACTTAATTAAGAACAATCTGGACTAACTAATGAAAAAGAGGATAGATTTCCCCCCAATAGATGGACTAATATAATGCATTACCATTATCTATGTTACTCGAACTCAAATACAAGCATCAAGTATGTGAATGTACCCATCAGTAATATGGCTAGAATTTTCTAAATCTTTTCTATGTATTTAGAGAATCCTTGGAGGTTGTATTTGTATCCTAATATCCATGTAGATAGGAGTGTTCGGAACAGGGTATTTCAAGAAAAAACAAAGTCCGAGCAACATTGTTGATCTCTCACAGGGATGGACCGAAGAAGGCTGGCGGGACGATCCCCTCTTGAAAATTTCAAATTCTAATGTATTTTAAATATTTTTTATTGATAATATGTTATATTCCCCAACAGTCCTACGTCCGTCCCTTCTCACTAAGAAATCTGATTTAAGATTTACTATAGTAAAAGATCAACGCATAGAATTACAACTAATTATCATACAAAAATAACATCAAAACAATCTCAGATCTATCATCTTGGTCACCACACATACACATTACACAAAATCAAAATCAAAATCAAAATCATGTAATGAATCTAAATAGAAACTTTCTTCTTTTTGCATCAATCAAAGATCACTAGGAGCTGAAAGAAAAGAAAAGGAAAGGAAAAAAAGGAACATTTACATACCCCACTGGCAATGACAACCCCAGCAACAACAGGCACAAGAGCACCATAAGTAACCCAAGCCTCCCTCTTGAAAGTCATCAAGTACGCAAACAAGGCAGTGAAAAACGGCGTCGTGGCACCGACGGCCTGGTTGAATGAAACCGGTAGGTACCTCAAAGAAACGTTGCCACCGACGACCGAACAACAAAAGACGACACTCAAAGTTGCAATCTTTAGGAACTGAGGCCTGGATTTGATCGGTTGGAGAGGGACGAGCTTGATTTAGACGACGGAGATCTAGCTAAAGAAAGCACAGGCCGACATATGGCACATTGTTAGGAATATTGGGAATCTGAAACCGTAGTTGGAAAGCAAGTATTTGTTCAAGAGGAGGACTCCGATGTTTGAGGAGTACCATAGGATTATGAGTGAAGATATGAAAAGGGTTTGCTTTTTTGACGATAATGGTTGCTGGGTTGATGACATTTTTGGAGATTTCGAGATCAGAAGAGAAGAAGGTTGGATCTGTTCTTCTATGAACTCGAAGAAGCAGATGAAATATAGAAGAACTCAAGTAGCTGTCGCCTGTGCTTCACTGGGAATTTTGGATTTTCTTTACTTTTATATACTTTGTCTTTTAAGTTTTAGTATAAACTACATGTTTAATATCTTAAGTATCACTTTTGTTTTGTTTCGGTCAGTCAATTATTATTTTTTCCAAAATCATATTTAACGTTACGTTTTGATTTTATTTTGATCACTTACCATTAAAAAATTAACATAATTACTGACGAGGCATTTTATTATTTTTAATGATAATATAACATTATCTAATGGCGAAATATCAATATTACCATTAATTTTTAATGGTGGTGATCAAAATAAAATCCAAACTATATGTTACGAATTATTTAAATAAATAACCAGGGTGACCAAAATAGAATAATAGTGATAGTCGGGGCATTAAAGCATAGTTTACCCTAAGTTTTGATATTTTTTAAGTTTTATCTTAAATTTATAAAAAATTGTTTAATTTCATTTGTTTTTAATATTTAATATCGATAGATTCTGCACTCCGCCCCCCCCCCTTTTTGAAGTGGTTTTTTTTTTTATATTTTACCTACCATAATAGTATATGTTGTTCATCTTTCAAAATCATAAACATGGCCCCAACAAACATTTATTCTTTTTTATCTTTTAAAATTTCTACATTTTGATATCCTTTAAAAAAAATTATGATTAATTTCCAATACTTTCCTATGATTTTATCATTTCTTTTTTTAATGAATAAAAACTAGCAAGATCCACTATTAATGAATATTGTTTCATTATTAAAAAATAATAAAAATTAAATAATATTTTATTATAATAATGAGAACTAAAAACAAATTAAAAAATCGAAAGAATAATAAAGGTTAAAACTTGAGACAACTTTGTAATTATGCTCATCTAAAAACACGGTTAACTAATTAATTAATTAAATTTTTTGAAAACATACAAAATATAGATAATACGTGGATGACATCCACCTTGATGTTCGTATTTGATTTTATAAGAATTGTGAGAGAATGCCACGTGTACTCGGCAGCTATTGTTCGAACGGTTCTGTCGGTGGAACGGACGTTTTCTCGATACCTCAAGAAAATATGACGTTTATTCTTAAGAAAAAATAATCAAAATTTAATTGATTTAAAAATAAATAAATAAAATTAGAATTCACTTACCTAATATAAAATTCCTATAATTTTATATCATTTTATAACTATTGGATAAAGAAAAATAAAAAACTAAGATTATTTATTTTTTCAGTGAATATATATTTTTATTTCTTATTGTTAATTTCAGTTATTAATTTATTTTTTTAATGGAAAGAGCATACACAAGAGCTAATTTAACTAATTACCATACTATCTGCATCCTATGACATCCTGATTATACTGTCGAATAACATCCGTCGGGGTTCTGGAAATAGTGAAGCCCAAACTTAGTCGATCGTACAAGTTTTGTCATTCCATCCGTCGTTGTATTGCATCGTCGAGGGACAGAGATGAAAACAATCTGCCAATTTCTCTTAAACAAGTCCACAATATATGGAGTCAGGGACGAGCACTCCACGTAGCTCCTTCCTCCTCCAACACTTCAATCGCGTCTTTGTAATTCGTTTTCACAACAACGGCTTTTAGCTGTAAATCCCAAGTCAGCTTGAGTCCAACAATGATCCCTCATGGTTCTGCCTCTAACACCGAACAACGTCCAATATATATTTCGCGTGTCCCACAATTCACGTACCATCTTCATCTCGGATAACCCCACCACAAGACGATGTGTCGAAACTGATCAATCTCGCACCATCCAAATTTAATTTGTACCACCCACCATCGGAAGCCTTCCAAACATTGGTTCGCTGGACAGACATAGAAGGTTGAAAACTCGCATATCGTACTTTTAGACGATTAAGCACCATTTCGTTCACCATACGCGAGTTGCGATGGAGGATGTTTTCTCTTGCAATATAATTCTCAATAATTCATTGTGCCTATTCCATAAGTTCCATACAATGGCTTCAAATCATAAGTAGGGATGGGTATCGGTCGGGTTGGGTCGGATTTTTGGTCCACCTGACCCGACCCGACCCAAGAATAATGACTCCTCCATCTGAAACCTGACCCGCATAATATACCCTCCACTCGACCCGATTTTTTGAAATAAAATCTGAATTATATCCGACCTGACCCGAAATAATAATAAAATATTATTTTTATTCAATAAAAATAATAATTTAATTTGAAAAAAATAATATGTAGAGTGATATTATTGTAATTATTTCTAAATATATAAGGTAAAATTATATTTTTTTTCCTAGGTCAGGTAAGGTATTTTTCACCCTAAATCTAAATCCGACCCGATCCGATCGGGTCGGAATCCGTCGGATTCGGGTCCCATATCCATCCCTAATCATAAGCCACGATTCTCGTCATTATGTGAAAAGTAACTAGGGTGACAAATATTTCATTGGGCTCATTTAATGATTTTAAAAAAGTGTAAAATTAGAAAATTTTACACTATATAATTGAATCTAAATCTATAAATAAATAAAAGTTGATCTTAGAATTTGAGGATTTTTTCTATTGCATTATAATTTGACCAGTTTTTAAGTAAAACTTGTTTGAACTAACCACTCCCACTGATGTGATTTTTTTTCGGTACATCCTCCACTGGTACGATTGATTATAAGTAAATAAGATAAATTTGAGTATTGATGCAAACCTTTTCTTTTGTTGTCTTTTCATTTAAGTCTCCTTTTATTTTAATTTTATTTCTTTAATATGTTGAGTCTTTTTTAAATCGTCTAAGTGAGTTTTATAAATTGTTTATTCTGGTTGAATGTTGACTTAGACGCCTAACTTATATTTCAGTGCCTTGCTAGTTTCAACTTAAGTAGCACCGAATCAATTTTTGCAAGTAAAACTATTTTCGTTGGCACACAAAAATGAAATTATGGCACACGAGGGTATGAAGACTCGTACTAGTACGTAATAGAGGAATCGTTCAAGGGACGTCTTGTCATGTTGGAAGGAAGGATCCGCTGAGAATAGAAAGATCTTTGACGAGCATAGGACATGTCTTGACGAGTTGGAGTCCAAGAGAAATGAACTAAAAAAGGAGATTCAAAGATATGCTTAACAAGATGGTGGACAAGGTGGGTCAAAGGAGTGATGCTCTTAAAGTTGAGATATTAGCCCTTGGGAAAGAATTACAACAACTCGAGGGAGATTTACATTTGTGCATGCAAGGCACCCGTGAGTAGTGAAATGTTGGTTGTTGCACTCGAACCCAATGTGGATGCCTCAATATCCAAGGAGTTCAAAGGACTAGATCAATCACGGATACGAAAAAATTTGTATGGGGTATGAAGCAACATTTCTGGGTCGTGAGTATCGAAGAAGATGTCCGTGAGGTAAATATTGCTAGAATATATTTAACAAATATTACAATGTTATTGTAGTGTCGTAGGTGTTCCAATGAGAAGCATGCCATTAAAATCTGAAGAGAATTTCAAATGGAATTTAAATAACATTTTCTAAATATACCAAAGATGAAATTCGACCCAATTTGATTGTCTCAAGCAGAGTCAATTCATGAGTATGTGCGCCAATTCAACAAGCTCATCCTACAAGTCTCATACATGAGCAGCGAAGACGCGCTCTTCACCTTTATGGATGATTTGTAACATTTGAGTCAAGACTCAGCTACAAGTAAGGAGGTCAAAAAGACAAGAGACAAGAGACAAGAAGCTTTTTGAATCCATAACTGCCGTCAAGTCACTGATCTAGTTTAGTAAGGACAAATGACCATGGACAAGTCTTCCAGACCTTAAAACAATGGTACTGTCGAGGGAGATGATGAAGGGCAGGCGAGAGATGATGAAGGAAACTCCTCATGTAAGAATGACAAGACTAGATTCAACCAATGGGAGAATGAAAAGGAGAGACACTTGTTGAAGTGTTACTTTTACAATGATACACACGTGATGAAGGATTGTCTTAAGAAAAATTGCTTTACCACCACCATCAGTAGTGATAATAAGTAAATAATTAGTTTTGTTGGGCCAAATTTGACATAATTGACAGAAAATTGGAAAAATATAGCGGTCGATTCATGCAGCCTTTCACTGTAAAAATTCCAATTGCAAAATGAACGTCTTTCCCAGCCCATTTACCATTTTATCACACCTTTATTGATGAGATATTTTACTATCCATTGATGATTAATATACCGCTTAAAGTTATCACTCCGTACACAAAAATAGGGATATGAAATCAGGTAACCGTTTAGGTTTCAATTAGATCATATCAGATCAGGTTAAATTGGATACAAGTCGTGTAAAGTCTATTTAATGGTTCGTTTCAGATCAGGTTAAGTCCAGATCAAATCAGTTTGGATCATTTTCAGGTTGATTTGACATCAGATTCAATTCGAATTCGGATCTTTAATTTCAGTTCAAATCGATGTCAATTCAGGTCAAAACGATTCATGTTTGAATCAGTTAAATACCAGGTTAATTAAGGTTCGGATGGAATTCAGGTCGGATCTCGTTCAGATTGGATCACATCATTGACAGAAAAAATTCATATTGGATCTTACGGGGTATGGATTAACTTTAGGCCGGGTTATTTTTGGATTAATTATTTTTCGCCTTTCATGAACGACGAATTGTAATTTGTAATTGCATATGATTTGGAGTAAATTACAATATATATATATATATATATATATATATATATATATAATTATGGGCTAATTTTAATAAAAATATAATTTTGAACTAACATGAAATTACAAATTGAAATTTAAATAAATTAAACAACACGCGTGGATGAGAGATCAAATTGAAATAATTATAAAATGTAATTAATATAAAAATAGACTAAATTGAATCTATTTAAAAAGTTGATGAACAAAAGTTTAAAGGTTTCAAAGATTATGATATCATTTATAGAGTTTGAAATGAAGTTTATTATGTGATTTATTGAGTTTGGAGTAAATTACAAAATATAAATAAGTATGGGTCAATTTCATATACAAATATAGTTTTAAGCACTAAATTGAACAAATATGAAATTACAAATTAATGTTTAAATAAATTAAACAACACATAGGGGTCAAATTGAAATAATTGTAAAATGTGAAACTAAAATTAATATAAAAATAGATTGACTTGCATTTATTTCAAAAGTTGAAGAACAAAAATTTATAAGATTTTGCATATTATAATAAAATTTTAAAAGCTAAATTGATTAAACATGATATTTCAAGCTATAATTTAAATAAATTAAACATGCAATATTCAAATTAAAATAAGGGTAAAGTATAGTAATGGTCTACTACTGAAGCTGCTCTCAACCTATTGTTGGGGGCAGCCTACTATCTTACCTCCCCCTTACCCCATTACATATGGGAACAAGGGACAACCATTTATAGTAATGGTCATTGAACTTTTCTAAAGCTTTTATTTAGGTTCTCAACTTTTAAAACTTGCAATGCAGTCCTCCAACATTTAATCTGTTTGCAATATGGTCCCCCGACGTTACACTGTCGTTAGTACATTTGCAATATGGTCACTGAACTTTTTAGGCGTTTGCATTTAGGTCCCCCAACTTTTAAAACTTGCAACACAATCCTCAATTTCATTCTAAACCCCAAATTCCTTTTCGATCTCGAATTTCCTTTTTCGCTTCTCTCTTCTCATTTTCAGCGTAACTTTTCAGTCGGGGATACATGAGAAATTCTAATCTAACTTTGAATTATGTGGAGGTGTTGACTTGAATAAGGGTCCATTGAGAGAAGACCTGACCAAGGGACTATCGGGACCATCAACGATTCAAGGTGTAATGTTAGATACAAGTCATCTCAGGTGAAGCATAGATGTTCGATAAAATGCTTGTGAGAAAAAAATAGGGTTAGAAATGCAAAGTTGACAAATACTACTAAGATGAACTAAGTATCATTGTTGAAAGTCACCAACAAAGCTGAAATTATTTTGTATAAATGGCATATAATAATTTATTCATTTAATCCTTGTGGTTAAAGATTTTCCAACAGATGATAAAATATAATGAAATCCCAAACAACGCATTCACCTCTCAGTCTCTTTCGCAACTCGAAAGGCATCATGAAAGGGTCAAGTAGCTGTTCCAAATATAATACCCTGTCATGATGCCTTTTCGAGTTGCGTGCATGCAGAATTATCTTATAAAGCTATAATTCAATATAATTCAACTGTAAAATTTCCAAAACATGTAAAAAAAATCCAATTTGTTCACGATATATTAGTCCCATAATCAACATGAACTTATTAAAAAGAATACGAGCTCACAGGACGCCAAAAACCACAGGTCGGATCAATACAATTCCAGTAAACTAGTACCAACAGTCTCTCGGATTGAGCATGGAGATTTCACTTTGTCGTTACTCACAGCCAATTCTCTGATTTAAAGAAAAACCAAACAAGAAGATCAAAAAAATTTAGCCTATGACCCTCTTTCACTTTTATTCTGATGGACTGAATATCTTTCATAAGGAGTACTAAAAGTTTTGATTAAGAAGAAAGAAATAAAATTAGAAGGTTTTGGTTCAAAACTAACATTGAATATCCAGATCATTAACACGCAGTTCCAAAAACATAAAAAATTCAATAGAAAACACATAATGTGAGCTGAAAATGGGAAAGTGCGAAAGAGGAAAAGCTTACTTCCGGATAGCCCAAAAGAGAAAATAAATACCTTCTTGCAAGTGAGGGGAGAGGCTAAGAAATAAACGCAATCGGTGTTGCGTTCCAGTAATTCTTCCTCCATTTTTTCTTTGTAAATGAAAAGCTGAAAGACAGAGCACTACTTGGGTTTACAATTTTACATGGAGGAAAATTGAAAAACAAAAACCAAACGAGAGTGCATGTGAGCAAAAAAGACTGAGAGATGAATGTGATGTTTGGGATTTCATTATATTTGATCATCTGTTGGAAAATCTTTAACCACAAGGATTAAACGAATAAATTATTATATATCATTTATACAAAAGAATTTCAGCTCTGTTGGTGACTTTCAACAATGATACTCAGTTCATCTTAGTAGTATTTGTCAACTCTGCATTTCTAACCCCATTTTTTTCTCACAAGGATTTCATCGAACATCTATGCTTCACCTGAGATAACATGTATCTAACATTACACCTTGAATCGTTGATAGTCCCGATAGTCCATTGGTCGGGCCTTCTCTCAATGGACCCTTATTCAAGTCAACACCTCTATATAATTCAAAGTTAGATTAGAATTTCCTATGCATCCCCAACTAAAAAGTTACACTGGAAATGAGAAGAGATAAGCGAAAAATGAAATTTGAGATCGAAAAGGAATTTAGGGTTTAGAATAAAATTGAGGATTGTGTTGCAAGTTTTAAAAGTTGGGGGACCTAAATGCAAGTGCATGAAAAGTTCAATGACCATATTGCAAACGTACTTACGGCAGTGCAACGTCGGGGGACCATATTGCAAACGGATTAAATGTTGGAGGACTGTATTACAAGTTTTAAAAGTTGAGGGACCTAAATGAAAGCTTTAGAAAAATTCAGTGACCATTACTATACTTTACTCTTATTTTAATTTGATATATATATATATATATATATATATATATATATATATATATATATATATATATATAATATATATATATATATATATATATATATATGTACGAAGAATGTTATGTTAAATGTATATATAATATACATTATACTTATGAATCCATAATACTTATCATATATATAATATAGTTATATATATAATATATTTATGCATATATATATTATTATATTTATGTATATATATTATATATAAATATATACACATATATAAGTGTGTGCATATATGTAAGTTTATGGTGTATGTATATAAATATATATGTGTGTGTATATATATATATATGTAAGTAATTAAGTATATATATAATTATGTATGATCAATGATATATGTACATATATATGATGTAATTACATAACTATATATAAGTATTAATATAAATATATATGCATATATATATATATATATACATATGATGTATGTATTATACATGTATATATGTACATTATGTATATACATGGATTGTCAACCTTAAAATTATCAACACCACAAATGCAAGGGTCCCTCCTCCCTTATTCTTCTGCAAAACCGACGGTGAAATGATAAAATTACGGGGTGAAATTTTAATTTTTAAAAATCAAAAGTAAAGTGAATTACTAGGGATGACAAAAAAACTCGAACCCGACGGGGAAAACTGAAAGCCGAATTAAACGGGTCGGGTTCGGGGATGATAAACGGGGACGGGGACGGGATGGGGAAAACCCATTTATTTTAAACGGGGATGGGGATGGGGACGGGTTTGGTAATCCCCACCCCGATTACCCGCCCCGATACCCGACCCGATAAATATTAAAAATAATTATTTATATATATATATATAATATTAATAAATTTAATTTAAATAAAAAAATATATATTTATATATTTAATTTAAATATATATATATCCAGCCCAATTCTCGGCCCAATACCCGACCCAATACCCGACCTAATACCCGTTTAAATAACCGTTTATGCTAAACAGAGATACTCGTTTCCCCGCGGTTTTCCCCGATTACCCGACGGGGATCTCCGTTTAAATCCCCGCAGTTTTTTAAACGGGGACGGGTACCAGTTTTTTAAACGGGGACGGGGACGGAGACGGGGGGACAAATACTCGGCCCAAACCCGGCCCGTTGCCATCCCTATGAACTACAAGTGGACTTTTAGGATTTTTAACTTATAAATATTTAAATTAATTTTATACAATCTAACAAAATCATATTCAATAAATAAATTATTTAATGATTATAATTAAATTTTATAATATATTAATTATAATTAATATAGAAAATAAATTTATTAATTTAATTATCATAACTAACAATTTATTTTAACTTTTAAAAAGTAATTATCATAGTTTATTATAAATGCAAAATATCATAACTTCATTAAATTTCATAACTTCATCGATTATAACTTATAAGTCAGGTAAATATCAAGTCCTTCATCAGTTATAACTTATAAGTCAGGTAAATATTAAGTCAGTTAAATAATAAGTCGACTTATTTACAAGTTGAGTCAATTACATGTCAGGTTCATAACATGTCAGTTTGATAACAAGTAGGATAACTCCAGTTATTTTCTAGGTTAATCTCAATTTCAGATTCATATCATTCAGATGTAAAACAGATTCAATTATCATATTATCAATTCAATTCTGGTTCAGATCAATATTAATTCAGACTCAAATCGATTTCAAATCACCACTACCTCAAGTCACAAAGAATTTTAACTCAAGTCAATTTCGGTCAATTTTTCAGGTTAGATCAACTTTTTACAATCCTACCAAAAAGAAGATTAGGATAGGAACGAAGGATTACAGAATAGGAACGGCAGTACCTGAATACTATCATCACTAAAGCTTGTGAACCCCACAAAATTAAGAAAGTCAGAAACGGTCCACGGGCAGCCAATTATGCCAACTAGGACTATGAGAAAACAGATGAGGAATCTATTGTGTGGGCCCCAAACTCCCTACGTGTCCTACGTGTGATCTGACACGTTGGCTTCATCTTCCATCTGTATTTATGATTCCATTTTTACCCTCATAAAATTTTATATTTCCATAATGGTCCCCGGGCATCATCTTCAAAAGAAACGTTCGTCGCTTTCAGTCTCAGTATTTTCCCCTTCATCAACGCGTGCGCGCACACACAAACACTTTGCTCACTAAGCTCATTCACTAACTATGATTTGTTTTTGAGATCTCGAAATTATAGAAAATGTTGGATTATGCATTGTAGGGCTCAATCAGGGGAAGCTGGATCGTTTCTTTCGTTTCCTCATCGTGATTCGTCGTTTAAGGTACTGTTTGGCCTTCGAGAAGAAAAAAGGGGGGGGGGAGCTACATTTTCGTTAGGGACTCGTAGTTTGTTTGACCTTCGATTTTTATTGTGTAATGAATCATTATTGTGCTTTCTTGTGTTCTGTAAGAATCATAATGTTTCATTGTTCACATTTCAGGATATATCATTGATGGCTTTTGACCTCTGGGGCCCATCATTTCCTGAAGGTGGTTTCTAGTTTCTTGAATTAGCGGTTACATGCATGCATTCTTATTTGATCATTGATTTTTTCAATGTGATTTGACTGCAAGTCGGTATTCTGCAGAAGAAAGCAGCTATTTCATACAAACCGGAACGGCGGTATGACTTTTACTTCGGTTATGGCATCGGTATAATGGTGGTCCTATTTTTGCTGCAGTTTTGATTGGTATAGTGTTACTTGGCATCTGTTATTAGCATGGTTATGCAGTGTTTTGGTTTTTCACAGATATGAAGAAAATGCCTTGAACGAGAAATCTTGTGTTCAAGTGCTGAGTATATTGATTGCAAAAGTAGATACATTGATGAACTTGAAAAAGATTTGGTGTTGCTCCAAAGTGAACTGGTCTGGGATGAACATGAAGAATGGCATGACATCTGCTGTAATGCCTTGAGATCTAAGATCAACTGTCTTGATATCTCAATAAGGAAATTGAGGAAAAAGGATGAGAATGGCATTGAGGTTTGCTTATTGATGCATACAGAACCTGCTGAGAAGTTGCATGATACTGAAGGCCTTGCTCAAAAGTTTTTGTCATGAGAAAAATGAGCAGGTTTGACTCTTGGATATTTTTCATGTTCTTTTACTAACTTGTCATGAACATGATTCAACACTGAAATTTAAAGGGACAGTACCAGAAGATTGTGTCCTCGCGTTGAGTTTACAGATTGTTTACCCTAACTCCGCAATTTCAACCAAATTTGTGTAGTATATATGTTTCTTGCTTCTACAATTTAAGCCCTTTTCACCAAATGCTTCAGTCTATTGCTGGTCCCTGTGTTGTTCCATGTTTGTTCTAAATGTAGGTTTAATACCGTCTCTAGATATCTCAGAGTTGTAACAGTGTTGGATTTTTCTGCTACCTCAGTCATTTTGATTGGAAAGAGAATGGAGAACCTCTAATATACTCAAGTAGAGGTTTTTTTTAACAAAAATAAAATAAAATAAAATCAGAATGCTTTGACATGCCGGAGAACTTGGTAAGCACGTTCAACTCTTCTTGTTGTCAACAGTTGGTTCTCTTTGTATTTCCTTTAGTGGCCTATCATTTACTTATTAGTGTTTCTTCTAATTGTTGGGAAATAAACCAAGTACAAATAATTACTCTATAACCAGATTAGTGAGAATGCAAAATAAAAGCAGAAAAATAATACCCGAAATTGATAACGGAGTTCAGCCAATTGTGCTTACGTCTCCGGACTGCTGCAGATCTTTTACTAAGAGAGAAAATTTACAGGTGTTTACAAAACACTCACTACTCATAAGAAAGCTCTCTAGTATTGGGAGAAAGAAATGATTTTTGGGATAGTTTTGAAGCTAAATGAGCTAGGGTATTTATAGTTGAAACTTAAGGACTTAATCTTGTAAATACCCTAAAACCTAGGGATTAATTATGATTATCCCATTATCATTTTTCAACAAACATCTACCAAACTTTGAAAAACTATTTTTCAAAGAAACATTTACCAAACTTTGAAAACCATTTTCAAAGAAACATTTACCAAACTTTGAAAACCATTTTTTCAAAGTTGGTTACCAAACTTGAAAACCATTTTTTCAAAGTTGGTTACCAAACTTGAAAACCATTTTAATACTTTCAACAATCTCCCACTTGAAGACTGATTTTAATCTGTCTTCACACCTCGATCAATGCAACAGCTTTTCTAGTCTTGTTACTCTAGCATGCCAACTGAAGTTGAAAACAACTTCAGTTTGTCTGTAGTCACCGTCTTTGTCAACATATCTGCCGGATTTTGAGCTCCACTGATCTTTTCAAGTTTCAAAATCTCATCTTCCAGAAGAGACCTGATAAAATGATATCGCAATTGTATGTGCTTTGTCCTGGAATGAAAAGACGGATTCTTTGCTAGATGTATAGCACTTTGACTGTCGCAATACAAGACATTGTTTTCTTGTTTCTTGCCTAACTCTTCCAAGAAACTTTGGAGCCAAATCATCTCCTTGCTAGCTTCCGTAACAGTGACATATTCTGCTTCAGTTGTGGAGAGAGCAACTATCTTCTGTAGTTGAGAAACCCAACTCACTGCGGTTCCTCCTAGAGTATAGACATACCCTGTAGTGCTCCTTCTGATGTCAACATTTCTGGCTAAGTCAGCATCTACATAGCCTGTCAGTATCGTATCTCTACCTTTGAAACAAAGTGCTTTGTTTATGGTACCCCGCAGATATCTGAGGATCCATTTGACTGCTTCCAGTGTACCTTGCCCGGATTATTCATGTACCTGCTAACAGCTCCCACTGCTTGAGCAATATCTGGTCTGGTACAAACCATGGCATACATCAGACTTCCAATCGCTGAGGCGTACGGCACCTTCACCATGTGTGCACGTTCTTCCTCCGTCTTTGGTGACTGTTCTTTGGAGAGTCTGAAATGAACACCTAAAGGTGTACTTACTGGTTTAGCATCTTGCATGTTGAACCTAGAGAGTACTTTGTTGATTTACTCAGCCTGTGATAATATCAAAGTCCCTGACTTTGTGTCTCTCTTGATCCTCATCCAAGAATCTGCTTTGCAGCGCCCAGATCCTTCATAGCAAACTGCTTTGACAATTTTTGCTTCAAGTTTATAATCTCTTGCATGTTTGAGCCTGCAACGAGCATGTCATCAACGTACAACAATAAAATAATGAAGCTATTGTCGAACCTCTTGATGTAGCAGCAATGATCTGCTTGGCATCTGGTAAAACCACTGCTACTCATGAAACTATCGAACTTCTTGTACCACTGTCTATGAGCTTGTTTTAAACCATACAAGCTCTTCTTCAACCTGCATACCAGGTTTTTCTTGTCTGCCTCTATGAAGCCTTATGGCTGACTTATATAGATTTCTTCCTCCAAATCACTATGAAGGAAAGTTGTCTTTACATCTAACTGCTCAAGATGTAAATTCTCTGCAGCTACAATTTTCAACACCAGTCTGATTGTAGATAGTTTCACGACTGGAGAGAAAATTTCATTGTAGTCAATACCTTCTTTTTGCTGAAAACCTTTGACAACCAATCTCGCTTTGTAGCGTTTGCTCTCATCGTGCTCTTCTTTCATCCTGTAAATCCACTTGTTGTGAAGCGCTTTCTTACCTGGTTGTAATTCAGCTAATTCCCACGTCTGATTTGACAAAAGCGAGTCCATCTCATCTTTCATGGAAGACTCCCACTTGACTGAATCCTCCACTTGCATTGCTTCATCATAGCACTCTGGTTCACCATTGTCAGTCAGCAACAAGTAGTGCAAAGAAGGAGAATACCGTTGGGTTGGTTTAGGAATTCTGGAGGAGCGTCTTAGTTCCGGTGTGCCTGGTTCTTCTTGAACTGCTTCAGGACTGATCTGAACATCATTTCCAGAAATCTCCTCAGCAAATTCCTTTGTTTCAGCTTTGGTATTGGAGCTGCTTGATTCTACAGTTGACTTGTCTTTGTACATCACATTCTCATTGAAAATGACATCTCTGCTTCTAATGATCTTCCGATTTTCATAGTCCCAAAACCGGTAACCGAACTCATCACCGCCGTAACCAATAAAGGCACATTTGTTGGACTTAGCATCAAGTTTACTTCTTTCAGCAGAGTCTATGTGTACATAAGAAATACGACCAAACACTCTTAAGTGTGAAAGGTTTATTTCTTTCTTGCTCCAAACTTCCTCTGGTATTCTGCCATCCAAAGGAACTGAGGGCCAACGGTTGATCAGGTAAGCTGCAGTGTTAATAGCTTCAGCCCATAGAAATTTAGGCAATTCGGCATGTATCCTCATGCTTCTGGCACGTTCATTCAGAGTTCTGTTCATGCGCTCTGCTACGCCATTCTGCTGCGGTGTCATGGGAATTGTTGTCTCCATCTTGATCCCATTGTTTGCGCAAAAATCTCTGAATCTCCTATTTCTGTACTCTCCTCCATTGTCAGACCTCAACCGCTTGACTTTTATACCATTCTCATTTTCCACCATGGCCTTCCATTTTCTGAAGGTATCAAAGACTTCTGATTTTTTCTTCAGAAAATAAACACACACCTTCCTTGTAGAATCATCGATGAAGGTGACATAATATAATGAGCCTGCAAGAGATGGAACTGGAGATGGTCCCCATACATCAGTATGAACTAACTCTAACTTTTCAGCCTTGGGTGTCTTACCAATCTTTGCAAAGCTGACTTTCTTTTGTTGCCAAAGATGCAATCCTCGCATAGTCCGACATCTATATTCTTTAGATCCGGCAGCTTCCCCTTTGACAAAAGTGTCTTCATCCCTTTCTAGCTCATATAGCCAAGCCTTTGGTGCCATAGGTTTGATTTTCCATCAGCATCTGCTGCTGCAATGATATTCTCTAAATTTGAGGTTACATAGAGAGTACATGTCTTCTTACCACGTGCAATGATGAGTGCTCCTTTGGTAATCTTCCATTCACAACCTGAAAAGGTTGTACTGTATCCTTCTCCATCAAGCTGTCCTACAGAAATCAAATTTCTTTTGAGACCAGGAATATGTCTCACTCCTATCAGCTTCTAGGTGGTCTGGTTTGGCAGCTTTAGTCGAATGTCTCCTTTTCCGACGATCTTCAAGGTTTCATCATCAGCAAGATGAACCTTCCCAAAATCTCCACTGACATAGTTCTCCATGATTTCTTGGCATGGCGTGGAGTGGAAAGATTCCCCTGAATCCAAAATCCATGATTCAATCGGACTGTTGACGCTTAAAATCATGGCATCACCTGTCTCCTCCGTCATGTTGACAGATTCCTGTGCGCCGGTATTTTTCTTCGGTGCTCGGCAATCTCTTTTGAAGTGGCCCTTCTTGCCGCAATTATAACAGGTAAAATCTTTATTTCCTGTTCTTGATTTTCCCCTTCTGGATTTCGATCTGCCACGATTTGAATTTCTTTCTGAAGTTCTCCCTCTAGACTCCGTGTGCAAGGCTGAGGAGGTTGATGCTTCACCCGATTCTCTCCGTCGAATTTCTTCGCTCAGTACCAGATCCCGAACATCGTCGAATTTAATTTGATGTTTCCCGACGAACTGCTGACTGCTGTAACAGTAGCATTCCAACTGTCTGGTAAAGATGATAAGAGAATTAAAGCTCGAACTTCATCATCAAATTCAATTTCCACTGAACTCAACTGGGCTGTGATTGTGTTGAGTTCATTTAGGTGTTGTGCCACCGATGCCCCTTCCGTCATCCGCAAATTGAATAATCGCCTCATCAAATGAACTTTGTTTGAGGCCGATGGCTTCTCATACATACTGGAGAGAGCCGTCATAAGACCCGCCGTGATCTTTTCCTTTACTATGTTGAAAGCAACATTGCGAGATAACGTCAGTCGGATAACTCCGAGGGCTTGTCTGTCGAGAAGAGCCCAGTCTTCATTCTTCATGCCCTCTGGTTGTTTTCCTGAGAGGGGTTGATATAGATTTTTCTGGTATAGAAAATCTTCAATTTGCATCTTCCAAAATCCAAAGTCCGCACCATCGAACTTTTCAATTTTCACATTCCCTTCGTCTGCAACCATCGCTCCCACTCGAATCTAGCTTCGTTTGGATCGTTTCTGAAATTTTTTGCGAACCGCCGTGTATTAGGACACTTCCGTCGATAAACTTGTATCGCCGACCGAATTTTACTATTCACGAAATTCACTATTCACGTGAATAGTAACCCGAATAGTAACTTCGCAAAAAATTGACAAAATTCACAACCCAAAAGCTCTGATACCAGTTGTTGGGAAATAAACCAAGTACAAGTAATTTCCCTATAACCAGATTAGTGAAAATGCAAAATAAAATCGGAAAAATAATACCCGAAATTGATAACGGAGTTCAGCCAATTGTGCTTACGTCTCCGGACTGCTGCAAATCTTTTACTAAGAGAGAAAATTTACAGGTGTTTACAAAATACTCACTACTCACAAGAAAGTTCTCTAGTATTGGGAGAAAGAAATGATTTTTGGGATAGTTTTGAAGCTAAATGAGCTAGGGTATTTATAGTTGAAACTTAAGGACTTAATCTTATAAATACCCTAAAACATAGGGATTAATTATGATTATCCCATTATCATTTTTCAACAAACATATACCAAACTTTGAAAAACTATTTTTCAAAGAAACATTTACCAAACTTTGAAAACCATTTTCAAAGAAACATTTACCAAACTTTGAAAACCATTTTTTTCAAAGTTGGTTACCAAACTTGAAAACCATTTTAATACTTTCAACACTAATATCTGCTTATTTTATGCTTTATTTCGTGAACTAAGACAGAGTTTTCCTTTCAAGAATGAGCAATCTCAGGATGTTGTCTTACATTCGAGGTCTGGTTCTCCAGACAACTCAGCTGCCCTGCATAAGGACCAAAAGTCAAGTTCTTCAGATCTATGTTCAATTGCAAAGGAGGAAAACAATGGATCCAATGTTACTCCCAAAGAAAAAAATTACTTCATCAAATCCAAATATGGAGCCTGAAGTGAAGAAAGCAAATAATTTGGAAACAGTCAAGTAACAACAAGTTTCATCCTTGCATGCTTTAACATGCCCATAATCAAAGATCCATTTACTCTCCACATAAATACAAAGAGAACTCTGACTTTTGGGCAGTTATTGACGGTGAAATAGTTAGATATTAGTACTGTCACTAAGGGCTATTAAGTTTAATTGTTACATTAATATGAAAACTTGCCATGTCTCCGTACTTTGTATCTTGCTTTGTGTCTCTTTGAATGTTTTGCATTTCTCTTTCTCTGTCTCTTTCTTTTTCTAATAGGGTGGTAGATGCTGGATCTGTCATCTCTTATTGCCCAATGTTGATTTATTTGTTTGAATTTTTCATGCAAGCTCTTTAAGAGACTTTGTGCTCATTATTTGATATTTGCAAGCAATTATTAGTTTGTAATGACATTTTCTGGCTTTGAATAATATTTTAATGGCTGATATATTATTAACCTTCAAATACTTGTCGCTTTGTTATGTTGAATATTTTGCATGGACCTGCATGTTTGATTCTAGTTACCCACACCTTTGGAGATTCATAGAAATTTCATGCTTATAGTCAGAATCACGGAACAACTTCTTGTCTTTTCTTTGGTGCTATTGCTAAGGTTTTGTGAGGATATTGATTGAGAATGTCTTTGAGGGGACAAAATTTGAAGGTGGACACCACTGCATATACTTGCTATACAAATCTTTAAGTGGTATAAATATGTTAGATGAGAAAATCCTTTTTTTATGATAAATCTGGGGTGAATTCAAGGTAGTATCTGTTTAGAGACTCAACCATTTGACAATGAATGTTCATATCCCTGCTTACGCGGTGCTCGAACCTGGGACCTAAATGGATAACCACAAGTTCCTTAACCACTGAGGTCGTTTGATTTGTGCTAGATGAGATAATCTTTAAATATGGGATTGAGGATCTTAAATTTGACTTTAGGACTAAAACTGAAGTTATGCAGTCTTTATGCTTGATTGCCCTTGTGTCTTAGATGCTAACAAAATGCAGAATGTAACATGTAGAAATCTGAAGAGAAATGATATAGTGCCTATTTTTCTTTTCGAGAGAAAAAATATACCGGTATAGTTACCTCATGGCATCTAAGGATGTCGACTAATATATTTGCAAGGTTGTAACAATATAGACATCCATAGGTGCCAGGAGGTAACTATAATGGTACATTTTTTTGTAAAAAAGAAAAATAGATACTATATCATTTCTCTTCAGATTTCTACATACCTAATTTTTCTTTTTGTTAGTATCCAAGACACAAGGACAATCAAGCATAAAGACTATGAATAACTTCAGTTTTAGTGCTAAAATCAAATTTAAGATCCCCAGTCTCATGTTTAAAGATTTTCTCATCTAAGATATTTACACCACTTAAAGATTCGTATAACAAGTATATGCCACCTTTTTTCTCTTTTGAAGTTGCAAAAATATATTTTGCCAAGCACGTTTATGACCATGCATGCAGTGTCTTATACTTATGCTCCCTTCTTAGTTCAATTTTGGGCATAATATATGTGAATTTACTGAAAAGAGGAGAGAGTTTACTGGAAGAGAGTTTTTTATCTGTTATTCCTTTGTTATTTGAAAAAACAAACAAATCAGACCTATTAAATATACAACATAAGAGTCCTGCTAGGTGTTTACTTTGTTATATAAACAGAAACTATCCTGTCTTTTTACTTAGATAAATCTAAAATAGAAGCTTAATGCAAAGGAAAATGCTAAATACAAAGTATACTTCTATATCCTACAATATAACAGTTCATTAGTTGAGTATAGCCAAGCACGTGTTTAATCTTGCACAGAGTTGTGTCCTGATTATATTCTCTATTCTTAGTTATCTTTTGTGCAATTTAATGATTCACAAATATTGACCCTTCAAATATGAAGTGCACTCTTATCTGTTAAAGGAGGGAATATAAAACAGAAAAAAGAGATGGGAGTAAAACAATTAGCCTTAAATTCATTGCAGATGTACATGAGTAATTACTTTCCTATAAGTTATGTTTGATAGCTGCATCTTGATTTCCTTTTGCGTGCTAGCTGTACCTTGTAAAATACAACCTGCCTTACTTCTCTTGCTGTCCTAATTTATAATTCGTTAGGAGCTAGCTAATGCTGAGGTCAGTGATCTGATGCTGCATTCCCTGCTGCCACAAGCTGGCCAATTTGATGAGAAGAGCATTGTAACCATGCTTGATTTAGAAACTATCAAGAAGCTCAAAGAAAGTTTTAGTACTATTAAGGATAAAAATGCAATCCAGCATTTTTCTCCCAAGTATGGAAGGAAGAGAACAAATGGCCTAAACTGGACTAAGGATAAGGTATTTCCCTTGCTCTCTTTTTGGTCAAACAATAAAATTCAATATCATTTAGCGAGTTTTGATTAAAATAGGAAGAACTTTGTCTAAAAGGTTTGATTAGCCGTGGTGTACATGCTATCGTGCAACTGCTAGTTAACCTTTTCCCTGTGTCCGACTTAATAATTGAAATGAAAATTTTTAATGCATTTGAACCTCCAAAAGTACTTTCATGGTTTTATAAATCTTCTGTTTGATGTCAAAGGAAATTTCAGATAATATCAATTCATTTGTAACTAGTTCAGTTCAAGGGAAGTTTTTTAACATGCATTTAGCTTCTTTTTTTAATTTTGCACGACTTGTACATGTAGATAACAAATGGGCTGAGCTTGTCTACGCAAAAAAATAAGTTGGACCTTATGAGTTCTCACATATTACAATCAACTGAATGAGTTTGCATTTATGATATGGAGGGAGAAAAACTGACTTAATTGTGATTTAAACTGTAGAGAATGCATAATGAAATGCTCTTTTGCAACTTTCTACCCTTCCTAACTTTAAACATTCCATCATATCAATCAATATACTCTTTCTTTTTCACTTATATATGTATCATTTTCTCTGTTGCATTATAGCTCTTCTGGTGTTGCATGTAAATTAAATTAAATATGCTTCTCTTCAACAGGATGCAGCTGCACAGAGTGTGAATAACTTAGACCTGGATCCTTCAAAATATTCAGCTGACCACCTGAACAAGAAGAAAAAGTTAAATTCTTCTAGTTTGAAAATCATGAGTGAGGAAGCAACAATGCACACTTCTATATCTGCCTCAGATATGTTAATCATAGATTCATCATCAAATTCAATGGGGATAATAGCAGATCTCAGCAAGAAAGTGAAGGTATGGCCAGCTATCTAACTCATGTTGGAACAAAATGTGTTGCATCTTTAGATGTCTCTTGTTAAAGTCATGTTATCCCGCATTTATTAAGTTTCGTCTGTCGGGATGACAGAAGATCTTGGCAATCAAGTGAAGGCATGACCAACCATCTGATTCATGTTAGAGCTAAAATTTGATGGCTCTTTACTCTTTAGATACCTTTTTTAAGTGATATTATCTCACATCTACTAAGTTTTGAATTTCTTGTGGCCTTATACTCAAGTTGGGTCTCTCCACCTGCTGAACAAATAGTTTTAGTTTCAATGTTGAACATTCCGAATGTGTTCTGTTGTTGATACCTTATCACCCTAATCCCATGTTAGGTGGTCCATGTGAAAGCCTTATTGAGCTACATGTTAGAGCGAGTGCTCAGTGAAATTAGCCTACATCTGTCCTAACTTATTTATCAACCAGTTTCAAATTGATGCTTAACACGCTGTGTCAAGGTACAGGAGCGGGTAATTCTGTTACGACCATTTCTTACTTACGGTGGCCGTTGTGGTCTGTCCTAACTTAGGTTCTTGTTTCAGGATGCACTGACTACAAATATTATTGCGAAAAATTTAGGCTCGACTACTCAGAAACAGACCACTGGACACTCTGATGAGATGAAAATATGCACAGACAACTGAAAGTTAATGGAGGTGAAATGGAAAGATGTAATACAATTTGAACAGATATGAGAAGAAATGAATTTCTTACCCTTTATTGCTCTAACAGTAACTCACAGTTTATAAGGAAGAAATAGTCTAAGTTAGGAAATGATTCCTAAGATCAGGGAATTAGATTAATGACTATTTACATTAAGCAAACTCCTAGAAATAAGGAAAACAAAAGGATTTTGTCCCTTGATTCTAGGAATTCCAACACTCCCCCTCAAGTTGGAGTGTAGATGTTCATCAAACCCAACTTGCTAGTGAGATCTTCAAACATGTTCTTGTTTAGGTTCTTGGTAAACAAGTCTGCAACTTGTTGTTTAGTTGGTAGGTAGGTTATGCATACTTCCCCTGATTCGATCTTCTCTTTGATGAAATGTCGATCTATTTCTACATGTGTGGTACGATCGTGGTGAACCGAATTGTATGCTATGCTCACCGCTGCCTGATTGTCACAGTACAGTTTCATAGGTCTGGTGTGAGGCATTTTTAATTCCCTCATTAGTTGTTGTATCCAAACTCCCTCGCATATACCATGTGACACAACTCGATATTCAGCTTCAACACTACTATAGGCTACAACATATTGTTTTTTATACTTCTCCACGCCACAAGGTTACCCCACACGTAGCTGCAGTAACCGCTTGTAGACTGTCTATCATTCACCGAACCTGCCCAATCTGCATCCGTGTAGATGTCTACATATCGACTATTTGTTTTCTTGAAGTGTAGGCCCTTGCCCGGGGTTCCCTTCAGCCCACTTACATAATAAATCTACTCTTGAATTCATAAGACTTTTTCATCAACAAAAAGATATTCTGAAAGCTAACAATAATCAAAAGCAACATGTAACCACCAAGTATAACTCCTACAATGATTGCAAATACCTCTACTGGACTTCAGCAAAGCCTTATACATACAAGCAATCATTGAATGGATCGGCAATAACAAAAGTTGATACGACGCATCTCGCATTCACGTGTGCATAAATTCTTATCCATCAAAGCAATCGTCCAATAATCGCACAAGAAGCACATATTTATTACAAATTTAAATAAGTTAAAATCGTAAATGAAAGACTCAACACAAATACCAATTCAAACATTTGTATAACAAATACATATAGAATATCTCAAAAGCACTTGGAATATTAGTTTTAACAATTTACTTCATCTTCAAATTTCCTCTATTTATCAAGCAGCCAAAGCAGGATTCAACTCATTACAGTATATCATACAACGTTATAAAAGCAAAAGCTGTCTTAGATATTAAACTCAAAAGTACTTTCATTTCATTTTTTTCTTGTGCATTTTCTGACCATCAAAACATGGATTAATCTTAAGGCGAAATGAATACATTTGAAAGATATTAGAACATTTGAGGAAAAAATTAAAAAGGAATCTTAGAATGTATACCCTTCAGTTCGCTTTCTTCTATCTTTGCTCCCAATTTCTCTGAAACCAAACAGCAGTTGTATCATTAAACACGGTTTAAGAGATCATGGGATCAAAATGAACCATGGACTATTAATTTCCTACAATATCTCAACAAATAAACAAAGATGGCCAGATGATTTAGGGCAAAAACAACAAAAAATTGATCGAAAACAACCTTGAAACATATACCAGAAAAAAGGCTGAATAAAAAAATTAAAAAATACCTTCATTGATATAATAAAAACGGTTACACAGAAAAGGAAACAATAGTTGGACCAATGGAGGTGCAGATTCCAGATAATAATAATAATAATAATAATAATAATAATAATAATAATAATAATAATAATTACCATTATTTATCTTCTTCTTCTTCTTTTTGTCTTTTTAGGTATTGAATTTTCTTCTATATTTTTCGGATGGTTTTCATAAAGTTATCAACTTTATATTCATTTTGGTTGCTTCCAGATTGTTCTCCTGAAGATCGCAAAGTCATGCGAGGGCAACGTTGGAAGCTGATGTCGTGAATAGGATGCTACATCTAACAAAATTAGGTAAATTTAATTAAATTAAAAAATAATTAAATATTAATTCTTAACATGTCTTGGCTTAAAATATATTATATAGGATTAGGATTCATTTGCTATTAAAGAATTAACATTATATTTTATTTCTGCTTTGATCATTAAATAATTAATGACGATAAAGAATGATAATGAACTACAACCTACAACTACTTAAACAGCAATGTCAGTAAACATCTCTTCGTGCAGCAAGGGACGCACCTCCATCGGTGGCTTTGTGAACTTCACACAATCGTACTGACTTCTATCCATCAATTTTGTCATACAATCCGTCGGTTTATTTCCTTTGCGAGGAACATGTTGAAATATCACTATCCATTCGGACCATTCCCGTTTCAAAAGCTCCACGATGTGTTGCACAAGCGTTATCTGGTTGAACTGATTCTATACCGGGCCAACATCTCGCCTTGTTAATATACAACTCAGAACCGATTTCAAGTTCAACTGGGCCAGTCTGGTTTTTCAATCAGTAAACAAGATATTGCATATTGCTCTGATACTACCATCCTGTCTCAAATTTCAACATCCAAAAACATCGGTGTCATAATCATGAAGAACTCCATGTGTAATGCTCTTATGATTTACCAAAGTCTTTGACAGAGATTCAGTGTATATGTGCATATATATATATATATACACACACACAAATACGACAGCTCGACAAATGAACCGATTGTCCGTAGAAGTATAACAACTATTACCCTAAGTCAGAGAAACGATCTTTACCTAATTATTTGGGTACATGAATCTGGTGGTTGCACCACCTATTTAGCTTCAACAGCCAATTCCAAATTATGGCCATTAGAGACGATGAAAATGTAACCATAAATCAATTATGCACACAACTCGGTTACCTCACACAATGTATGTCTTTTTCGAACTCTTTGGACCGCGTTTTCTTCTCGGGTTACTGGTGATCATGCAGGAGAAGGCATTGACAATCTCGGAATCCTCTTCTGTTGTTAAAATCTTCGCTGCACTCGGGTCCACGAGTAGAAGTTTTGCCACGAGATATCCAGCAATAGACCAGGTTTGGAACAGTCTTGATTGTTTTCCGATGAACCTTGCTTTTTTAGTATCATAGTACTCAGGCCATTTGTCCCTGGATAAGCGTTTCTCAGCAACTGAAACTGCTTTTGCGGCAATCTCGGGTCTATTCATCTTCATACATGCAACTGCCAACCGTATGATGGGATGGATTCGAGTATCAGAGTTTCATCCATTGATTGCAAAGCTTATACCCAAAACAAATATCTTCTTCGATATATTATCTTTTAATATTAGCTATCAATATTCTAAACATAATAAATAATGCAACAATACCTACGGCTAAACATCAGCCAGACTGGTATCTACAAATTATGAGCCACAACGACCAAATATACACAACATCAACAATTTTCCTGATATATATAAATATCTATAATTTTGATGGTCATCTACAATTACATAGGGAAGCCTGAAAAACCCTCAAAATTTCGAGACCTCGAATGCAAACCTAAGAACAGGATGTTAACAATGAAATTTAGAGAAATTAAATGAATGTCAACATTACTAACCTGCCAGAGTAGAGTTGGCCAGGAACCACTATTGTGGTAAGACCAAGGCCTGCATTAAACAAATATGCAATTAAAATGCTGATGCTGACCAAAAAATAATAACATTATCATATTTAAGGGAGTCATGTTACGTGTTCTTCGGATCACGGCCTGTAATAATCTGCCACTCCTGACCTTCAACAGCTGGGTAACAGATCTTAAATGGCATTTCTGCCACCAAATCCGCCCATTTAGCTTCAATGAGATCCAATATAGCATGTGACTGAGCAGTTGTTGCAAGACCACTTACAACAGCCCACAAATTTCCAAGAGAAAAGAATCGAAAATCCATATGAGCTGGTTGTAAGTTCCCAATCAAGTAGCCTCCTTTATTGGGCATCCATTCCACCAACCAAGGAGAGATTTGATCAGGATAAATATTGAACTTATTTACGGCGTCATATGAATACTCTTCAGTCTTGTAACGGTAAATCTCATTAAGTTTTCTCATATCAATCCAGTAATATTCTCGGATATGAAACGACAGAGCAACCAGACGGTTATTCAATGCTCGAAGAAGATCGGCTGATCCATTCTCCAGAGTTAGCATTTCACGTGCACATAACAATGCCGAATAGAAAAGTGACTACAGAAATGCAAAATCATCTGAATATCAGGTTCATTTTCACACTGATTTAAATTCCTCATGCATACAAAGCATGTAATTTTTTATTTTAAATGTCAACAATCCATGCATATAAAAGTAAACATTATATCAGTAAACTCAACCAACTAGCAGCATAAATCAAATGGAAGCCAGGTATTTATGGCAATTCTCGGAAAATTTGAAGGACTTTTTCTTGAAATAATAGAAATGTATCTTTCCAACTATAGTTCTTTTCTATTTTGACCTATAGGAACTTTTGTAAAGCAAAAACCAAGCGCCAAAAGGAACAATCAAATGGAGCTTTACAAAATTACTCTAGAGATTGTTTTTCATTTACCTGAATTTCCAGAGGGTGTCCATGAATTCCCATGCGGCGATCTATCATACAAGAACCATCAGTAACCAACAATGTAGGAAACATATCAAAACCATCGGCAAGGCATAGCCGCAGAATCATCTTGATTCCATTTTGGACATCAACTCTCTCCTGAACTGAAAGGTCGCCCGAACATTTGCCATATGCTCGTAATAATATAATCCACCACAATCCTGCAATTGAAAGAGGTTGTTCATTGTAGCAAAGTATATCAATGAATGAAATAGAAAATAGAAAACAGAAACTCTTTCTGGACTTTTTAATTTTTTTTACCGGAATCAACAGGTGCAACACGGCCAGTAGCTGCCTCTCCAAAGTCGGGATCCAATACCTCCTCCGTTGCTGAATCATCACCATCAAGAGGAACTGTGCGCACTTTGAAACTTGCAGGCATCAACCCCTGACCAGGGCTATGACAGTCCATTGTTTTTTCCCAACTCTACTACGGGCAAGTATACAATATATTAAAAAATAAGGAAAAAACAAGGAGTTTATATAATAGGACACAAATTCAAACAACTTTACGCTCAAAATTTTCAAATGCATATAGATTACTCCATGTACTTAGATGAGGAGGAAACCTAGCCCGCATCTCAATTTGATATTATTGCATATATAGAGTCGTCACATTGATTCCAACACAAGAAGTTTACACATGTGGAATGACATTTTTAATTGTTCTCATCCACTGCCACTTAAAAGAAGGGTTCATTTTGCTAAATGAACCAAATTTTGCCATAATATTCTAAGACCATAACCTAAGCAAGATCAGTAGAGCCGAATCCTTTAATGATATTGATTATGCTATCAATTAAAAGATTACATGATCATAGGTATAGACATGTTTAAATCCATATTTGTACTCACTTTAGCTATTTCTTATACCCTCCATTGCTATTTAATACTAACTAAACATAGGAAGATAAGAGGTAAATAACCTCAATGGTAGAAGTAACATTGAATTGTTTATGTCACCAGATATTTCTTCATTTATAGGAAAACATTTATAGGAAAACGAGTCAATTGGCACATCTATTTCACCAAGTAGTACTAATTAGAGAATTACCTGCTCTCTACTATGGGTATAACCAGCAAGGTAACAAAGCTTTAGTAACATGTGAACCACTTATAGATATATACCGACAATGATTAGGTAGTAAGAAAGAAAAGTGAAACACAAATAAATTACTCATCATGAAATTTAATAATGAAAAATAATTATCAGACTTAATGAAGAAACGCTCGCCATATAATGATGTTGGCAGACCAAGCTTAATTTGCTAGGACAGTTTTTGCTTTGATCGTAAGTAAACACACAAAGGCACACAGTTGTCCTTGTAAAGGAATTAGAAGTGAAATAATAATTTATAAATACGTCGAAAGATCCACCAAAAAGTAAAATTATCATCACAAATTGTCAATACAATAATCATACTATTGGATATGAAAATACCTGTAACTGAAGTGTGTGAAGTATGAAGTTCCGAACAATTTCATACTCTCCTTTTAACAGAAAAGCGATACCAGAAGGTATGAAATCGCGAATAAAGACTTGGTCGTAATTCAACACATTGGAACATGTGGGATCATTGGCAGCAATAGTTCCTACAGGACTTCCACAATAATAAACCATGGAAGCCCGCAGTAAATCCCACGCTTCTTCCTCGACAGAATCAACACTAGCTGCCGCAAATGTGCTCGTGCCTGTTCCAGCTTTATCATTTGACATCGAGACTTCATTTTCCCTCTTCAGTTGTGCAACATGCTCGAACTCCAAATTGTTTTGCGAGTTTATTGAACCATTAAGATTAAATTTATTTGCACTATCCACAAACCACTCTGAATTTCCTTCACCTGTATCTACTCCACCCACACTTTCAGCCTGCTGGCATTTGCAACTAAGAAGCTTCAATCTGTCAATTGCTGTATCCCTATACAAACCACCACCCAGTCGCTTACACCTATAGCTTCCTATTCGACATCCCGACATACTTGAACACTTCAGGGACGGCAAATACCTTGGGCCTCTTCTCTCCACAGACTTAATGTGGCATCTAGAGTACAATACTAAATCCGAATTGCTAGAAAACAGATCACTACTTAAAAACTGAGGTACAGCCCCAGATAAAACGTGTCGAACTGTCTCCATAGTTCCCATCGACATGATGCTAATCAAATAAAAGGCACTGTATTAAAAGTAAGCTCCTTCTAATCAAACAAATCCAGAAGCTTCACTTCAAATCAAGATGCTGAAACCTTAAATCAAAAACAAAAAGATCAAGGGATACAATCAATATATACTATATAAAAAGCATTCACGAAAAAACAGCAAGAGGAGGAAAAACACATACGCATGAACATTACATGTTTAGGACCACAAAGAATTATATAAATAAAAAGACATGATAATAGTACATCCATTAACTGGTAGAATGGAAACTAAAGCAAAATAAAATCGATTTTATATGATAAAACTACTCTACAACAGGCCAGGAGCAAAATTCAAATAAAATTATCGAAGCAGATGAGGGGAGAAATGTACAGTAAATTTAGAGTCTTCAAAGCATTTCAAAACGTTACTAAAAGACAAATGCAGAGAAAACACAGTAACTAACTGATCAAATAGAAATGAAGTCATATATATAATTAAACTTACACAAAAGCCCAGGAAGAAAATTCAAATGAAATTATCAATATCCAGATGAAAAGGAATAATAAAAGAAAAAGGCAATAAATTTATATTTTTCGATGCATTTTAAAAAATTCCAAAAAACAATACAAATTCCAGCATGCAAACAGCAGACCCAGATCGAATTGTATATAATTACACAAGGAAAAAAATAGCTAACTGTCGCGACCGTCTTTCGGGTGGGCCCGGAATTGGGCTTCTACTTAAATAAAATATTGGGAGTCGCCATCGATCATTTATTTTTCGTAAAAAATTTGGTTGATCGGATACCATCTTACCTGATCTGCGTTTTACCAGAAATATGTCGGGCTCGGGAGTCGGTTACAGTCAAGGAAGGATTAGCACCCTTGAACTGTCCTTTCGGTACCATTTAATTTATCGGTTGTCTTAATTGCAAAAATTAAAATTAAAATTAAAATTTAAAAATTCGATCATAATTATTTACCTTTTAATCAATTAAAATTATCCCTAAAAAATCATAAATAAAGTTGCAAAATAAAACATACAAAAACAAAGAGTTAGTATTAATATCGAAATTAAAAAAATAAACATGGATCGAAATACAATAAATACAATAGCCTGAATTGTAATAAAATATAATTATATGGATTAAAATGCAAAAATATATAAGATAATAGCTAAAATGAAAATAAACAAAGATTAAAAAAAAGAAAAAAAACAGTATCATATCAAGAATAAATAGTTACTAAAATAAAATAGACAGAAAATAAAGTGTCAAAATTAGAAATAAACAAAACAGAAAATATAACATGTTAGTGACTAAATTAAAAATAATAAAATTAAAATACCAAAAACGAAATAAATAAAATATAGAATTTTAGGGACTGAAATGTAAAAGAACGATAATATTTGATGGGGTTTAACGCAACTTATATACATATATTTGGGGGTCATTATGCAAAATACGGTAGGAATTGAGAGGATTTGAATGTGAATAACCCAATACTTTAAGCGACCAAAGTAAAATATAACCAAAATATAGAGACCCTAAGTTAGATTAAACCAAAATATAAAATAAAACACTCCTCCTTCCTTTCATTTCCAGAATACGTGAACCCCACAAAGCATATCCCTCCATTTTCTTTTATTCTTTCTTTCCAGGAACCCAAACTCCTTCCCCCCATCTCCAACTCTGCTCAACATATCAGATCCCAATTTCTTCACCTCCCTCAAGCAACGCCGCTCATCTCCTCAAATACTCCAAACGTCGACCACTGCGATCGGAGGCTATTCACGCTCTCAACTCCGAGCGAAGACAACACCACCCCAACACATACCATGGCATCTAGGTAATTATAAATCCCTAACTCATATACATTTTTTTTGAAGCCATGAAAAATTTGTATATAAACCACGAACAAAATTTATACTAACTGGTTTTTTTAGTTTCAATCTAAGAATTAAACAAATAAACTTAAAACTAAGATACAAATTGAAATACCTTAGGATTCAATTCTGTTTTGATTGCTGAAAATTTCCTTTTTTTCGTATTTTATTGTTTATCCTTTTTTCTTCTGAAAAACGAGAGGAATCGAGCCTTACAATTGTTTCCCTTCGTTTCTGTTTTTTTTCCTCCTTTCGTACATGCATTCCACTTTTCTTTATAACCAAATTTACACTGATTTTATATTTTAAAATCGTGCAACTTGGTTGGTGTGATGATGCTTTGATTTTTTGAGCTTATCCTCTAATAGTGGGTGGCAATGACAGCGGCAAGTGGGCATAGGATGGCTGGCAGCTTCACGTGGGCATAGGTGTAGTGTTGTGAATGAGGACAAAATCTGGGGTCTACACTAACCTTAGTGAGTCTGATTCACGAAGGAGATGAAAAATCGGAGAGAAAACGAGACAGATAGTTATGAAATGAAAAATAATAAATAAATAAATAAAAAGATCGGGAAATGTCTCTTTCAAACAATTTGTGTGTACCAAAAGTACTCACGCAGTCACTTTGTTGGGTAAAAATAATGGAACCATACAATCATTTTCCAATGTAAATAAAATGGTTGTCCCTTGTTCCCATATGTAATGGGGTAAGGGGAGGTAAGACAGTAGGCTACCCCCAACACTAGGTTGAGAGCAGTTTTCGTAGGAGACCTCCAAATTATGAAATGCCCTCCATGAGACTCGATCCCACGACCTCAAGGTTAAGAACCTTGTGCTCTACCAACTGTGTTGGATGGTCATTTCTTCATTTTTCAATGTAAAGGAGATGGATATTTGACATGGCCACGTCTTTATTTCCTTCTTATCATATAATAACAATAATGGTAATATTAAAAATGTCCATTTTAAATGTTTACACGTAATTTTTTAATAGATTAAAATGATAATAAAATATTATTTGTTTAAAAAGAATTTAATCATTAATGATATATATATATACTCTTTAAATTCAAAATATTTAAAGAGAATGAGACCATTTAATAGTTATGTTTACCTATACTTTTAATAAACTAATTAATACCCTCCCAAGCCGATTCCGATTCCGATTCTGATTCCACAAAGAAAGTTTGCTTTAAAGATAAAGAAGACGACCCTTTACAAGACACGATGATGGGAACAGCATATCGAGCGCCTCCAGGAATATCTTACGAAGCGGTATTGGTTGGAAAAAGTCCCGGCGGAGGTTGACATCTCGGATGACGATATCATTACTGAAACTCAATAGGTATTTTCTTACGTGGTTTCAAACTGTTGAGGATTACACTTTAGATAGTCAAAGGTTCGTGGATCATATACGGCCAATGCTTAACGGTGCAACCTTAGACAATGAATTTTAGTACGACCCAACCTTACCTAACGACGGTCACTGCTTGAATTCGCTTTCCTGGTCTACCGAAATACTTGTATAATAAAAAGGTTCTTAACAGTATTGGTAGCTTGGTTGGAAAGGAGGCCAAATTTGACTTCCATAAAAACACCAGTAATAAAAAAAACGTATAGAGTGGTCGTCTATGTTGACCTCACGCATCCCTTTATCTCTAAATTGGTAGTGGGATATAAGATACAAGTGGTAGAATATGAAAATCTTTCACTCATTCGTTTCATTCATTTCAAATGTGGGCGTTTCGGTCACCTTAAGGAGGCCTGCAACTCCCATAACAAGAGCCACGACGCGGTTGCCGTCAGTCAGAATAATTACTCAAACACTATCCCAGCTATGAGTGGCTCCAATGTGACTAAGGTGTTGACCGTGACTGACGAATATGGTACTAAGGGCTCGGACAATAAGGACTCCTCCCCATATGGCCCATGGATGCTTGTTGATAGGAGATGTCAGAAACAGTCCACCGGAACGGTAAAGAAATTAGAGTAAAATAGAACAACGAAGAACCCGATATCCTGATTTGCAGTATTAAATGTTGATGATCAATCTAACGGAAAGTCCCTCATACAAGTCGAAGAGGAAATAAGAACAAATGAAAACATTGCTCCTCCTATGCTACTTTCCGAAAATGTCAAAGGGAACAAAGAGCCCGTTAGTTTTCTCCAAAATATAATCTCTAACAACTCGAAGCAAATTAAGCGGGATTCTCTACCCATTGGTAATCAAGGTCACGATTCCCTTCATAATGGAAAATCTAAAGTCAATCAAACAAATCTTAAGGAGACATCAATCAAGAATTTGGGCCCCACAAGTCACCAAATCTCAAACCAGGTTAGGATGAATGTTACACCTCAACCCACGTATGCTGACCAGCAAATTTTTCCCATGCAGGAAGCTCACGTGAACAATGCCATGCAACGTACCACTCCCGTGGAAGCTATTGGCCTGTCAAGCTTCGAGATGATACAGTTGAATGGCTCCAAATTTACCATAACTACGAACCCAATCTTTGACAATTCTCTCGATTTAGAGGGACATCTATCGAAGACTTCCTTAAATTCCTCAACACATACGACCGTTGTCTTTAAGGAAGGACAAACTGTAAGTGCTCAGAATTATCAATCAAATTCCAACAACTGGCGTTCACCCTCATCGAGGAGTAGAACGGCTACTTACATTATTCAAAGCAAAGGGATCAAACTCAAAGGCCAATTCTAACCTCGCTCACTTGCTAGAGATGCTATGAACAATGTTTTACAAAGTATTCAAGGGCAACTCCAACCATCCAAGAGCCATGTGAAATAGAATGACGTTGTTATGGACAATGCTCAATAAGGTTTCTCGTCCTTACCCTTTTACATATGGATTTTATTTTAATAGCTTCGAACTATCAGGGATGCAGTAGTCCTCATTTCAGAACTCGATCTCAAAAAGTATATGCAGGATTATAAGCCACACAAGGTGGCCTTGTTGGAAACCCGCATTAACGAGCTCAAAGTTGATCGTGTTATTGCTCGCACTGGTTTTGATAATTTCTTCAGAGTTGAAGCAACTGATTTTTCGGGAGGTGTTCGGCTATTTTTGAATGACTCCATTTTAGTTTCTATAATGGGGTGCACTCCGAGTTCATTCACACCAAAGTCTCACTTGGCATACCGAATAAGAATTTCTTTGTTACTGTTGTTTACGGCAATTCAGATAAGAAGAAACACAAATCTCTCTAAAAAGATCTTACTGAGGTCCACAATCTCAAAGGAGCGCCATGGATCCTTGCGGGGGATTTCAACTTCATCCTCTCTAGTGCATAGAAAAAAAAGTTGTTCCATGAGAACACGAGGGTGCAAACAGTTCCAAGATTTCATTGACAACCACCATCTCTTAGATTTGGGCTTCAGCATCTGCACTTGAAGATTAATATAATGCATCTCCAGCTAGTTTCGGTTTTTATCCTGCATATCATACTTCAACCAAGACTCAACTGACTTAGGTTGAAAGTTAATGGGATGCAATGCAACACACTCAAACATCTTCGAAAGAACATGCGGTTGAAGATGAATGTGATCATATCGTATAGGGTCAACAACACAGTCGCCAAGTTGATTTAGTAACGACAATGATGACGTCAAATACCATAAGTCCATCACCGTATTTCGAATGTAGAACTCAGAGTGTATTAAGTATACCTCCTCAACAAGATGAAGACGACGGTGACAACAATCAAGATCGGCGACCCCAGTGTACTTGACAAGCCCCGCGCCATTATCATTCGACCACTCCACGGCATCGTTAAGAACTTAGAAAATATAGATAAATTTTATTAGTTTAATAAAAATTATTACTAACTTTTAATTATTTTTTTAAATTTAATCTGGACGAACTCGTCACATGTATTTGACAAGCCCCGCGCCATTAATATTCGACCACTCCTCGGCATCGTTAAGAACTTAGAAAATATAGTAACATCCCAAAATACGGGTTAGTGACTAAATTGTAAAACTTCAGATTTTGGTGATTTAAATTGGATATTTGAATAGTTCAATGATTGGTTCAGAAATATTTCCTAAAAGTTTATAGTAATTATCCAAAGAATTAAAGGGCAAAATGGTCATTTAGCATGAAAGATATTTTTCCCCCAATTATATGAATGAATCACGTGGGATGGGGGAAAGAGTTATCTGAAAACTCTTTCTTCTTCCTTTCTTCTTCTCCCAACTGTGGAAGCTAGGCAAAGGTAAGGGTTTTCTGATTTGTTGGTTATTTGTTAAATTAAAGGTTAGGTTTTGATCATTATATGATAACTAAGCTTAAGGAAAGCTTAAGTTGTCTTATAATCAAAAGATGAAGAAGTTATAAGAGATTTAAGAAAACGAGTTTTTATATGAAATCATGGAAAATAGTTGATAAGTTGAATTTGAAGTTAAATTTGACTTGTCATCATGATAATTAAGGAATATGAAGTGTTAGAATTGTATTTAGAACATATTGAAATTTGAGTATGATTCTTGAATTTCATATGAAGGATAGGATTTTGAAGTTATAGATGATTTTCATGGATATAAGTTGGTTTAAGTAATGGTAGTTGAGTTTAATGACATGATAGGGGTTTAAAATAGAAGAATTAAGTGAAGAATTGATGATTTTCGGGGTTAAAATACAATTTCTGGGTAGAGGGAACCGATACCCTATGAATGGGAATCGATTCCCCCTCTTGGACGAAAATTTCCAGAATGACCAAGGGGTATCGATTCCCCCTGGGGGGGTATCGACTCCCCCCTAAATGAAAAATGGAATTTGGTTCTTTAATCTGGCTTAAGTTGTTAACATCAAGTTTAAGGTTTAGGCTTCTGATAGTTGTTTTGAAATGTTATATTTATGTAGATATTGAGTCTAAACAAGTTCCGGAATAATCAAAGGATTAGGATCGAATCAAAGAAAACAAGGCTAAGGTGAGTGCAATTTTAATTGTACTTATATTATTGAACGGACATTGACTTGCGATGAGCCAGTGATGGAGTTACTATGGTAAGAAGTGACTCCTAAAATGTTATTTAGTTTGTGATTCTTATATGTGCATGAATACATGAAATGAGTATAGGTTATTATATATGTTACATGATATGCATAAACATAAGAGCATAAAAACATAAGATATATGATATGATATACATGATTATATGCATATGTGATATATGCTATGAGACATGACCAATGTGAAATGAGATAAGTTATGTGAATATATGAAATGATATATGAATATGCAATACGTGATACATGTGATATGATATGAAATACATGGTTACACATACATGTGGTATGTGACAGAAAAAAAAGAACAAGTGATGAGAAAAGTATTCATCGTAAATGCCCATAGTATATGATACGAGAGCTATAGGTATAGTTGGCATGCCAAGAGTCGAGGGTATTGTAGTCCTTCGGGACGTAGTGGTCCTACGGGACATATATAGCAGTCCTTCGGGATGAATACTGAACAAATGTTCGGTGCCCCATGAGGGAATTTATACGAGCTGTGGTGACAGCATTGGTGCACAACCTCAATGTACTCACATACCTCTATTCTCAATAATATACATGGGAAATACAATTGAAAGATAAATTAAAGTGAAAGTGATACAAGAAGGTAAGTTTCATGTGTGCATGACATGATTATATATATGTCATGAAATATATATATATATATATATGCATATTGAAATGACATGATCAAATGGTAAGAATGCATATTTATGAATATATTGTTACATGTTCATTTATTGTCTCACTAAGTCTATGACTTAGCGTGTAAGTGATTTACACGTAGGTACCAAGAAACAAGAAGAGCAGTAATAGAAGTGGCAACGACAGTATCACTACTAGAAGATCAGATCAGAAGTAATCGACAAAGTATGTATTTTGTTGTGTATAGAGTATTGGCATGTAATAAGTCGTTAATTATGAGCACTCTGATCGAGTTTGTATTTTGTAGTCTCTTTTATGTAAATTAAAGTATTTTGTTTTAAACGTTTGATTTTTTTTTTAAATTTCCTGAGGATTTTCTTTAAGTGTCAAGGTTTTAAAAGTCAATGTGACACCTCGGACTCGTATTCGGGTCGGGTACGGGTTGGGGTGTTACAGTTAATGGTATCAGAGCTAAGGTTTAGTCAATTCTCGGCATAAACCGGAGTCTAGAGTGTTTTATAAGGTATACATGCCAACAAAATAGTGAAAACTTCTGATCTGATACGGTAAGGAGTGTACTGTCTTGCTAATAGAATTAAAATGTTATGTTATATTATATGTATGATAATGAGAGCTTCTAAAGTGAAGCACAAGGCAATAAACTGAAGGTAATAGCATTCACCTACACTGGCCAGGCAGGGAGAAGAGCGAAAACCTCAGGGAATGCCTGAATAAGATTAAAGAATGATATTATGATGCGTTTTACTTTTATACTTCTATAATTCATAAAATGAATGTATTGAAAAGAGTTGAGAACACCCGAGTTCAAGGGTGAATTTGAGAAATGTTTCATTGTTATGGAAATTTGATTAAATGATAGGAAGATAATATTAGAAAATTTTCATTTCTCCAAAGTGGAGAAGTTAAATTGAGTAGTTTTGTTACTACATAGATAAGTTAGAAGTATGGTGAACAAATGTTACCATAAGAATGTTAAAATATCAAGTGATGTAGTTATCATTTGTAGAAGAGTTCATGAATAAGTACATGAATGATCAGTTCATAAAATAAATGAAACTCAAATATATGAGATTGAAACAAGGAAATTACACATGCATGTGTATGAATATAAGTTTAATAAATTAAACAGATTTATTGTTGAGTTGATTTTGATTAAGAAGGATAAGAAAGAACATGTGATTGGTTGTTTAGGGCTTGCGCCTTAAATTAAAAAAAAGTGTTATTGGTTTTGAAATTGTTCTCATTTCTAGAAATGGTTAATCGTGTTAAAGCTCTAGAGAGAGTTAAGAATAAAAGGATTGGACAACAAAAATCTCAGATGATTAAGAGAATTAGTGCTTTATAGAGTTAAGTACTATCAAAGAAAAATAGAGATTTTGGTTTTCAACTTTAAACCATATATGAATTAGTTGTATTCTCCGTTAGAAAATCAAATCATATGAGAGTCCGACAGACTCAAGCAATAGGGTTTTATCTTGAAAGATTAAACAAGGAGTTAATTGATAATAAGTCAGGGTTAAAGACAACCTTTGTGAATTAGGTTAAAAGCTCTGTTAGAAGTTATGAAAATTGAAGCAGGGAAAAAATTATTTTAAAGGAATATAATGAGTTTAAGTATGTGTATGTGAGATAAGGATTTGAATGTTCAAGAGAAGATATAGAGTAATAGAAAAGTTTGAGAATGAGTAAGTGGGTGAACAATTTATAAGATAAAGGAAGTTATAACGTTTGATTTTTTTTTAAACAGAAAAATAATATTACGTGTGAGTAAAAGTCCGAGTTTGAAAAGATAAGTAAGATATAAAAAAAATTGATTGAAAATATGGTATATGATTGAGTGGATAAGGGTTGCACCCTAGATTAAAAGTTAAAGATTTCGTTTAAAAATTGAATGTGCTATTAAATAATGTTAAAGGATATCCACTATTCTAAAGTGGAGAATTTAGATGAGATAATTTAGTTGCTATGCGGTTGAGATAAAATATGGTAAATAAATGTTATAATGGGAATAATGGAAGATTAATTGATGTGAATATTGTTTCGGAATTTTTTTTTTAAGAAATAGGTATGTCAGTAATTATTTTATAAGATGAAAGACGTTGAAATGTTGAGAGTGACAAATAAAATTTCATGATACATGAGAATGAATGTGGATTTGATAAGTTAAGTAAACTATTGTTGAGATAATTCTGATTGGAAAAGGAGTATATGATTAATTAATTGGGACTTGTGCACTAGATTAAACAGTTGTTATTGACTATCCGTAAGAGTAAAGGTGATAGAGTTAAAAGATTGGAAGAAAAGATAAAGTGAATTAATCAAGTATGATATGGATTTGAATATGGTTAGGTATTTGGATCCTATATATATATATTAAGACAATGAGAAGAGTACTTACAGGTTTTAAAATGCGCTTTGAGGAATAAAGATACAAGTATAAGAATGATAAAGAATAAGGTTCTGTGCTAGTAAATATGACTATCAAAGTCAGGAAAATGTGATAAGGAGTGATAGTTAAGGATAAATATATGTGATATACAAGAGCATGTGAGTATAAAGGACATGATATGATTTAGTTATGTATAAGATAATACTAATTATAAAAAGGTAAATGGAATGGTTAATTTTGAACCAAAGGAATCGTATTATGGATGAGTGAGAATGAAGGTTTGATAAGTGAAGGAAATAGAGAATGAATTATTTTGACTAAAAAAATATACACATATGGATAGTTCGATGAAGGTTTACGTTTTGATGGAAAGAAATAAGTTGATCAATAAAGTAATGTGATAGTGAATGTATTAAGTTAAAGGATTTGTATGTTTGATGGAAACAAAGGATTGATAGAAAAGTTAAAAGGATAAAGAGGGATAAGTATAAATGATATGAAAAGAAGGTAAAAGCATAAGAGGAAAAAGGTAATGAAAGAATTAAAGTAATGAAATGAAGGTTATGATAGCACGAAAGATTTATTAAAAAGGGTTAGAATGAGGTGTAAAGTATAAGTTTGGTATAAAAGTAAGAAAATTTTCAATTCTAAGTGGAAATGATAAAGAGTTATGAAGTTTTATATGGGAAAAATTGTCGGACACCATTAATTTGGTTCAAGTTAAAAATATTAGAATTTTATTTGCCAGGATTTATTGAAAGTGGTTGAAGATAAAGTAAAGATAATTCAAGATAATCTCAAGATGACATCTGATCGACAAAAGTATTAGGCAGACTTGAAGCAGAAATAAATTGAATTTCATGAAGACGATAAAGTTTTTCTTAAAGTATTGTATTAGAAAAAAATTTATTATGCAAAGGGGAGAGTATAATAGAGTTTAAAAGATCGGAAAAAGAATGTCAGACTAAGTTAACCAAGTGTAACATGTATTGGTTTAAGGTTGTGTTTCTTAGCCATGTAAATATAGTCAAAGAGATAAGGATTTATTTATATGTATGAAGGAAACTTGAGATATATTTGAATGATAGTATTCTCTCTAATCAAGTTGTTAAAGATAAGTATGTTACTTTTGAGATGATAAAAAGAGTATTGACATCAATTTCAAGATTAATATGAGTAAAATTTAGAAAGAAATGTGTATAGTAATTTGAATGAAGATGGTATAAGAATAAATGTTTGGTTTATGTTGTAAGTCATTAGAGATGGATGAAAGAAATCAGTTGTAACACCCCAATTTAGGGGCTAAATTTAAGAAAATATAAATTGGTAGATTTAATTTGGTATTTTGAAAGAAAAATGGGATTAAATTGTAAAGTTCTAAAGTTGGCAAACCATTTTCAGAAGTGCAGAAAGTTCAGTGGCTAAACCCATGATTTAACCATTTTTTTAATATGTTGAATTATAAATCTGATTCTCGTGCGCAGGCAGCAGAAATTTTCCAGATTTCCCTTCTCCAGTAACCCAACTTCCAACTCCGATCTACTCGTCGTCCGACCTCCAAACGACGAGCCGAAACAACCATCGTGTTCGTTGTCAACCGAGGAACAAAACCCCTCAAACCTTTTGTCGTGAATCATCGCCGTTCGTCGTGAATTTCAGTCGGAAGTATCGTCGGTAATAACTCGGTTTTAGTTGGTTTTTCATTGATTCACAACGATCGGGTCATCCGTTTACGACACCTCCCGCACCATCGTGTTCCTTGTGCTGTTCCGAGTCCACCGGTGTTCTCCTTTTTCTCCGGCGGCGGCGGCGCGTTGGGAGGTGAACCGGTCAAACTTCCCGATTTGTTGAAATCGAGCTCTCCGCCGTTCAAAATTATGAACCGAGCTTTGTAAGTATCTCGAAATCGCTCAAAATAATTTTTAGAAATTTTTCTGGGATTTTATCACTGTTCACGCGCCCCCACGCGCCGCCACTGCGCGTGGGGAAGGGAAAAGTGACCGGTTTGACCGGTTTTAGAACTGTTTTGACCGGTTTGACCGGTCACAACCCAACCCGACCCGTTGACCCGACCCGACCCATTTACCCGACCCGTTGACCCGACCCGTTGACCCGACCCGACCCGTTGACCCGACCCGTTGACCGTTGACCGGAGTTGACCACTGTTGACCAAAACTTTGACTGGCTTTGATCGGGCATTAAACGACCTTTGACTTCGACCGAGTATACCTATCCTGACATTTTTCGACGTTCCAAATCCGATTCTGCTGTCCGTTTTTCGAAATTCGAACCCGAAGGCCTCGAAATTGTCAGTCAAACCCGTTGACTTTGATTTTGACCGAAAATTCCAAATTTCCGAAAAGTCATATTTTATGCTTTCGACGTCTTGAATCCGAATCCGAAGTCCATTTCGCCAAATTCGAACTCGGTAAGCCGTCTTTCACTGATTTATCACCCGATTCGATCAGTTTATCGTAATTAAGCTCCGTTTCTGATATAATTTATGTTGATATGTATCTGAGGAATTATTGGAAGTTGAATTGAAGATCAAAGGCGTTCGAATGGAATTTTTATGGTCGATCAGTATTGCACGTAAATCGAGGTAATACTTTACTACCTCTTTATGCTTTATGGAACATGTTGGTATTGATAAATGCATGAATGGAAATGTTTGGTCTCATATGTGCAATTAATGAAGATCTACACTAGGTACGAATACGGTAGAAAGTAGATAACTGAATATGGCTCAGATGACTATTATAAGAAATTGGAGGACGGTTTGAATTAAATTACAAGTTCTGGAATTAAGTAATAAAGAATTAACCATGGATTGTAGATTATAATTTATCTCATTAAAGGTACTTAGATGATAAATTAAGAGAATATTTCGATTAGGGAAAATTACGAAATTACCCTTATGTTGGAAAATGATAAGAATTGTCTCTGGAAGTGGATTAATAAATCTGAAAAGAATTATTGATCTGCTAAAACTATTGATGTGCATAAGAAATGTTAGTTTTACTTGGAAATTATGGAGAACCGGTTTTTAACCCAAGAAGGTTTATGCAAGATACTAGAAGTGTGTTAAGGGAATTATTTCAAGATCAGAGATTGTTCAAGAAAGCAATTAATCATAGGATCTCTAAATTATATTATTTTCGTTAAGAGCTAATATCGAACTTATTTGGCTAAGAAATTACGGAAATGCCTTAAGAGGTAGAATAGTCTGAGATGACTCTGAATGAGAAAATACTTAGAGGATTCGTACTTAACTCGATTAAGTACGGATTTAATTGTTAAGATCCCGACTTAGTGCAGGAAAATTTATGATATTCCGTTTGTAAAGTCTGAGAAGACACTTGACCTGAAAATATTCGAATAATGAGTAAATACTGGAAGAGTAATTTATCGGGGGTATTCTGCTGTCAGAATTATTCGAAAGGACTGAAGTAAATGATAAGATTGAATTAAATAATAAGATCGGATGGAAGGAAAAGATTGAAATACCGTAGATCTGTAAAATGACCAAAATACCCCTGTAATGGAAATGACCCAAGAATATCACAAAGCTCAAGAATGATTGAATATCCTCGAGTTCTGAAATGAATGGAATAAAACTGAACATCAAAATTACCAAAATACCCTTATGGCCTAAATTAAGTAAATGTCTTGGATTAATTAAGGAATCCAAGTAAGCATAGGTATTGGACTACCTTTAAAGGTAATGGAAAATAATTTAAGTGAGTAGATCAACCCTAAAGCTATGTCAATACCTGAATGACATAGATATTACTGGAACATATGTTCGTCTTTTCAAGTTTGGCTCGATGACGAATCTTGGAAGTATTCAGTTCAGCTCAGATCTAGATCGTATTCAGTACTAAGAATTGGACGTTTGTTCAACAATCAACCACGAAGACCAAATTGAATGGGATGGAAGTACATGTATCTGAAATTCAGGAACGTTTGAATTACTCTGGAAAATTCTGAAGTAACTGGAATGGAGATGACTGCTAAATGAAATAGGTAACCTCAATGACTGAGGATTTAGTAAGTGATTTGGATAAGTCTGGAAACTCTGATGAGTTTACGTAGTGTACAATTACAATGGGTTATGAACAAATTAATCAAGTACGTCAACATTTCATGATATTGTGGAAGCGTGGAAATGAAATAAAGTCATTGGAAGATTTATTCAGCGATAATTCCGAAAATGGTCTACGGACAAGAATTTGTGGTATTAAAGAGTAAATACACTAGAAGGAAAATGAATTGACCAGTCGACATAGATTGTTAAGGTTCTGAATCTTCGTTCTCAAGTTGTTCGATTATCCGATCAATCGACATGGATGTAAAGGATTCTGAATACCCTTCTGATTACGTACAGCTTCTGAAAACTGTCCGAATAAGATAATATCCTGATAATTCACATTCTGAATAACTGATGATTCTGTCAGTTAATGAACTCTTTCAAATAGTGATTCTAAATTCTGATATCCTATCGGTATACTGAATATTCATGTTTCTCTACCTGTTAAGATTATCCAATACATCTGAATAATATCTGTAAATTCTGGTGTGTTCCCTACTCACATGAATATTTTACCTGATTTTCGATTTGATTTCTGATTTGATACTTGACATGGATTCTGATCTGATATATGACTTGGATTCTGATCTGTTACTTGACCTGATTTCTGATATGATACTTGACCTGATTTATGTTTTGATTTTTGATATATCCGTTTACGGACGGACATATCTTACTTGGGGGGTAATGTTGGAGGAAGTATACCTGGAGGCTCCTCGGCTGTGTGCTCAGGGCCTTATTTACCGGTTCCTCGGCTGTGTGCTCAGGGCCAACTGGACTTGATGGTGGGTGTATGGTTCTGGGGAACCTACACAACTTGGACTTGTTGGATGGGGGTATATATATATATATGTTTTTAAAAAAAGATCTGAAAAGTTACATGATTTTTGGGAACACACTAGAAAACCTATTCTGATCTCCTGAACTCAGTCATCCGAAATATTTCTCTGAAACGAAAGCTCATTGTCCGTTACCACCTGAAATATCAGTAGAATCTCTGCTCAACATAAAAATCTGTAAATATCTGAACCAATAAGGAAAATATGTTTATCTGTATCTGCACGTTTTTCAGCATCATCTGGTAGTTCTGTATTACTGAGCTTTCCAAAGCTCACTCTATTACTCCCCTTTTCAGGTTAAAAGAATTGTACCAGTGCATCTATCGACTTCAGTAAGGGAGTTCTTCCGGTGTTGTAGCAGAGTATGGTACATGTGATTAGGGGGCATGTAATTGTATTTTGATTTATATACGAGTCTGGAAATATGTTTTATTTTTAAATAGTGACAAATGATTTTATAAGTTTACATGTTCTGATAAAAAGTTTTAAAATTTCCGCTATTTTTACGGTGGGTCGCTCCGGTGGCCCTAATGTGACTTCCTGGATCGGATCGGGCTACCTGCATCGGTCTGGGGGGTTACATTTAGTGGTATCAGAGCTATGGTTTGAGTCAAAATTTTTCAAGATAGACCGGCCGGTCGAATGTCAAAATATGTCTGATCAGTACATGTCCCTAGACTGCAATCGTACCTCTCTGAGCCGGAACTCCAGGGCTGAGTCTCTATCTGTAACGAATAAACCGAAGTTTCTATCTGCTAAGGCTATACTTGTACAAAAAGGAATACCAGTAACATCTGTCTAAACGCTGTAAAGTAACTCATGAGCCATGTGAGAGTTATTCATCTGAGAATTTCTGACTCGACTCCGGAAATGAAATTGAGATATGTTGCTGCTCTACGAGCCTATTCACGTATCCAATGCTGAATTGATTTCACAAGAATAAAGTTGTTCTGATTACTTACTTGGACTGAGGGAGAATTCTGAAGAGATTGATTACTCGAGAAAATTTTAAATTCTTTTATTGAAATAAGGAAAAATTTATGATAAGAATGTATGCTCAGCTGGTTAAGGATAAGTGGAGGAATCGTACTTTTATAAAAGCTATTGATAGATTTGAAAGAACTGATGGAAGTTTCATTTATGCAATCATGTGAAATGAAGGAATTTCGAGGACGAAATTTTTTTTAGGAGGGGAGAATTGTAACACCCCAATTTAGGGGCTAAATTTAAGAAAATATAAATTGGTAGATTTAATTTGGTATTTTGAAAGAAAAATGGGATTAAATTGTAAAGTTCTAAAGTTGGCAAACCATTTTCAGAAGTGCAGAAAGTTCAGTGGCTAAACCCATGATTTAACCATTTTTTTAATATGTTGAATTATAAATCTGATTCTCGTGCGCAGGCAGCAGAAATTTTCCAGATTTCCCTTCTCCAGCAACCCAACTTCCAACTCCGATCTACTCGTCGTCCGACCTCCAAACGACGAGCCGAAACAACCATCGTGTTCGTTGTCAACCGAGGAACAAAACCCCTCAAACCTTTTGTCGTGAATCATCGCCGTTCGTCGTGAATTTCAGTCGGAAGTATCGTCGGTAATAACTCGGTTTTAGTTGGTTTTTCATTGATTCACAACGATCGGGTCATCCGTTTACGACACCTCCCGCACCATCGTGTTCCTTGTGCTGTTCCGAGTCCACCGGTGTTCTCCTTTTTCTCCGGCGGCGGCGGCGCGTTGGGAGGTGAACCGGTCAAACTTCCCGATTTGTTGAAATCGAGCTCTCCGCCGTTCAAAATTATGAACCGAGCTTTGTAAGTATCTCGAAATCGCTCAAAATAATTTTTAGAAATTTTTCTGGGATTTTATCACTGTTCACGCGCCCCCACGCGCCGCCACTGCGCGTGGGGAAGGGAAAAGTGACCGGTTTGACCGGTTTTAGAACTGTTTTGACCGGTTTGACCGGTCACAACCCAACCCGACCCGTTGACCCGACCCGACCCATTTACCCGACCCGTTGACCCGACCCGTTGACCCGACCCGACCCGTTGACCCGACCCGTTGACCGTTGACCGGAGTTGACCACTGTTGACCAAAACTTTGACTGGCTTTGATCGGGCATTAAACGACCTTTGACTTCGACCGAGTATACCTATCCTGACATTTTTCGACGTTCCAAATCCGATTCTGCTGTCCGTTTTTCGAAATTCGAACCCGAAGGCCTCGAAATTGTCAGTCAAACCCGTTGACTTTGATTTTGACCGAAAATTCCAAATTTCCGAAAAGTCATATTTTATGCTTTCGACGTCTTGAATCCGAATCCGAAGTCCATTTCGCCAAATTCGAACTCGGTAAGCCGTCTTTCACTGATTTATCACCCGATTCGATCAGTTTATCGTAATTAAGCTCCGTTTCTGATATAATTTATGTTGATATGTATCTGAGGAATTATTGGAAGTTGAATTGAAGATCAAAGGCGTTCGAATGGAATTTTTATGGTCGATCAGTATTGCACGTAAATCGAGGTAATACTTTACTACCTCTTTATGCTTTATGGAACATGTTGGTATTGATAAATGCATGAATGGAAATGTTTGGTCTCATATGTGTAATTAATGAAGATCTACACTAGGTACGAATACGGTAGAAAGTAGATAACTGAATATGGCTCAGATGACTATTATAAGAAATTGGAGGACGGTTTGAATTAAATTACAAGTTCTGGAATTAAGTAATAAAAGAATTAACCATGGATTGTAGATTATAATTTATCTCATTAAAGGTACTTAGATGATAAATTAAGAGAATATTTCGATTAGGGAAAATTACGAAATTACCCTTATGTTGGAAAATGATAAGAATTGTCTCTGGAAGTGGATTAATAAATCTGAAAAGAATTATTGATCTGCTAAAACTATTGATGTGCATAAGAAATGTTAGTTTTACTTGGAAATTATGGAGAACCGGTTTTTAACCCAAGAAGGTTTATGCAAGATACTAGAAGTGTGTTAAGGGAATTATTTCAAGATCAGAGATTGTTCAAGAAAGCAATTAATCATAGGATCTCTAAATTATATTATTTTCGTTAAGAGCTAATATCGAACTTATTTGGCTAAGAAATTACGGAAATGCCTTAAGAGGTAGAATAGTCTGAGATGACTCTGAATGAGAAAATACTTAGAGGATTCGTACTTAACTCGATTAAGTACGGATTTAATTGTTAAGATCCCGACTTAGTGCAGGAAAATTTATGATATTCCGTTTGTAAAGTCTGAGAAGACACTTGACCTGAAAATATTCGAATAATGAGTAAATACTGGAAGAGTAATTTATCGGGGGTATTCTGCTGTCAGAATTATTCGAAAGGACTGAAGTAAATGATAAGATTGAATTAAATAATAAGATCGGATGGAAGGAAAAGATTGAAATACCGTAGATCTGTAAAATGACCAAAATACCCCTGTAATGGAAATGACCCAAGAATATCACAAAGCTCAAGAATGATTGAATATCCTCGAGTTCTGAAATGAATGGAATAAAACTGAACATCAAAATTACCAAATACCCTTATGGCCTAAATTAAGTAAATGTCTTGGATTAATTAAGGAATCCAAGTAAGCATAGGTATTGGACTACCTTTAAAGGTAATGGAAAATAATTTAAGTGAGTAGATCAACCCTAAAGCTATGTCAATACCTGAATGACATAGATATTACTGGAACATATGTTCGTCTTTTCAAGTTTGGCTCGATGACGAATCTTGGAAGTATTCAGTTCAGCTCAGATCTAGATCGTATTCAGTACTAAGAATTGGACGTTTGTTCAACAATCAACCACGAAGACCAAATTGAATGGGATGGAAGTACATGTATCTGAAATTCAGGAACGTTTGAATTACTCTGGAAAATTCTGAAGTAACTGGAATGGAGATGACTGCTAAATGAAATAGGTAACCTCAATGACTGAGGATTTAGTAAGTGATTTGGATAAGTCTGGAAACTCTGATGAGTTTACGTAGTGTACAATTACAATGGGTTATGAACAAATTAATCAAGTACGTCAACATTTCATGATATTGTGGAAGCGTGGAAATGAAATAAAGTCATTGGAAGATTTATTCAGCGATAATTCCGAAAATGGTCTACGGACAAGAATTTGTGGTATTAAAGAGTAAATACACTAGAAGGAAAATGAATTGACCAGTCGACATAGATTGTTAAGGTTCTGAATCTTCGTTCTCAAGTTGTTCGATTATCCGATCAATCGACATGGATGTAAAGGATTCTGAATACCCTTCTGATTACGTACAGCTTCTGAAAACTGTCCGAATAAGATAATATCCTGATAATTCACATTCTGAATAACTGATGATTCTGTCAGTTAATGAACTCTTTCAAATAGTGATTCTAAATTCTGATATCCTATCGGTATACTGAATATTCATGTTTCTCTACCTGTTAAGATTATCCAATACATCTGAATAATATCTGTAAATTCTGGTGTGTTCCCTACTCACATGAATATTTTACCTGATTTTCGATTTGATTTCTGATTTGATACTTGACATGGATTCTGATCTGATATATGACTTGGATTCTGATCTGTTACTTGACCTGATTTCTGATATGATACTTGACCTGATTTATGTTTTGATTTTGATATATCCGTTTACGGACGGACATATCTTACTTGGGGGGTAATGTTGGAGGAAGTATACCTGGAGGCTCCTCGGCTGTGTGCTCAGGGCCTTATTTACCGGTTCCTCGGCTGTGTGCTCAGGGCCAACTGGACTTGATGGTGGGTGTATGGTTCTGGGGAACCTACACAACTTGGACTTGTTGGATGGGGGTATATATATATATATGTTTTTAAAAAAAGATCTGAAAAGTTACATGATTTTTGGGAACACACTAGAAAACCTATTCTGATCTCCTGAACTCAGTCATCCGAAATATTTCTCTGAAACGAAAGCTCATTGTCCGTTACCACCTGAAATATCAGTAGGATCTCTGCTCAACATAAAAATCTGTAAATATCTGAACCAATAAGGAAAATATGTTTATCTGTATCTGCACGTTTTTCAGCATCATCTGGTAGTTCTGTATTACTGAGCTTTCCAAAGCTCACTCTATTACTCCCCTTTTCAGGTTAAAAGAATTGTACCAGTGCATCTATCGACTTCAGTAAGGGAGTTCTTCCGGTGTTGTAGCAGAGTATGGTACATGTGATTAGGGGGCATGTAATTGTATTTTGATTTATATACGAGTCTGGAAATATGTTTTATTTTTAAATAGTGACAAATGATTTTATAAGTTTACATGTTCTGATAAAAAGTTTTAAAATTTCCGCTATTTTTACGGTGGGTCGCTCCGGTGGCCCTAATGTGACTTCCTGGATCGGATCGGGCTACCTGCATCGGTCTGGGGGGTTACATCAGTGGACTCATGATGTTGAGTGACAAAGATTGAGATTACCGTATGGATGGAACCTTATTATTTCCATGATGAGCGACATTATATTTATACGAATTTATAAAGATTAAAAGGTGTAGAATCGAATGAGTGAAAAGAAATGAATGAATGTAATTCCTTGTTGATTGAAAATAAGTTTAGTAATTGCAACCACGAAGGGAAAGTTAAAGACTTAAAGTCAGATGAATGTTATCATGTCATAGAAAGAGTTATTATTGAGTTTGTTTAATGAGTAGTAGGTCTGCAAGTAAAGAAATATATCAAAATAACTTTTTGTGAAGTTGTGTAAAAGAAATGTTGGACCCTATTAAGTTAGTTGAATAAAAATATTGAGATTTTGTATGGACATATTGGATCAAAGAAGTTGAAGAAAAGTGGGGAAAAAATTACATAATGGATAGTTAACAGAAGTTCTACACTTATTTAAAAAAAATGGAATTTCTAGATAAGTGATAAAGTATTTCTTAATATCTTGTTCTGAATAAGATTTTCTGTTTAGTATAGCTCAGTCCTACATTCATTGGACTTTATGGATCTTTAAAAGAGGTGGATCCATAATATAACAGAGAAATGCAAATAAGAATGAGTATATAGTTATCCATCTATTTGTACAGTGAAAATTCAAGTATGAATTTTCTTAAGGGGGAGAGAATTGTAACATCCCAAAATACGGGTTAGTGACTAAATTGTAAAACTTCAGATTTTGGTGATTTAAATTGGATATTTGAATAGTTCAATGATTGGTTCAGAAATATTTCCTAAAAGTTTATAGTAATTATCCAAAGAATTAAAGGGCAAAATGGTCATTTAGCATGAAAGATATTTTCCCCCAATTATATGAATGAATCACGTGGGATGGGGGAAAGAGTTATTTGAAAACTCTTTCTTCTTCCTTTCTTCTTCTCCCAACCGTGGAAGCTAGGCAAAGGTAAGGGTTTTCTGATTTGTTGGTTATTTGTTAAATTAAAGGTTAGGTTTTGATCATTAGATGATAACTAAGCTTAAGGAAAGCTTAAGTTGTCTTATAATCAAAACATGAAGAAGTTATAAGAGATTTAAGAAAACGAGTTTTTATATGAAATCATGGAAAATAGTTGATAAGTTGAATTTGAAGTTAAATTTGACTTGTCATCATGATAATTAAGGAATATGAAGTGTTAGAATTGTATTTAGAACATATTGAAATTTGAGTATGATTCTTGAATTTCATATGAAGGATAGGATTTTGAAGTTATAGATGATTTTCATGGATATAAGTTGGTTTAAGTAATGGTAGTTGAGTTTAATGACATGATAGGGGTTTAAAATAGAAGAATTAAGCAAAGAATTGATGATTTTTGGGGTTAAAATACAATTTATGGGTAGAGGGAACCGATACCCTATGAATGGGAATCGATTCCCCCTCTTAAACGAAAATTTCCAGAATGACCAGGGGGTATCGATTCCCCCCTAAATGAAAAATGGAATTTGGTTCTTTAATCTGGCTTAAGTTGTTAACATCAAGTTTAAGGTTTAAGCTTCTGATAGTTGTTTTGAAATGTTATATTTATGTAGATATTGAGTCTAAACAAGTTCCGGAATAATCAAAGGATTAGGATCGAATCAAAGAAAATAAGGCTAAGGTGAGTGCAATTTTAATTGTACTTATATTATTGAACGAACATTGACTTGCGATTAGAGCTGGGTATATGGGCTAAGGCCCGTGGGCTACCCGTTTAACCCGCGACCCGTGCGGGCTTCGGGCCTCAAAAATTGAAGACCGTTTAAATTGCGGGCTTTTTAGCCCGGACCGTTAAACCCACGGGTTTAATGGGTATAACCGCGGGCTACCCGTTAAATCCGCTAAAGCCCGCTTAATTTAAAATTTATAAAATTTTAGAAAAAATAAATTTATAGAAAAAGAAAATAAATTACTTATAAATATGATGTTACTTATAACTATTGTAGTTCTTAAATTTATTAGGGTGTTTGTCATAATTTTACCGTTGCTTGATATTTTTTTCATTTAAATATACATCATTATCATTTTGGTATTTAAAGTTTTTTTATTTAATTATGACCTTTATTTTTTTTTCATGAAGTATGTTATTCATTTTGTTCTTTAATTATAAAAAGTCACGTGATATTCTAATAATATATCACGTGACACGTAATATTTGGATTAAAAATAAGAAAGAAAAGTAAAATAAAAAATTAAAAATATACTTTTCAACTTTTAAAGACTTTTACAAAATAAATATATTTTAACAAATTAATACTTATATTTTATCAATTTTAGTATAATTGTATCTTTCAAATTTGCTCTTATACTGTAAGTATTTTATTTTATATTTTCATATTATGTTTTAGTATTTCTCTAAAGTATCCATAAAATACAATTATTAGAAACACTTGACAACTTTCTTGTTAGATTTGTATAATGTTTGACTTTGTTAAATTTTTAAGTTTGAATTTATACTTTCAGACACTTCTGTGTATTCATATTATAGCCTTGAATAATTGTGTTTTATAAAAGTATAATGTGGTTAGTATTTTATTTGTTTTTCAATTTGGTGATATAAGTGAATATTATTTTTTTAATTTGAGTTTAAGTAATTATATCATTATATATATATATATATATATATTAATGATTAAAAAATTAAAAAAATATTATTTTATAATCATTTCGGCTATTTAAAATAAAATTTAAATATTATTTATTATTTTGACAGTGCTACCTTCCTTTTCAAGTTGCTCGATCATTTTTAAAGGTGTAGTAAGTTAAAACATTATTTTTTATTGTATTTAAAGCATTTAAAATTATTTTTATTAAACGAGCCGTGGGTAAGCTCGTTTAGCCCGCGGGTTAAATGGACGGGCCACGGGCCTTAAAATTCAAAACCGTTTATGAATGCGGGCTTTTTAGCCCGCACCGTCAAAACCCGCGGGCTAAACGGGCGGGTAGCCTGTATACCCACCTCTACTTGCGATGAGCCAGTGATGGAGTTACTATGGTAAGAAGTGACTCCTAAAATGTTATTTAGTTTGTGATTCTTATATGTGCATGAATACATGAAATGAGTATATGTTATTATATATATGTTACATGATATGCATAAACATAAGAGCATAAAACATAAGATATATGATATGATATACATGATTATATGCATATGTGATATATGCTATGAGACATGACCAATGTGAAATGAGATAAGTTATGTGAATATATGAAATGATATATGAATATGCAATACGTGATACATGTGATATGATATGAAATACATGGTTACACATACATGTGGTATGTGACAGAAAAGAAAGAACTAGTGATTAGAAAAGTATTCATCGTAAATGCCCATAGTATATGATACGCGAGCTATAGGTATAGTTGGCATGCCAAGAGTCGAGGGTATTGTAGTCCTTCGGGACGTAGTCCTTCGGGACGTAGTGGTCCTACGGGACATATATAGCAGTCCTTCGGGACGAATACTAAACAAATGTTCGGTGCCCCATGAGGGAATTTATACGAGCTGTGGTGACAGCATTGGTGCACAACCTCAATGTACTCACATACCTCTATTCTCAATAATATACATGGGCAATACAATTGAAAGATAAATTAAAGTGAAAGTGATACAAAAAAGTAAGTTTCATGTGTGCATGACATGATTATATATATGTCATGAAATATATATATATATATGCATATTGAAATGTCATGATCAAATGGTAAGAATGCATATTTATGAATCTATTGTTACATGTTCATTTATTGTCTCACTAAGTCTATGACTTAGCGTGTAAGTGATTTACACGTAGGTACCAAGAAACAAGAAGAGCAGTAGTAGAAGTGGCAACGACAATATCACTACTAGAAGATCATATCAGAAGTAATCGACAAAGTATGTATTTTGTTGTGTATAGAGTGTTGGCATGTAATAAGTCGTTAATTATGAGCACTCTGATCGAGTTTGTATTTTGTAGTCTCTTCTATGTAAATTAAAGTATTTTGTTTTAAACGTTTGATTTTTTTTTAAATTTCCCGGGGATTTTCTTTAAGTGTTAAGGTTTTAAAAGTCAATGTGACACCTCGGACTCGTATTCGGGTCGGGTACGGGTTGTGGTGTTACATAAATTTTATTAGTTTAATAAAAATTATTACTAACTTTTAATTATTTTTTTAAATTTAATCTGGACGAACTCGTCACATCCAAATGACGAGTTCCATTGTGACTATTGCATAACTATTCATTAATCAACGACTATAAAACAATTAATTTTTTAAATTTGAAGGAACTCGTTACATCGAGTTATATATTTTTTAATTTGTAATTTTAATTTGTTTTCATAATAAAAAAATATTTTTTATTGTACTCGCCAGCAACGTGATGAATCTACTTAAAAACAGTAAATTAATAGGTGAAACCCACTCATCTGATCTATTAAAAAAATATTTCATGAGATGATATCTTCGCCCTGCATTGTAACAAAAATATCGTATATCCTTGATTAAAATTGGAGAAGGCGTAAAACCCTAAATTATAAATCCAAAATCCTTATTAGGTCGAAAAAGCCGAAACAATGTCTGAATTGAAGGAGCCCAAAAGAGGCTGACTACGAACATTAGGGTTCTTCTGGATCTGGTTGTTACCGGACATCTTCTGCGTTTTAAGTAATTAATTAGTGGTATGCTTGTAATTTCTCTTAAAATATCAATTCAATATTTCTCTATTTTCTCCCTCCTTTTGAATTTATAATCGGCATGTTCTATCCTTCTTCTTAGTTTCTTCCTCGTCTATTTCCATTAAGAATTTGGCTTGCAACACTGGACTAGCCTAGGCTTTAAAAAATCGATTTCTTTAACGTAATTTGTTTATGAAGGTAGAAAATTAAGGAGGGAAGGTTTGTCTTACGTGAATCAATATGAAATCGCTGGCTTCAGCCTCATGGAAAGCCCCTCTGAAGTTCAGGATGTAAGCTCCCTACTCTTAGTTCTTCTTTGTTTCTAGGATTTTAGGTTTTGAGTCTTTGTTTATCAAGATTAAAAGCTTGATTTGCTAATTTTGACTCTAAAATTGAAGGCCGACAGCTGAGAATTTGATACCCATTAGGCTGGACATCGAAGTCGACGGGCAGAGGTATAAAGACGCTTTCACTTGGAACCCTTATGGTATGCATCAAACCTTAACAAGTATCGTTTCTCATCAATGCAAGAAATCTTGAGGAACTTCTTATGCTGTGTTTGAAAAATATTAATTTGGAAAATTGGATTTAGATTTCGTTCGTTATATGAATTGTGGGAAGATGCATACATTATATATGAATCAGTTGAAATATTTGATAGAATGAAAGCATAAATTTCAAATTCATAAATATCGATTAAATTTTCATGTGTTCTGTTACATGGTTATACTATTTTTTTAGTTCAAATTTATTGTTTGAAATCTGAGTTCTTAAACGCCAACTTAATTTAATTTGCTATTGTATTCTCGTGTGTACATGTTTACTTCTAAAAGATCCTGATTCGGAGGTGGTGATGTTTGCAAAAAGGATTGTAAAAGACTTGAAGCTTTCCCCTGGTTTCCTTCCGCAAATCGTTCAGTCCATTCAGGTAACTATAACCGTTTTCTTCCTCTAATTTCAATCTTCAAAAGAAAGAAAAAAGTTACACTTCAAAGTCGATTTGTTGTTTTGCTTGAACTTATCCTATTCTTCACTTTGCGTGCTATTTGTTAGTCACAGCTTGCTACCTTTCGATCATATGCCAAGACATGTATATTGGAGACAAGATCGTTCCAATTAAGGTTTCTTTCATACATAAACTACCAACAAGGTTTATATAAGTATTACCATTTTCCTCTAATGACTTTCTAACACCTACTTATCCATCACATGGACTTCATCAGCTTGATCTTCGAGTCAATCATACCATTATTCGAGATCAGTTTTTATGGGTGAGATTTGAAAAATGATTCTGTATCATATCATCATATGCATGTTCTTGTGTTTTCTCATGCTTGCACAGCATTTATTGAGCTTTGCAATTATTTCTCAATGAGATGTTTGAATCTATTCGTAAATTGTTGTAGGACTTGAACAACTTTGATAGTGACCCTGAAGAATTTGCTAGAACTCTCTGCAAAGATTTAGGCATTGAAGATCCTGACGTTGGGGGTAAACAATTCATTTTAGAAGGATACTCCTAAATTATTCATCCATCATTTTTCGTTCTATTTTTCTGCCATCAAAACATATCTAGAAGATCCTAAATTATTTCAAGGCTTTCAATGATCAGTTTACTTTACAGGTGGAAGACATAGGGCTGGATTTTTTCAGTATTACTCATGAGCAGAGCTTGAGATTAGAGAAAGAATTCTCTGAGGAGGAAATCTGGGAGTCTTTAGAGTCTTGTAATGGGAATAAAGCTCCTAGGCCAGATGGTCTAAATATGGGTTTCTTTAAGAGATTTTGGAATGTGATTAAGGGAGATGTCTTGAAGTTCTTCAATAACTTCTATTTGGGGAAAGAGTGGGAACATGGTATTAATCATACCTTTATTACTCTTATCCCTAAGGTATCTAATAGTGGTGACCTTGATGATTTTAGACCCATTAGCTTAGTTGGTGGATTATATAAGATTCTTTCTAAGTGTCTTTCGAGGAGGCTGAGGAGTTGTATTTCAGACATAATCAGTCCTACCCAATTCGTTTTTATACCAGGCCGACAAATCTTAGATTGCTCTTTAATTGCCAATGAAGGAATCGACTTTTTGAGGAAAAATGGGCTTCAAGGCTGTGTGTTCAAAGCTGATTTTAAAAAAGCTTATGATTCGGTGGATTGGAACATCCTGTTTCTAGTTATGGAGAAGATGGGGTTCGGTTCAAGGTGGATAAATTGGATCAGAAGATGTGTTACTATGGCCTTAGTTTATGTTCTTGTTAATGGAGTTCCTACTGAGGAAATTCCTATGGCAAAGGGTCTTAGACAGGGATGTCCTTTATCTCCTTTGTTGTTTAATTTTATTGGCGAATTACTCAATTTATTGATCCTAAAGGCAGTTTCTCAGGGGCTGTTTTCTGGTCTTATTATAGGGAGGAATGAGGGGTCTTTTAAGTTATCTCATTTACAATTTGCGGATGATCTCATTATTTTTAGTGGTGCTTCGGAAACGCAAATCCTTAATGTGAAAAGGGTGCTTAGAGTGTTTCAAGTTATGTCAGGACTACAACTAAATATGAAGAAATGTAAACTGTTTGGTGTGAATTTAAATGATGAGGTTGTGCATGAGTGGGCTCACAGTATTGGTTGTTCAGTTGGTAGTTTTCCCTCTGACTACCTAGGACTTCCTTTGGGGGCTTCTAGGAATTCTGCTGCTATTTGGAATCCAGTGATCAGTAATTTTTCCAAAAAGTTAACTGGTTGGAAGACATCATCTCTTTCTTTAGCGGGGAGATTGGTTCTTATTAAATCGGTTTTATGTTCGCTCCGTATTTATTATTTATCTCTTTTTAAGATACCAGTTTCGGTTCTAAAAATCCTCAATTCAATGATGTCAAATTTTTTATGGGGAGGTGGAGTTGATAAAAGTAAGATCCACTGGGTTAGTTGGTCGAATGTTTGCAAATCTAAGATGGAGGGGGGTTTGGGTGTGATGAATCTGAATTTGATGAATAGAGCGCTTCTAGAAAAATGGTCTTGGAGGCATGCAAACGAGAGGAGATCTGTTTGGAGGGATTTCATTTGTTCTAAATATAATCTGGATCCCTCTTTGTTAATGTTTGAAAATAAATCTCCAAATAAAGTTTCTTGGTTGTGGAGATCAGTGGTTTCTAATCACTTTAAAGAGGACCCTGTTGGCTTTAAGCTGAGAAGTTTGTGTTCTAGTTTAGTTGGAGATGGCAAATGTATTCGGTTTTGGAAGGACCTTTGGGCTCTGGATTACCCTCTTTTGATTATCTTTCCTAGGTTGTTTTCCATTTCCATCAACAAGACAGGAAAATTGGTTGAATTTGGGGAGTATAGCTCTACTGAATGGAGTTGGGAAGTGCAATTTCGCAGAAATTTAAATGATTGGGAGATTGAGCAGTGGGCTAATCTGATGACTGTAATCTCGCCTTTTGCTTTATTTATGGATAGCTCGGATGGAATGATTTGGAAAGGGATCGGTGATGGATTGTTCACTGTTAAGTCGGCTGTCAAGCTTTGTTCATTCGGTTCTTTGGGTTCGGAGGAGGCTTATTTTTGGAATAAGATTGTTTGGAAGGGCCAGTTGCCACCAAAAGTTGAATCCTTTATGTGGCAGGTTGTTCTAGGGAGATTGGCTGTTAAAACTGAACTGGTGAAAAGAGGGGTTTCAAGAATTCAAAACCTGTTATGTCCTCTTTGTATGGTGGAGGAAGAGTCTCCAACGCATTTGTTTTTCTCTTGTGCGGTGGTGTGGTCTGTTTGGAACAAATTTCTTAACTTTTGGAGAATTAAGACTGTCTTCCATTCTAATGCAAAATCTTTTCTCCTGGCTTGGGATGCTTTGAGGACTAATTCTAAGATTTGGTCTCTCATTCCAGGGGTGGTTATGTGGACTACATGGAAATTGAGGAACTTAATTGTTTTTGAAGGAGGGAAGTTGGATGAGGTTGAGTTCTTCTTCTTAGCAAGATTTAGGCTTGCTTCATGGTTTTTAGCAAAAAATAAAGGGGTGTGTATTCCAAAAGACTCTCTTATTTCAGACCCCTCCTTAGGGGACTGTTGTTACTTTCAACCTAATAGGATTAAGTCTACTATTCCTTGGCATCCCCCTCCTAAGGGTTTTGTGAAAATTAATGGTGACGCAGCTACGACTAAGGATTGGAAGAAGAGCGGGTTAGGAGAAGTTTTAAAAGATTCTTCTAGACATACCTTAGGGTCTTTCAAGGAGCTTGCTGGTCCGGGGCCTCCGACTTATATGGAGTTAAAAGCTATTCATAAAGGGCTAATATTCTTTGCGAATTTTCGAGATAGACTTCAGGACCGGTTGATTGTTGAAAGTGACAGCAAAATCGCAGTGGACTGGATTAAGGGGGTTGATTTTTGTCCTGATGTTTATGCAATATTGGTTAGAGACATTGTTCACAGGCTTATAGAGTTCGGAGGGCTGGTTAGATGGGTTAGCAGGACAGCCAACATAGAAGCCGATGCCTTAGCTAAAGAAGGAATTGGCTGATCCTATATTTATAGTCGTTGTTTTATAGTTGTTTCGAGTTTTTGGTTGGTGGGGTGTATAATGGTTGTATCTTATGTAAATTTATGGTTCAATAAAATCCTAAGACACTCTTTTCCTCCTTCTGCTGATTAAGGAGTTCTATAAGCTCCATTAATCAAGAAGGGGGGTTTTTAACGAGGCTTGAAATTCTTATAAAAAAAAAAGTGTTTCTACCTTATCTTAGTCATTGGTGTTATGTATTGTATGGTCTGGCTGTTCTTATATCGTTGTAATGGTATGCGATTTAGATTGCAATTCAAAATGTAGCTTCTGCAAGAGAGAACAGAATAAACAAGAAGGGTCGCCGGGCAGCTGAACATTTCCCTATCAGGTTTTTGTGTTGTTTCCTTTCAATATAGTCATCAAACCTCAATGTTGTGTGCATGTCGATGACATTACTCTCTGTTTTCATTCTCTCACAGTAAAGCTAGTGGTGCTGCGTTGGTCTTGATGAAGTTATTCAGTTTCAGATCAAGTGTTGTTCGGTATGCCCTCTAGATCAATCTCATGCAGACAATATTTTTTTTTTCTATTGAGCCTTGAAAAATTGTTATGGTCCATTTGGAAACTGTATTTAAGGGGTGAGGTTTGGATTTCTGATCCAAATTCATTGTTTGTGAATGGTTTTATTTGGATTTGGATTTGTATTTTGAGCATCGAATACCTTGAATTCCTATGCACTTTTGATTTGTGTTTCGTCAAAATAAGATAATGAGCTTTTTAAATTTAAGTGTAACATTAACATCACCTTTTGTTGAACTCTTGTCTTCCACTCGTGCTTATGGGTCGCATTATCTTTAATGGTTCCATTAAAAGACCTAAATGATAAAGTCCACCTTGTTGAAACCGTCAAACTAAGCCCTCCATTATACCATAACTCGTAGGGATGTAAAGTAATTGTGTCCTTGCAGATTGATTAAAATCTCAACCTAACCATTTATCAATTTGAAAGCATCGATGTAACCTTTTGTTGCATTTCTAATTTCTATATTTGTTTGATAAATGCTCATAATGTTATAACTACACTCTTGTTGTTTGATCTCTTATCTGCTTGCTCCGTCACTTCAGAAAACTTGTAAAGAAAGAGGCTTATGTTTAGCCATTTGTTTCTGCCCTTTCAGGAAAAGAAAGGAGTGGGATAATTATAATCCGTTCTTGACGTTTTATCGAATGAATACGTGGATGCTCTTGAAGCCAAAGAAGAGAAGAGTGGTCGGTGAGTGAATATACGTAGCGTGTATAAAGGATTAATATTTGATGCACTGTTAGATTATAATTTTATGCGCCAGAAGTGAATTACATATTGACATATCATAAGTAAAATTTTAGAACGGAACTCATTTTGATTTATTTTTTATGATGTGTCATCATCTAGTTTACTGATGTTACATAGAATTATACATCATTGCATCAAATATTCACCTATATAAATGCATTTCGATTTCCTTCTTTTCTTTCCAACAGTATGTTAGAATATTTCAAGAATCGATTATATTTGGCAGTCTGCCGTTTGTTAACAAAAACTTTTCTATGAACAGTTGATTTTGGTGGTTGTGTAGACGATCACAGTTTAGTTGTTTTAAGCTATGATGTCTGGATTTTTTATTTTTGTAAAGTATTGTCTGTAGTGGCGAATCCAAAAATATTTTTCAGGGTGGCACACATATGTTAGCAACATAAAATTTTAAATTTTAAATGTGATTAGTACAAATAAAATTTTAGAATAGCCATCGTCCGTAAAATAAGTAACTAATCGAAGAAAACTCAGATTTCAGGGTGGGCACAAAAAATTCCAGGATGAGCATCGTCAGTAAGATAAATAACTAATCAAAGAAAATTCGAATTTCAGGGTTGGCACGTGCCTACTCTCACCATACTATGTGTGTCAGATACATGCAAGTGTCTGAGTATCGTAGTTTTTAAGAGAGGTAGAGTTTAGTGGTTTCGTAGATTATTATTAGCGTAGTTGTAGTCTCGTCTTTCTTTAAGACTTTTATGTGGTTTTAAACGTTGGATTTGGCAATAGTAGTTAGATTCTCCAATTATATGTGATGTTTTAGTATTACAAATATATTATTGTAATTTTTCCATCGCCGGTCACCCTATTTGCAGGTCATCTTTGTTTAGAGGATGATATCTTCGTACCTATAATAACTACACAATTAACATAACAAAAATATGGCAGACAATATACGGTAGCGGATGGTACGACTAAATTAGCGTTTGGTTTTCGAACATTCACTCGCCCACCTGATTCGTTGGAGTTGCGGTTGCATGAGAATGATCCTGGCTGCGACCACCAAGCACATGGACGATCATCACAGGCTTCGATATCTGTATTCAAATATATATTAGGAATAGGGGTATGATTTAATTATATAGAGTAAAACTTTTTAATTTTACATAGATCTAGAATGGTTAAATACTCGCAAATAGATATATGAGATTAGTGGTAAGAAATAAAAATATAACTACTAAATAATTAATTAATTAATTTTATTCATTTATTTTCACTCATCTAATGGTATGTAATTTTGTATAGAACTAAAAAAATACACTATATATAGAGAGAGAGGGGGGTTTTAAGATCTAATTACATAAATTTATGAATCTAGTAAAAATAGATGGATGAGATTAACGATAAAAAAGAATATATTTATTTGGAAAAAAAGTTTATTTTAACGGTCTATGTTTACTCATCTAATGATATTAAATTTATATAAATTGAATAAAATTTATATTGTTTAAATGGATACTAACCCTATATATATAATTTTTATTTTAAAATTTTAATTAATTTTTATTAACCTTATACATATAATTTTTATTTTAAAATTTTTAATTAATTTTTATTAAGGTTATAAGAAAAAGGCAAAACTCACAACATAATGCATTCAAAAAAAATATTTTACGAGATGATGCACTGGCCAGATTAATTGCTCGAATGGGGTAAATTCTACAGTGACAGCATAGGTCGCCATGCACGCCCGGCGTCCTTATAGGTCGCCATGCACGCCCGGCGTCCTATAAGGTTGCCATGTACGCCCGGCGTCCATCATTCTTTGCCCTCTGGTTCTTTGCCCGCTGTTGCTCGCTGATGCTGCTTTGGTGCTATGCATGGGCCATGCACGAGGCATGGGATAGGTCGCGCTGCGCTTTGTTCACGTAGTCTGATCTCGGTAAACCTCTGCATGGGCCATGCACCAAGGATGACCAAGGATCGATTCATGCATGGGGCACTCGGGGCGACCAAGGATCGGTTCTATCGTAGGTTGCCATGGCCGGCTATCGTAGGTTGCCATGGCCGGCGACATGGTAGGTCGTCATGGAGTCCCGACATGGTAGGTCGCCATGGAGTCCCGGCGACATGGTAGGTCGCCATGGAGTCCCGGCGACATGGTAGGTCTGCATCATCATGCATCCATAGCTGGGAGATTCCTGTATCGCGACCAAGCTTTAACCCTATCACTCATGCATGCGTTGCATCCATAGCTAGCTGGGAGATTCCTGCATCCGTAGCTGCATGCGTTGCATCCATAGCTGTATGATTGCAGCGTTAATTTAGCTGTTAAATGCAGCAAATATTGCTGTTCAATTGAAGACTTTCAATGCTCAATAGTTATACGATTCAATCCTAATATTATTTTATTCAATAGTCAAATTTTAATGACTCTGTACAACGATTTTTTGCTTTATATAAATGATATGGGTTTAGGGTAGAAGCAGAAGTAGAACCAGGAGCATAAGCATAAGCACATATAAACTTTGCCGAGAGAAAGAAAAGGAAGAAGAAGAAAATAAGATAAAGGATCAAACATAGTTTGTGAGGTAATTTTTTATTGTTTAATTTAGTTTATTATATGAAATTATTAGTTTGTTAGTTTAGGGTTTAGGGTAAAACTAAAATCTAGTTAATTAGTTTGTTAGTATAAATTATTAGTTTGTTAGTTTAAGTTATATATTATATTATACAAAAAATTAGTTAATTAGTTTATTAGTTTAAGTTATTAAATATAAAAAATATTAATTAATTTGTTAGTGTCTTTAAACATATATTAGATTGTTCATTGAAGTTGAAGTTATATTATGAAAAAATTAATTAGTGCTTAATTAGTGTGTTATTTTAACTAAGTTATATTATAATAAAGAAATAGTTTATTAGTTTAAGTTATGGTATAATATATTAGATTATATAAAATTAATTTGTGGGAGCTATTGCTGTTTAAATAAATTAAACGGTTTACACATACAGGGCATTATTCCACAACATTTGCACATGTTGAAATTGATTCGAATAAAGAAACAAAGAAGGAAAAGAAAGGAAAGGAGGAAGGCATAAATACGTGAGTAATTTATTATTTTTTGTTGTCTATTTTTGTTGTTGTGTATGTGTAAATTAGTTAGATAGTAAGTTTATATTAGATTATATAAACTAATTTGTGCGAGATAATTTTTGTTTAAAAAAATATTATGTTTAAAAATATTTAGTGTTGTTTTAAAAAAAATATTTTGTTTTATTTATATTGTATGTGTAAATTAGTAAGGAGTAAAAATTAATTGAATGAAATAATCCGGCCAACGCATTATCACGATATTTTGCTTAACAAATTTGTTTGATATTTTTAAAAAATAAAAAATATTATCAAACTAATCATGATTATTAGTAATAATTACTAAATGATTAGTATCAAATCTAAATCATTAAATATTTATAATAAATAATTATTAGTAATCATGTCTAAATCATATTATTATTAAATCATTAAATATCAAATCATTAGATTAATAATAATTATTAAATCATTATTAATAATATTAGTAATTAATCAATTAATCAAGTTAAATAAAAAAATTATTTGATCATTAATATAATAGTATATTATATTATATTTAATGATTTAATGTTTTATGAAATTATCTTATCTAATATTTTAATCTAAATTAATTTATTTGTTTATTTGTAGAGAAAATGAGCAACAACTTTTTCACGATTGTCCATTATAATGGACAAATTATGGAAAATGAGGTCGGAGTAGTTTTTCAGTCTGAAAAACCAATAAATATGATGTTCAAAAAAGACATCACATTTATAGAAATGAAGCATAAGATAGAAAGAAAAATTCGAGCTGCAGTTGATGGTTTGAGGTATAGGTTTATGATATGCCCCAACCCAGTCAGATATGCTGCAGTTCCACTTGAAGAAGATGATGATATTGGAACCATGGTTGGATTACATGAGTCAACCAATATAGCAGTTATTGAGTTATTTGTTGATGTGCGTAACATATGTGATGTTCCTGGGTCATCAAGAGGTGTGGCTCAAAATCCATCTGAAATGGCTTTATATAGTCAGTTTGAGGAGCCGACGTACAGGTTCCTGAACAGTTTTATGGCACTATTGGAAAGTGTAAATGAAGTCGGGGGGACATCTGCAACAGCAGAGTATGAGACGAGAAACATACCGAAATTGGTTGTTGATATTGACGCTGAAAATCGATGGGGAGAAATTCACGATGATTCAAGCGAAGATGAAGAAACCGAAGAACCCGTTTTGGGTGACGACGAAAATATTTTTGGTGAAGGTGCAATTGATGAAGTTCCGGCACCGTATGAAGCTACTCCTCACATGTACGAGATAGACTATGATGCGATGAGGGCACCTGAATTCCCAGACATACCACATTTACCTCCATACCAAATGACTGAATCATTCGATAATTCTGGTGAATTTTCAGTTGGGGTGCAATTCAGAGGAAAAAATGAAGCTACGCTGACGATTAAAGAGTACTGCATCAAATGCCATGTTGATGTCCATGTTGCAGAGTCTAACCAGAAAACCCTATATGCGAAGTGTGTAAAATATGGCCCAGAGTGCAAGTGGAAGACCAGAGTGTCGAAAAATCAAAGGCACGATGTTTGGGTCATCACGAGGTACAATGGTTCGCACACATGTTTGCGAAACTCCATCGAACAAGACCACCGACTATTGGACTCCGATGTAATATGTGAATACGTGAAGGCGATGGTTGAAAAGGATCCAAGGATATCTTGTTCAGTGTTAGTTGCATCTATTCGAAGCCAATTTGGATATCAAGTAAAATATGGCAAGGTGTGGAATGCGAAGATGAAGGCAATGAAGCTGACGTATGGAGATTGGGATACATCATACAATGAGCTACCACATTTGCTACAAGCAATGAAGCGATTTATCCCAGGAACCATAGTGAAGTCTCAAACCATGCCCGCATATGATGAAGAAGGTTAACTTCTGCGAGGGAAGAAAATATTTCATAGACTATTTTGGGCATTCAAGGCATGTATTGAAGGATTTCCATTTTGCAAACGTATGATCCAAGTAGATGGTACGTGGTTGTATGGTCAATATAGGCATGTACTTTTGATGGCAGTTGCTCAAGATGGTGAGCGAAATATCTTCCCAATTGCATTCGCCATTGTTGAGGGAGAGACAACAGAGGCTTGGGATTTCTTTCAGACCAATCTACGTCAATATGTCGTTCGTGAAGATGGAGTTTGCTTGATATCCGATAGAGGAACGGGTATTTTGGCGGCAATTGAACGACCAGGAAGTCGTTGGATACATCCGTATGCATATCCGACATTTTGTATCCGTCATATTGGCAAGAATAGTATCGACCAGTTTCATAACGCACATATTCGTAGCGAGATAGTCAGCATGGGTAAGTTTTATTTACAATATTTATGCATTTTTTACGTGGTTTTTTTAATTGCGGTTTAACAAAATATAATATGGAACAGGATACGAACTACGTCGAACCAAATTTTGACAAGAGATTGGAGAATTTGAAGGTATTTTACGATGATCAGCGTGTTTGGAAGTGGGCTTCAAAAATACCGTGTGAAAAATGGTCGCAAGCATACGATGAAGGTCGGAGATATGGACATATGACCACAAACCTTACTGAGACCATTAATTCGGTACTAAAAGGTACACACCATCTCCCAATAGCGAGTGTGGTGAAAGAGACGTACTTTAGATTGGCTAAAGTTTGGTCGGACAAAGGTAAGGAAATTGAGAGTTTCATAAATAGAGGTCAAACTTGGGCTCCTACAGTGGTGGAATCAATGGAAGCAAATGAGCGATTGGCAACATCAATGGTTGTTCATAATTTCGACCGAGTTGGTCATACTTTTGTTGTGTCGTGCATACGCCGTAACGTCGGAGGAGAAGACCAAACATTTAGAGTTGATTTACGACACAAATGGTGTGATTGTGGTCGTTTTCAGGCATGGAAATATCCATGTGCTCATGCAGTCGCTGCATGTATGTATGCTGGTGTAAGCGCATACACTTATGTTGATGAATGCTTCCACCTACGTAGGATATTAAATGTCTACAGCTATGCGTTCAGACAGATCCCGAATGAATCATATTGGCCCAAAAAAGATCATGATGAATGGCTACCAAATCCAATGCTTCGCAGAAGTCCGAAGGGTCGACCTGAGTCCACTCGAATTCATACCAGTATGGATTTCCATGCTAGAGAGAGAGGTCAAGCAAAGAGATGCGGATTATGTAGGGGTGAAGGCCATTCAAAAAACAATTGTCCTAATTTACCAAGATATAGGCCTCATCATTAGTAATGATATATGTATTTCTATGAATTTCTATGTATTTATAAGATTTAGTAATGATTAGTAATGATGAAATTATTATTAATATTTAATGATTTGATAGTAATGATTTAGTAATAATTAGTAATAATGAAATTATTATTAATATTTAATGATTTGATATTAATGATTTAGTAATGATTAGTAATAATGAAATTATTATTAATTTTTAATGATTTGATAGTAATGATTAGTAATAATGAAATTATTATTAATTTTTAATGATTTGATAGTAATGATTAGTAATGATTAGTAATAATGAAATTATTATTAATTTTTAATGATTTGATAGTAATGATTAGTAATAATGAAATTATTATTAATTTTTAATGATTTGATAGTAATGATTTAGCAATGATTAGTAATAATGAAATTATTATTAATTTTTAATGATTTGATAGTAATGATTTAGTAATGATTAGTAATAATGAAATTATTATTAATTTTTAATGATTTGATAGTAATGATTTAATAATGATTAGTAATAATGAAATTATTATTAATATTTAATGATTTGATAGTAATGATTTATTAATGATTAGTAATAATGAAATTGTTATTAATATTTAATGATTTGATAGTAATGATTTAGTAATGATTAGTAATAATTAAATTATTATTAATTTTTAATGATTTGATAGTAATGATTTAGTAATGATTTGATAGTAATGATTTATTATAAATATGTCGAATTTGTTAAGGTTTGAAAAAACTAGTCTAATTTCAATATTAAATTTGTAACAAATAACAAACTAGTTTACAATTGTTGCCGATGTCGGAGAGTTGTTGAATGATAATGTTGGGACGGACGTCTGATGCGTTGTGGCCGTGGCGGTTGCTCAGGAGTATGGTACCCATCCTCCTCATTCGTTGGGGGCATTTGAACTGACATGTGTTCAAAGTCATTCGTCGACGAAAACATGAGAGAGTAGATGGATGCATCAGGCTGCACAAACTCTGGTATGTATGCATTGCCGAACGGTTGTGGTGCGCTATTATCCACATCGGTCATTTCCGCTTCAGGTTGTTGAGATGAACTCCCACTCCCACTTGGTAGAGAGTATTCAGCTTTACCAAATCTTTTCTTAAACCTAAAAAATTATCGCCTCTCTACAATTGTTGTCAATAATGGCTTTCCATTATCCAAAAAATAAGCAAGGTAAGCCGAAGTCTCAAAATTAAAGTCGTCGTCTTGAATGTCGTCAAGAGTTGGCATGAATGAAGCCCTATTGTTCCAAGCATTAATGTAGGTTGCATGCTTCTCAACCCAATTAACATTTTCTTTACAACGACCATCAAATCTGTGCAGCTGGTCATGCGTCTCAACCCAATTCACCTGACGACGACCATCTAAGATTTGGAGGAGGTCATGATCCCATGGACTCCGCGGAATAGGTTGGTGGAAGTGGAATTGCCTCAACACTCTATCCCCAAATTGGATCTCAACAAAAGCAAAATTGATCAATGGTGTAACAGCACACCAATATTGAAACCCATCTAAAATATCGTGCGGTATCAACGCAAGTATTTCTTCATTCATGTATGGTCTCCAATTAAACTGTAAAATTACAAAAACAATAAAATTTATTTAAATCAAATAATATAGTTAATTTAAATAATAATTAAAAATAACAAATTATACATACCTCATTTTTTGCCTTAATGTCGATCTTCAGCCTGAACTCTTTAATGTTGTTGTGCACCAACCCCGTGCCTTCAATTTTATGCCTCCATCTGTATATCAATCAAAACAAAAATATGGTCATTTTTATTTTATAATTAATATTTTATATTAAAATAGAGAATTCATATTACCTTCCGGCAAGAGGAAAGTCAACCGCAGTCCGACTAATCGGTGTTAGAAACGGAAGTCTATGCCAAGCCCATGACTGTAGCAGCAACAGACATCCACATATTTCTGATGTATTATTATCATTCACGACTAATGACGCCTTGCACATCTCACGATACAAGAACGCTAATATCGCCGATCCCCAGCTATATTGCCTACTATTCTCAAAATTTCTTAAAAAAAGAAGATATTGAGTGTGAACATAACTACCGGATTTATCCGGCATTAAAATACCCCCAATCAACTGTAATATATATGCTCGTGTTGCATATATAATTTCGTGCTTCATACTATTTGGTTGAAGCTGAAATTCATTCTTCAACCATGACAACCTCACACGCCACCCTTTACACTATGGTGGTACGGGCGTTTTCCCAAGAAACAAGCTACAAAGTTGTGCCACATTATTAAACTCATGTGACATTACCACTGACATCCCATTTGTTTGAACCCCGAGTTGCAATGCCACATCCTCCAGAGTTATCGTACATTCGCCACATGGCAAATGAAACGTGTGCGTTTCTGGTCTCCAACGCTCAATCAAGGCACTGATCAAACCTGGGACCAACTTGTAATCTCGCACAAATGTTACATACCAAAATCCAGCCTCCTGCAAGTTTTCTTCTATCAATCTGTGTGGCTTGGGCACTTTATGTAGCCGAAGATGAAGGACTCGCTGCTCGTCCTCCTACAATTAAATAATGTAAAACATTTATCACAATCACCATAAAATAATATTCAAATATTTATTAATTATAATTCATTAAACAAATATTTTTTTCACCATTATTCCCAAATGACTTGAAATATGTTCATTGTCAAGTCTCAGCAGTGGAATTTGGTCAGCCATTGGAATGAATCTGTAAAAAAAATTAAACAACAGCATTTAAAAAATCATTTAATATAATCTAGTGTTAAGTAAGTAACTAACTAACTAATTTACAACCCAACAAAAAAATTTAATATAATAACTTATAATATAATAAACTTATAAAGTAACAAACTAAACTTTTTAAAATATAACTTAAACGTGAATTTTCTTTAAACAACTAATAAACTATTCTTTAATATAACTTCAACTAATAAACTATTCTTTAATATAACTTAAACTAATAAAATATTTTTTAATTATAATTCACTACTAAAAAACTAATTAACTAAATTTTTTATATAAAATAAATTCAACAAATCATATGGCAACTTAACTATTTAAGTAACAAAACTAATTACATATTTTTATATATAACTAACTACAAACTAACTAATTAAGTAAATGTTTTACCCTAACCCTAAACTAACAAACTAATAATTTAAAATAATAAACTAATTTAAATTAAATAAAATGAAAATTTACCTCCATGTTTGCTTGCCGGACTCCCTTTCTTCTTCTTCCTTTCCTTTCTCTCGACACTCTTCTCCCTTTCTTTCTTATGCTTCCTTAACCCCATATCATACCCCCTATATATTAAAGGGTCGGCTGCCATGCACCAATAATTGAAGAATCACGCCATGCACCAATAATTGAAGAATCACGAGCCGTTGATTCTCGTGGATTGCAACAATAATTGCTGCATGAAGCAGCGAAAATTATGCTGCAATAATGCAGCGAGCAGTGAGAGCAGGCGAGCAATAATGCAGCGAGTAGGCGACCATGCAGCGTGGAGTAGGGGCCAAAGACAAGGTCGCGAGCAGGCGAGCATGCAGCAGGGGATGTCGCCGGGCGTGCATGGCGACCTAGGAGGTCGCCGGGCGTGCATGGAGACCTATGGTTGGGTTGTGCATGTCCCATGCACACGATCATTCCCATGCACACGACCTGGAATGAACACGACCCTTGTCGGAAGCCACGTCGGAAGCCACGTCGTAGGTCGCCCGGAAAGCATGGCGACCTACGGCCACACTGTTGATTTCGCCCTATTTCAGTAAATAATCTTGCGAGAACGTTATTTCGTGAATTATTTATTTTTCGTGCATTATATCGTGAGTTTAGCCTAAGAAAAATGGTACGAACTAAAAAAAGTACAAAATATTTTAAACAATAGAAATAGACTCGATTATACATTTAATATTCATCTAGTTACATAAAAATTAATATAGAGAAAACTTTAATTTTTACAAAAATCTTATGGTAGTTTGAATTATTGATTAAGAACAGAATGAATGATACTCATACTTATTTATCCTCATAATCACTTTTGAAAAGAAAACTCATAGTGAAAATACTAGGTCAGCAAAAAGTAAAAAGAGAAGCCATAATTAGCAAGTGTGTAAAGTAGTTTGAATTCTAGCGAAAATTCCCCTATATCGACGCGTAAAAGTCAGAAAACATGTAAATATTGGGGCCTTTAGAATAAATATGATAAAGTAAAGGGGTATCAAGAAAAGGAAAGTTAAAGCTTTAATGTTCACTCGGTTTTGTTTTGTTTTTGTTATATATATATATATATATATATATTTGTTTCCAACTACATTTATTGATCGAAAAGCCAATTGAAGTAGAGGCATTAAGCTTCTTTACCCTTCACTGCACCTTCCTAGCAACAGCATCTCATCTCTTCATAATTTCCCATTTTTTTCTTTATTTTTTCCCATTTGACAGCTTCTGAAATCGAGTGCTGTCTTTTCCTCTTCATGTGATCGGTAAGTGTTTATTTTTTGCTACATTTTTTTACTTGAAGATTTTGGCTTTTTGTTGGATTTTCTTTCTGGGTTTTGGAATTCTTTGTTATTGTGCTTTGATTGTTGGAATCTGTGAGCATTTTATGTTGCTATTTTAGTCTTTGGATTTGTATGATTTTTATTTTCTTTCTTTGTTTAACTTGGTTGATCTTGAATCTTATTTTAAGTTTTGTTGTTTAGTTGATCATTATAAGCCCCTTTTTGAGCTTCTTACCTTTTATATTCTAAATGAATTTTCTCTGTACATACTAATAACATTGTTCAATTCAGCTGTTTAGATCGAAATTTGTTGCTTTTTAGGGTCCAATCTAGCTATTAAACCATAAAAAATAATGTGATTTTTTTTTCAATTTCCATGTTGATGATTTAGTTTGATTAGTTTCTAATCTGATTGTTTGAGCTTTAGTTGGTTTGAGAATTTAAAGAACAAAAAATCTATGAAAATGTTGAATTTCTAGGCTTGTTTTTGCTAATTCTGATAATCAATTGTGTTTTTATGTTAGATTCCTTTTGGGACTAAAAGATGGTGGCAGAGTCTTGGTTCCGTAGTATTTGGAAAATTCCTCGGAGGCATGAGGGAATCTCCGAGAAAGTTGAAATCGGAGTATTAGCATTCGAAGTTGCGAGCTTGATGTCTAAGCTTGTGCATATCTGGCAGTGTTTGAGTGATAAACAGGTTGTTAGGTTGAGAGAGGAAATAACAAATTCTGTCGGGATTAAAAAGCTTGTGTCCGAAGACGAGGAATATATCGGACGCCTGGTATGTGTGGAAATGGTTGAAAATATTACTCATGTGTCGAAGTCTGTATCTAGGCTTGCAAAGAAATGTAGTGAACCGGGGTTGAAGAGTTTTGAACTTGTCTTCACCGAGTTGCTCCAGATGGGTGTCGACCCTTACGGTTGGATATTTTCGTCGAAGAAGATGGACAAGAAGGTTAAGAAGATGGAACGCTTCATTTTGGTGAATGCAACTTTGTATCAAGAGACGGAACTGCTTGCGGATCTTGAGCAAACACTAAGGAGGATGAAAAGCAGTGATTCAGCACCAGAGAATTTGCTCGAATTTCAGAGGAAGGTTATGTGGAAGCAGCATGAAGTGAAGAGCCTACGGGCGAACTCTCTTTGGAACAAGACTTATGATTATACAATTTGCCTTTTAGCAAGATCAATATTCACAATTTTCGGCAGGATCAAACATGTCTTCGGAGTTGAACACGGTGTAGATGTTGGGGATTCGAAGGTGATGAATTCGGATTTTATGCATCGCAGCCAATCAGTTTCTGCCGTAATGCATTCTTTGGTTCATCCAAAGGAAAACACTGGCCTTCCTAGATTTTCTTCAGGCCCTTTAGGGACTTTTAGCACTAAATCAGGCCCGATACCAACACCAAATAAAACAAATTATTTCCATTCGGGACCTCTTGGTGGCTCAACCACAAAATCAGGCTCTATTTCTGGAAAGAATGGAAATTTCAACTTCCACTCAGGTCCGCTAGGTGGGCCTGCAGGAAGGTCTGTGCAACTTTTTGGAATGAGTAAAATAAGCCAGATTTGGCAGACTAACAGCCGCTCGGCTGCTGTTAACAGAAGGAAATCGCATTTGAAAAACAATGGATTGACTCAAGTGGGACCTTTTAAAGGATGCATGGTAGCTGTTGACAGTGGTACCATTAGAAATTGTTATGTAAGTTCAAATGGCATTCATTCGGGAATTCTGAATGGAACCAAAGATGGAAACCTTAACCTTACTGAAAGAAATGTTGCACAGAGTAGTTCATCAGTGTTCAGATCTCAATGCCGGTTGTTGGATGCTCCGCCTGAAACTCTCGGTGCTTCTGCTTTAGCATTGCACTATGCGAATGTTATTATTGTAATCGAGAAGTTAGCAGCATCTCCTCATTTGATTGGTCATGATGCACGAGAGGATCTGTACAACATGTTACCAGCAAGTGTGAGAGCGGCTCTGAGGGTGAGACTAAAACCGTATGCAAAGAGCTTAGCATCATCGGCTTATGATACGGAGCTTGCTGGAGAATGGACCGACGCATTGTCTTCCATATTAGAGTGGTTGGCACCACTAGCTCATAACATGATTAGATGGCAATCTGAGCGGAGTTTTGAGCAGCAGAACTTTTTTTCCCGAACTACTATACTTCTGGTGCAGACTCTCTACTTTGCAAATCGAGAAAAGACGGAAACAGCGATCACTGAGATTCTTGTTGGTCTCAATTATGTCTGGAGACATGGGAGAGAACTTAATGCCAAGGCATTGCAAGAATGTGCAGGCAGTAGAATATCTGATGAATTTTTGGATCCCGAGAAGTGAAGTTCTTTAACCTCTGTTGCAGTATGATATATCCACGTATCAGTGGTATCGGGTTGAATTTGGGCTAGATTCTGTTTCGAGCTAGCAATCGTCATCTCTGTTCAATTATCCAACCTACCCGTGAAATACAAGCCAAAAGCATTCTTTATTGGGTCAGGTATAGTTTGAGCTTTGTAGGTGATCTGGTTTTGAAAGATTCCTCGTTATACCGTTTTTATAGTTAAAGCAATTATTGGCGAAATGTGTATATTAATTAGCAATATCGATACCCTTTGAAATTAATTGTATATTTACCACGTACGCTGTTTATCCACCAATTTAGTTATGAGTGCCACTTGGTTGAGTGTTCTTGTATCGGATGTGAGAATATCTAAGTTTTCCGATCCTTGATATCTGAAGCAGATATAATCAGGCTGCCTGCCCCGAATATCATCATATTTAAACGCAGGCTTAACATCTTACAGCTATGAAACACTGTTTTTGGTTGAATGATCTCCCCATGGTGTCATTGTATTGTTCAGTGAAGAGTTCTCATTTAAGCATGATTTTTTTGTCTCTGTGTTGCTTAAAGGAGTCACTTTCCAGAATGATCTTTCGAAGATCCATATCGAGGGCAAACTGGAGTCCATGGATCACGGCCAGTGCTTCTGTCGCAAAAGCCAACTCGATCCGGTAAGTAATCCTCCTCCAATAGGCCCCTAATATTTCACTCGTACTGTCTTGTATGACTACTCCTGAACTTGCCTTTTTATTTGCATGGGAAAACCCTGCATTGAAGTTTATCGTCACCTCCGACAATTGGCTGTTTCCCTGAGACAAACAGTGGATTTGGGTTCTTAACCGATGCCAGCAAGGAGCCATTCCAAAATTTAAAATTTAAACTTATCGGTGTTGCGAGCGAAAGTGCATCTAAGCATTTTGGGCTTGCCATTACAATCAGACATGTGAAACCTTTTCTTCTTGTCGTTAATATGGAGATCGAGTCATTCATTTTTCCCATTTGCAGCTCTATCCTTATGGGTTCAACCTTATTTGTTCGCGAAAACCCTAGCTTAAAGCTAAGCTTCAAGCCTCAGTTTGAGGATTTCTAAGTAGAGAAGTCGCAGTCTTTTAGTTTTTGAAACAAATGGTGCCGGTTTGGATGATTATTCATCGATCGATATGGTTGATTAACCTTCGTTAATGGCGACTATGTTAGATTCTTCGTCAAAAATAGGTAGCTTGTGATATTGAATTCGGGGATATCACGAGGATTCTGTTCAGAATATAAGTGACGGAAGGGAAAGGCAATGGTGAAATTTCGATAGAGGGTGAAGATTCCATAGGAGATGAAGAGTGGCGTTGGCAATTTGGTTTATCCTACGGCCAAAATTTCATTTAGGAAGGTTTTTCTCTTGGTGATGGATAAGATCAGTGGGATATGAATTTTGAAAAATACAGAGAATCTGAAAGACACGGGATAACGAGTGAGAAGAAATCCATGGAAGGTCGTTCGAATGAGGAGCTGGAGAAGGAAACAATGCAGTGGTTTGGGATCGAATTAATAAATTTTTTAAACATGATAAGTTAAATCTATTGAATTATCTAATATGAGGCCTAAGTCGATTAGATGTGAAAATATAAAAGATAAATATTTTATTACACATTAAATTCTGTTGATTACTTTTTTTCTATTAATCTAGGCCGTTGACCAGTTATTGAAATCAAAATGAAAATTCAGTTTGTATGAAAATAGGATAAATTAAATACATATTCTCTTAATTATACAGTTTTTTACGTTTCCAACTACGAAAAGTTATAAAATAATTATAGAATTAAGAAAATTATAAATTATACTTTTTATCAGAAAATTTATAAGTGATAACATATCAACAAATAAGATTAGGACAATAATAAATTTAAGGTTTAAAAGTCACTTTTGTTTTTGTAATAAATTCAATTTAATCATTAAATTTTATGTTTTACTCTAATTTTAAATCTGAAAAATAATCAACTTATAATAAGAGAATTAAATTTATATTATATCAAATTTATTAAATGTTATTTTTCTTTGTAACATTCATTAACTTAGACGACTCGAACGTAACTTTTTATAGCTGTAGACACGATAAGAAAAACACTCTGTAATTGATTGTGTAATTTACCAACAACAAAAAAAAAAAAAAACTTTTTGAAAATGAAAAATGAAAAAAATAGAAAAGAATTTATAGATTATCTAATTATTTTATAAAGTAAACGAAATACGATTAATTGAGTGTGTAAAAAGTGTCCGACAGAAAATGTTTGGTTTGTTGGATTGAAATTGAAAGATGAAATGAGATCATCAACGAACCCCCCAATTGGTTCATGTGGCGATGCCGAATAGCCGAAACCATAGCCCTCCCTTTGCTGCACGTCTCTTTCCTTCCCTTTCCTTCCTCTCCCCAAACATCAGATTCCTTTGAAAAATTTCAAAAATAAATAAATAAATAAATAAATAAAAGGAAGAAGAGAAATTCCTGTTTAAGAAAATTGAACTCCATAATCAACGGTCATGGCTGCATCGAGGCCGCCCCGATCTGTCTCTGCCAGGGACATTTCAGTCGAAAGTGCTGGAAGCTGGGACACCCTTGAATGGACCAAAATTGAGGTTTTCTTCTTCTAATTTTTATGTCTCGAATTCTATTGTTTTTGATTGTTTTCTTGTTTTTAATTAAAAGATAATTAACTTCAATTGCAGCCAGTTACGAGGTCGGTTTCGCATGTCAATCTCGAGTTTTTGCTTGAAGCTGAGCGAGTTGAAGGGGAGGTAATTCACACGTTTTTCTCTTTTTTTTTTCTTTTCAATTCCTCAAATAATGGGCTCCCCGTTGGAATAATTCGTGTAGGCATTTTGTAAATTTGGATCATGAATTATTGTTTTGACTTAAACGAGAAATTCAATGATTGATAATTCAATATTAAAGCAGGAAAGCAGTTATAGAATCTTAAATCTTCATTTTTTTAGTGTTATGAAAAGCATGGCGAAAAGTAATGGCATTTTGGAATTTACTTCTTTTTTCAGGGTCATGGCGTTGTTCTTGTTAATACTGATGAGGCTGGAACCTTGTTTGTTACAAACTTTCGTCTTCTCTTTCTTGTGAGTCGCTTGCCTTGTAACTTTTAGTGTCTGGTAAACTGTTACCGTCTTGCATTATTTTATTTGGCCAAACATATGCCATCATCATGTTAGCATGTTGGGTTAGTAAAATCTTACTGGGTAGCTGCACAGAGACGTTTTCGGATATTTTGAACTTGAAATGGATAACATTTTTATATAGGATTGTAGAAAAATCAGTTCTAAGACCTAAACTTGCTCGGTTACTTGAAATAATGGCGACAAACCTCCAGTTTTTTTAAGCAAGTAGGTCAAATACACAGATTTTATGTATGCTAAGAACTATGCTTTAGCTTGTTTTAGATCAAGATCACCAATTCACCCTTAACTTTGGAAATTATTTGTTTTACTTACTGTATGATTACGTTAGTATCGTATGAAAATAACCAATCTCATAATCTAGTATTCTTTATTATTTCTCTATGGCATGCTTTTGTCTTGATATCAAATGATTCTGCATGATGGGCGTTTATGTTGAGAAGACGGAGACTTTTTAACAGAGATGACATAATAGGTGAAAGAGACAAAATGCATTGGGAAAGAAAATAGAAGTAATTTCTATTAGAAGAGACTAGAATTATTATGGATCAAATGAGTTAATGATAATGAGAGAAAATGTACAGGAAATAGCATGTTTCAGGACTTCATTATTTCTATTGCATTTTAATTTTTTTTTTAAATTCCTATTAACAAATCTCTGTTTTATGTATGCTTTAGTAGTACATGCATTTATTCATTCTTGTTACAACTTCAATGTAATTGATCATTTTTCTCCCTTTTTCCAAAGAGTGATGGGACCAGAAATATTGTTCCGCTAGGTACCATTCCACTGGCAACAATTGAGAAGTTCATCAAAATGGTAAGTTATTGTTGGTTATTAAGCTTTCAGATATGAGCTTTGCATCAGGTGGAGAGATTCAATTTAAATATATTTCGCAAATCTCAATACTTAATGTGGATCCCAGCATGTAACGAGCAATATAATGAAGTTTTTGGGAATGATTCTTAAGTGAGATTTTGTATTAGTATTGGAAGGAAAAAATGGTGAAATCTTTATTCAGTTATGAGATAGTTGAGCTGTAAGCTTTTTTTTTTTTATAGAAGTTGGAGGTCTCATTAAAAACTCCCTTCTTATTCGTTCACATACTTAAAGTATGTTAACGAACATTGGAAGGAAGAAAAGAGTACCTCAAATTTTATTGATAATAATACCCGATACAAAAGACACCACGGAATATCCTCTCATGGTGATGAACACCATTACAACAAACACCTTAACCTCAAGTTGAGCTGTAAGTTCAATTGAGTGTTTTTCAGAATTTCTCAAGGCTTACAAACGTATTAGGCTGAAAGTCATTCTCGAGTACTCTTTGGATGCTGTGTTTGGTTCCTATGGGATCTAATGGTGACTGTGTTGTTAACTGCATTCTGTTATGTGAGCTCAATTAACCAATTTGCTCGTGATACTTGATATGTCTTAAACTGAAAGGCCTCTTTCCCATTTCCATAAGAGTCTTAGCCATCCATACAGGAAAAAGGAAAAGAATGTTCAATAGCATAGAAAGTCTTTTAGCTCTTAATTCTTCATGTATATTACTCTTTGTTGTAGGGTTGGTATGCACTTATTCTGTGTCTCTGTGTGTGAGATTCTTTGTCTTTTAAATGTTGATAGTAGTATTGTTTGTTATTCTAAATTTCTTCTGTGGATATTTTTTTTATGTTCTTTGCTCGCTGGAATATGTATAGGTAGCGAAGATTCAATCTAATTCACGCCAAACTAACAAGTCTTCATCACGCCGTCTTCTCCAGATCATTGGTATGCTATGAATCTCTTTTAATACCTAGTTGTTTAAAAGACAAACTTTTATTATTTTTGCCTCTGGATGAGCATGCTTATTCACTGGGAATTTGGGATAAGTAGAGTTGGTAGCAGGCAATGTGGCGGTATTTATGTAATTAACAGCTACTGAATATTTTCATTCGCATACATCTCAGGTGGGTAGACTTGCAGATAAGAGTAAAAGCTCAAAATAGTAAAGATAATGTGCAACTGCAAGGTTGTCGAGAAGAGAATTTTCCAAATTCATATTAGAAATCATTCCCTTTCCCCCTGTTAAAATATGTTTGAAACTTTGAAGTTTGAAGGGGCATGGTACTACGAGAAATAGTAGGGGCTCGAGGAATTGAGAATTGGAGAGAGAGAGTAGAGACAACAGTTAGGCTTTACATTTGTCTGCTGAAGGGGTGTATGGTTAGAATTTATCGTCATTATACGCCAATGTGGAGTTACTTTATAACAGATTTGGTGAAAAATAGTTACCTGTAAAAATTACTTCCAAAACCCAAGTATGGTGTGAAGAATAGATGTTTTAGAGGATTGCTGGAAATTGGTTCATACCTAAACTCCCACATAGGTAGTGTAGAACCCTTAACATTCTTTCAGACGAAGACGATCCCTTAACTGTTCCCTTCCAATGGAACTCTAAAAAGTAACTTAACAGTCGTTTAATATCATATATGCAGTTTTATTTCTTATGCTCGCAAGGTTTTATTCGCTTTGGGTTATAAGCACTGCTTTCTGATTCAATTGATATGGAAATAGTTGTGGTCCTTGTGGACCTTATGACTTCTCCTTGTTTTGCAGGAAAAGATATGAGAATTATTGTGTTTTGTTTTCGCCCTCGAACAAAGCAGGTAAGTTTTTGTTGTCAAATATTTGGGTTCCTTTTTTATTTTAACTGATTTCATTTTATTTTATCTATTTAATTTGCCCTTGAGCATCGAGCTCAATTCTAGATGCATGTATCCCTCTACAAGCTCTATTTTATTCTGTGTATCCTATGCTTCCATAGAATTTAAAACTGAAAAAAGGTGCAATTTATTATGCTAAGCTGAGGGCAGCTTTAGGATTATGTTAGGCTTTAGGTGCAATTAATCATGCTATACATCCCCCTTTGAGTATATGTTTATTTCTGCCATTTATAAGTTTCATTCTTGTTTTATTTTTTTCTGATCTTTTCTTTTTGGATTGAGATAATGCAGTGCCCTCAGTTAAGTTTTTTTTCCATATATTCAAAGGAAATAATTATGCAGAGTCAAGTAGTGAGGATAACGACTCCGTGAAAATTTCTAGTCATAATTTGGACCTTTATCCTCCTATGAAATGGAAAATTTTGTTTTAACTTCATGGAAAAATAAATACTTGTAGTGCTTGTACGAGCGTAAAGGAAGTGTTAACTTCCAATTTTATTATTTTACACTGTCATTTATTTGGAAAAGAAAGTTGTAAAACTATTCTATTCTTTGATAGCATGGCCCAAACTCCAAAGACTTCAGTCATTTATTTGAAGAAATTAACTTGGCTGTATTTTTTTTTCCATGTAGAGACGTGTAATATATGATGCATTGTTGAGATGTACAAAGCCAGAAAGAATTTGGGATCTTTACGCTTTTACTTGTGGACCATCCAAATTCAGTAACCCAAACCCAAAGGTGCGGTTACTGAATGAGTACTTTCGCCTTCTAGGAAACCGTTACCATCATGCATCAAGGAGTATGATTGAAGATGGTTCCTTTGCATTGTCTAATGATTTGTGGAGAATAAGTGATATAAATTTCAACTATGCACTGTGCCAAAGTTATCCGTTTGCATTGCTTGTTCCAAAAACTATTAGGTAAGATACTGAGATCTTTTGAGATAGCAAGAAGAAGGAAAAATAAATTATATTGAGTTCTTTGTCCATTTTCACTTTTGAATTACATCAATCGTTGTTAAGGCTATTTTCATTTTTTTTCTAGAGCTAAGGAACTAATTTTAAACCCTGGTTACTGATGCTAGTGATGATGGAATTATCCAAGCTTCAAATTTTCGTGCAAGGTCTAGGGTACCAGCAATTTCTTGGTGTCACCCTGGTATGTGACATATATGATTCTGTGTGCGTGTCTGTGCATTTTCAGTTATATCTGTCCGTACTTATTTTGTGGCTGTGATATGAAATTGTGAATAACAGGAACTGGAGCAGTTCTTGCACGTTCATCTCAACCTTTAGTTGGTCTTATGAATACGAGGAGGTATTCCTAAGTTCTCAAATTAACAAAAAAGCACTACCGTGAAAATAATTCATAAGAAAATGATCCTGGATAAAAATGATATTTTTTCAAACATGTTAGTTGTTTTTCTTTCAAGGTTCGAAATATGGTGCATCTGATTATTCTTTTTTGTTATTCTGCTATAGCAATGCAGATGAAAAGTTGGTTGATGCACTTTGTGCTCTACTTGTTGATGGAAAGGATTCAAGGAGGTATTCCTCTTTGTTCATTCCTACATGATCTCATAGGTCCATTTTTTCCTTTTAATAAGTATTATGTCTACTTGATAATTTTTATCTGTCTCATAAGAGTTGCATATCAATTTCAAATTAAAACGTGGTTATGTATTTTGCTTTCCACCAGATTTAAAATGATGATCTCATTTTAATCATGACATGGGAACTTGCTCACAGAGAACTTCTTGAAGGAACCTGATTTTTTGTTTTGAACATGCCTTAATTATTTACACAATTTTAAAACTTTTAATGTCATGTTTATACTTTGCTGTTGTCCAATGGGAAGAAAGTATTATTCCTATAGAGACCACATTTTTCCTTTATTTTCAAATTATTCATTTTGCCAATTCAGGAAGCTATATATTGCTGATGCGAGACCAAGGAAAAATGCATTGGCAAATGGAGCAATGGGAGGGGGCTCGGAGTCATCTTCAAATTATTTTCAATCTGAGGTCTGTCTGAGGTTTGAACTTGGAAGTTATGTTATGGCTAATGAAATTTGGAACTATAGTTTTTTCTTACCTCAGTTTCTTTTATTCTCCATTTCAGATAGTTTTCTTTGGGATAGACAACATACATGCGATGAGAGAAAGTTTTGCTCGATTTAGAGAATATTTAGATACTCATGGTGCTGCGTCATCAGATGGAATGTCTTCATTCTTGGTTAGTCCTACAGTCATGGTCCTATGAAGACCTTAATCAATTACTATTGTTAAAGGCAAAACCTTTTCCTACTCGAAGTGCATCTAGAGAGAATTGTGATGATATGTATTTGTAAGTTCGAGAGAAATAGAATTCCTGTGTTTTCTATTACATAACACTGTTACAGAAAAGAGTCTTGTCCTTTTTATAAGACCTCTTGTACAAGAATTCTAACCTAAGTAAAACTCTATTTAAAATTTAAGTTAGAGATAAACTAGGGACTTATCCTTTAGATGAATAAGTCTTTTACTAAACTAACTAATCAGTTACAATTACTAATACACGTCATATCTACAATCAACAGTATTTGGTGCATTAAGTTGGCAAAAATTTGCAAAAGCCTTGCTAGAGGAATTATATATGCTAGCAAATTATTTTTTGTGGATAAGAAGCTAGCTGGTAACTTCTTTATATAAATTTCTAGGGTATATTCTAAACCTGATTACTCTTGTTAGGAAAGGATCTATTCAGAGATTTATTGTATGTTATTTCCCTATTTTGAATATGAATTTCTTATTCTAGGCTGTTTCCAGTGGTTACTGGTCATTCAGCCTTTTAGGTCTCTGAAGTTGGTATCGATCAAGGATGTATATAGACAACAATTTCATTTGAAGTTCTATAAGTCTTCCTTATTATGTTAAAGTGTTATTGTGGTCAACATTTAATTTATGACAATTTTAACTGATAGAGACATGGTGGTTGGACTTGGGGTGGGGGAAATCTCAGCAGTATGTCTGCTTCAGTATCAACCCTCGGTGACAGTGGTTGGTTAATACATGTTCAAAGTGTCTTGGCTGGTTCTGCTTGGATTGCTGCACGTGTTGCTTTAGAATCTGCAGCTGTGCTTGTACATTGCAGGTCAGAATTCTTTTAATTTCATGCTTCTTTTATTGACCCCAGTAATTCTTTGCTGCATTTTCATAATTTATTTTCAAAGTTTATTTGAGAATAGACCAAGTCCATCCTCTTTCTTGTGACTTCTCCCCTTTTAACTTTTCAATTATGTTTGATTGAGGCTATTCACATGAATTTGAGTAACTGGTACTGAGTTGGCTAAAGTAAAACCTATTGTTAAAACGAGAAAAGAAACTAAACATGCGAAAAGACAGTTATTTGATCCTAATCCCAGTTGAAATCACAGAGGCTAAATTGATTATGATATGCAGCTTTGACAAAATTTATCTTAGAAAAAAAAATAAAGGGAAAAAAAATTGTTTACCTTCTCTCATTATCAGTCCACAGGAAAAAACGTTTACGATGAGGCTACCTGTAAATCATGTGAATGGCATTACATTTCTTGTTTACCTTTCTTTTTATATTAACTATAAAAATAGTTTCTACTTTTTTTCATCCTCTATTCTTGTGTTTCTTACTTCTGTCTTAGCTATTTTATTGTGCAGTGATGGGTGGGATAGAACAAGTCAGCTGGTTGCACTTGCAAACCTGATGCTTGATCCATATTACCGCACATTCACTGGTTTTCAGGTATTTTCTGAACCTTTCACCTTTCACTGACCTTGTTTTTGCATTCTCTATTTCTTGAACCGAAGCTGCACATTATGTACCAGGCTTTCCTTGTACCTTTTTGTGTGCGATACTTCATCACATGTATGTCATTACTTTCGAGATCAATAACTGTTACGTATCTGGTGATCTTGAATGTCGGATTAATGGTTCAGCTCGTCGGAAGGAGACCAAAGCCTCTTAGCTCATCAAGGGGAGACTGAAACCTTGGGATTTGTTTAAAGAGAGACCCAGATCTTTTTAGGGTTTTTGATAAAATTCAGACTTAAGGTTTTCTTATTTCATACGTCCTTTTAAATAAGGACCCGACTCATTACATAAAAGGAAAGATATTCTTAAATTGAAATAGATCAACTGAAATAAAAAAAATATAATCGATAAACCTATGGAAATAAATAAAAGCATAACCTAAGCCTATATCAAATAACCAAATTAAGGGCCTTTCCTAACATGGATTTGTACCTTAACAATAATACTAATATCATGTACCCTTACGCCCCCAAAAAAGTGCTTTTGCTATTTAATTTCACTTGGTCACATCCACACAAAATTCTGCTAGTTTTTCAGTGTGCAATGAACTTGGTATAACCACAGACCAAGTTTCCTCTCAAGTTCTGGTCTATTTTATCTTGATGCAGGCACTTGTTGAAAAAGATTGGCTAGCTTTTGGGCATCCATTTTCAGATCGTGTTGGAATGCCAAGCATCTCTGGATCTTCATTTGAATTAACCAGACATGCTTCTACAGGAAGTTTTTCGACATCACCCTTACGCCAATCTTCAGGGTCATTCTCACCTCAAGCATCCAATTCGTCTCATGCACAGAACAATTATTCTCCCATATTCTTGCAGGTACACTTGCTGACATATGGTTATTCTATCAATAAATTAACATTTATTTGCAATTTTGTTAAATTTAATGGACTGCTAAAATTATATTATGATCCTCATGAGGTTTTATATACACTAAAAATCATTTGTTTAAAAGATGCCCTTTTGTTCTCCCTCGGGGGGAAAAGGGTGAAATGATCATTGAAAGGCTGATGCTGTAAAAGAGACGTGTTTTGCTGATGAAATATCATCTGGTCTTTTGCAGTGGGTTGATTGCGTTTCACAGTTGTTAAGGATTTATCCATTTGCTTTTGAGTTCTCCTCAGTATGTATCTTTCTTTAACACAGGACATGCATATCTTGCTTTTCACTTTGTAATTCTTTTATGAGGTTGATGTTGACACGTCTGTTTCTTTTGTTACATTCTCTGTCTTCTCCATAGTTAACATTCTTACTTTATGGTGGTTCAGACTTTCCTGGTGGATTTCTTGGATTGTGTGCTTTCTTGCCGTTTTGGAAATTTCTTGTGTAACAGGTAATTTGAGAAATGCACCATTTTGAAAATGAGTTTTTTTTTTAGTGGCGGTGATTCTCTGTGTTTGGCCGTGTGATGAAATTCGAGTAGTCCCCAGGATCTGCATATAGATGTAAATGTAATCCAAATAATGTGGAATCCTCTGTCAACTTGTTTTCAGGAACTGAAATTCATCTTATTTTTTTATAAGAAAGCTATGTCTCATTAAAAAAACCCTCATAACCGACGAAATACCGCAAAGTATTTCATCGGACATTAGAAGGTGTAAAAGAGTACCTCAAAAATTTATTGCCATAAAAGTAGACCCCAAATTACAATTACCAGTCAAGTACAAAGGCAACCAACCCAAAGAAACTACCAACTAAGAACTGAAATTCATCTTAAACTTTATTTTCTTTCCATCTATATTGACTCAACCAAGTATACCCTCAGACGGAGCTAACATATTATTAACCAACCCTCTGAGATTACATTTGGTTCATTCCACTTCCACATGATGTTCAGAAAAACTAGTCATCGGCGCCTCTATCCTTAATCTAAATTTATGCTGCCTTATTTTCTTGATTTTCGTCACTTATATAGGAAAATAGTTGAATATTTGTGTTATACACCTAGGGCCATATTTATTCCAGAATCAACGTTTCCATCTTCTGCATAAGCTTATGGTTCTTTGTAATTATTTTAGTTTAAAATTTCAGTGAGAAGGAGAGACAAATGTGTGGTGTGGATGAAGCTTGTGGATGCATGTGGGCCTATTTGACTTATATGCGTTCTTCGGAGGGAAGGTCCCACACTCATTATAACCTCTTCTATGATCCACTGAAACACAATGGCCCACTTTTACCTCCAGCAGCTGCTTTAGCCCCAATGGTTTGGCCCCAATTTCATCTTCGTTGGGCATGTCCTTTTGAATCGCAGGCCAGGGAGCTCGAGGCCGAATGCCGGAACATGGCTATGACATTTTCCGAACTGCAAAAGGTATTCAATCTTACAGTTTTGGTCACTAATCCTTCCCTCTGGTTAACTACAAATACATGGTGCAAGGGATAGGCTGAGATTTTTCCGAAATATAATTAATTGGGTGTTGTGATGCTAACAGGCTAAAGAAGTGGCTGAGATGAAAGCTAAAGAATACTTGGCGGCCATGGAAATATTGAATGCAGATCTACAAAACGAGAAACAGGTCAGCAGCTCAGCAATGAACTTGGCAAAGAGAGCCAGCAAGGAAAGTGCTGCTATACAGAGAGCTGTTGAGTCATTGGGGTGCAGGGTTAATTTTGCAAATAGCATTAATAGCATTGATTGTACCGTTGATGGCGAAAGCAGTCCAACAGAAACTTCGCAAAGATCCTCTTTTCCTAGAAGAGAATCGGAAGGTACGACGGGACGTGATGACAAATCAGATTTATCAGTTTCGATTACAGTCGTGGCAGATGATGTTGCTCGTAGCAGTCCACTTGGTCGAGTCTGTGAAACTTTGTGCCCTTTGCGTGCTCAAGGCAGGGGCTGCCAGTGGCCGGATGCTGCCTGTGCTCAGCTTGGTAGCCAGTTTGTCGGACTGAAGGCAAACGTCGATGCATTTGACCGGCTTTCTATTTACGACCACTATTTTCAGTCGGATGAAATTTTGGACATGTAGGTGAGCCAATGTAATCCGTTTTTGCCTTAATAATAAGATTTGGTTCAAGAAACTGGAATCTTGGCTCTCTTCTAGAAGCAGGTCTGGAGATGGTGACACAAAGATAAACTGACCCTAGCTTTTTGGACGGGTTTCGGGATACGTTGTACAGACAACATAGAATTGATTCGATCGTTATCGATCTAGTTTTAGATACCGTGGAAGGACAGAAGCAAGAAAGTGTAGATTGGAGAGGCAATGCAGCTAATACCCGTTAATTTCTTGGTAACTTTGTTAATGAGGTATATTTTTATTAGCTGTTTACTTGATTCTTTTCTTGAACGAAGATTTAGTTTGTGTACAGTTTTTAGACTATTCATTTGCAGCAATGTGGCCCCATTATTGAATAATCGATGCATACGGATTACGGACATTTGTAGAATTCAATGGGTGTAATCGAGTCAAGTCGAACTCAGCTCGTAATTTGTGGCTTCAAGCTTTCTATTTTAGAAAAGCTCAAGCTCAGTTTGAGTCTTTGAGATACAAACTCTTACGATCAGGCTTGTTTACTTGATCAATTATTTGGATCTTTGAATTTAGTTCACATCTCAAGATGCCCAACTCTTTTCCCTTTTCGATATAGGATTAATGTTACCCGACTATTTTTTTTTTCTTTTCGATATAGGATTAACATTACCCAACTTTTCAAGATGTGATATAATATTTCTTGTGAAGATATTAAATACTCAAGTTAATCAATTAATCTATACTCCTTTTTTCTATGAATCAAATTTTGTTTTAATGGTAAAAAACCATACTTTCAAAACAAAGAAATTTAATGTAAATTATCAATTAATTATGATATTAAAACCCAATCTAATATTTTAAATTAAAATTCTTGTGAGCAAAAAATTGTTTTTCTTGCCAATTTAAAAGAATTTTACATTTGCATCTATTTTCATGTACCGTCATGCTCCATCGGAGGGTGGCTAATTGCAGCTGCCTTGTCAATAATATACATCAACTCTCCTTGATTCTCAGAGTACCGAAACAGAAATTCAGTATCCCAGAAAAGAAAATTTTCATTAATGGCTGATAACATCCTTCCAATATATTTGACAACAAAACCTCTTCCCCTTCTTCCTTTTCTTCTTTTTTTGTTTTTCACTTAAAACTGTATTTCAGATCGTATGTGCTTGAAACAGGTAAGAAAAATATCCATTACACGACAATTCTAATGAAAGCTTACAATGAATCAGCACCAGCCTGCAACACAAGACACGGCTGAATCCGAGGATGAATAGCTTCGGGATGTTAAGTTGTTTAATAGCTCCTAAGTTCCTCCATAACATTGAAAAAAGTGCAACGAATACGGTGCTTCATGTCGATAAAACTCCCTTCACCGGTTTTGAAGCCCTTCGATTGCTTTTTTCCACTGCCACGCTCTTTGTTTTGAATCATCAAATGACAATACCTTTTTCGGCTGAAGCACCACAAATATAGATCAGAAAGTGGAACAATGAAGAACGGTGACTATCTAAATATGAGAAAAATGGAATACAAAGCACTAGAGTGCATGAAAATTCCAGATTCCCAGTACCATCGATCATTCCGTTAATAAGTTCGTTGAATTCATTCCTATGCTATCAGGACATGTTCGTATACTTACCGTGCAAATCTTGAAGTGCGATGGACTTGTAACCTGGACGCTGAGTTCATTAGGATTATTGGACCAAACAATGTTCCCTTTCACAACCAGTTTTGAAGGATCAACATAGATCAACTTTGGCTTGTTGGTGAGGATAAGCTGCACTTTCTTGCTGGATAATTTCTGTAGTTTCTTCACCATTGAGATCATAAGAACCGATTCTCCCGGATCCAAAAATTGTTGCCTGCTTAAATCAGCATACGATAAAGAAACAAAAAACGTTAAGGCTTCGTTGGGCAAGGATAGAAAACAAATCTAATTTAATGGTTGCACTTACAAAATAGCACATACATATATATATATAGCTCATCCATTAGGTTTGAACTTTTCCCTACGAATATATTATTTTCAACAAAATCAAAGAACCGAGTGTTGAGAAAATAATAAGACATTGACAAATACCATTTTGAGTCAAAGGAATCAACTGAGGCCAGTCTAGTTATATGGCCAGATGATTCAGCGGATGATGAGGCACTGACGATTCCATCGTTCTTTTGAGCCAAACCATCTCCAATGTGCGTAGGATTCCATGAAGAATCATCATAATCGTCACCCTCACTTGATTGAGCCTGAAATTTTTAACATATGATAATAGGATTTTAAACTCCGAAAAATACAATATGCAAAGAAAAAGTTGGATTCTGTCATAAAAAATGATTGAAAACACATGTTGCCATCATACCCCTGTCTCTAAAGCAAGCATCGGAGGGGTTTGTGCTCTTAAACTACTCCAACCAACTCCCCTAAAGAAAGGATGCATCTTGAGTGTGGTATAGCCATCAGGTCCAGCACCTGGTCTTTTACTGGGATCGAGATCCTGCACCATACAGCTGCATTACAAGTCTGAGGCTACAACCTTTAGCCCAGAAGTTAACATCACACACGACACAGGATAAACTGAAGCTAAAAGGGGAATAAGTAAATACATTTGATGTGCACGACTCTAATTTTACCATTCATTAAAATAAATAAAACAATTATAAAATTTCATGTAGAAGTTTTATTAACAAAAACATAATCAGTTATTGTTTATTAGGGAAGTGGATGTCGAAAAATGATAATAGGGGCAATTATCTCATAATTTCAAGAACCCCATGCACATCGAAACCTATGCAGTTCCTGAGTCCTTTTATTCTAACTTCATAAATTTACAGCTTCAAAAAAGTACAACACACATCTAATAAGAGAAAAAGATAACAGCTTCAAAAAGTCTTAAACATACATCTTTATGGATGTATAGCATATATCAATTCCGAAATGCAGAAAAATGGAGCTCACCAATAAGTGATCAATAAGGTCTCTAGCTTCTTCAGAAAAATAATTTGGAAATTTTATATCTCTGGCTATGATTCTTTGAAATATTAGCCATTCACTTGCATCTTTAAAAGGAGAAGTCCCTGAAAGCATTTGGTACAAGGTGCAGCCAAGTGCCCAGAGGTCATTTCTGTTCGAATACGTTCAAAAGAGCAAACTAGTTATCCCATAAACAAAATCAAGATAAAAAGGGGAAGCAAAACAATTTAAAAAATCTAAAATTAGTTGTAGCAAGATTGAGATTCCTTTTCAAGTTCGACAATTTTAATCAAGAATGTTAGGCAAGCTCATTAAGAGATTTGAGGTGTCTTACCCGAAAGTAGCTGGAGAAGAGTTTAGGACTTCAGGAGGAACATATGCAGCTGTCCCCACAAACGTGCATGCCTTATCATCTGGAGAGGAAAATGTTAGTCTTAAACTTGGAGAGGGAGGGAGGGTTTCAACATGATATAATCATGATTTAACCTGATGATGCATTAGGAAGGACTGTAATTTGGCTATCCCGCATAGGTTTCACACTGCCAAAGTCAGCGATCTTAATATGCCCATCTGTAGTAAGAAGCAAGTTCTCCGGCTTCCATGTAACAACAAACATTAGCATATTACAAGCGTTGATGTAACAAAACATACATGTTGTGAAAATACCTTAATATCTCTATGTATCAATCCCATGTTGTGTATGTATTCAAGAGCATCTACAACTTCTGCAGCATAGAAGCGAGCTTCATCCTCTGATAAACGACCTTTCTGAACAAAAAGGTAATCAGATGATTGATAATATTCTGACATTCAATATTATAACTAGGGGATAGAGTTGACAACGTTTTGCAATGAATTTTAAAAAGCTTCGAAAGTGGTGACTGAGTAGAATTATGATAATATATAAAATTGATCATAGATAAAGAAGTACACATATTCATTATTATTTTTGTCAAATAAATAGGAAACAAATATAGAAATTGAAATAACATTCATTAGATTGAATAGTAATTTATGTAGCAACTAATTCAATTTCAACCAACTCAATCATATGCTCCAGAAAAAATGCTTTCACATTGCACATCCTCTTTTATATATGAATTTTCCATACGTATGCAGGATCACATGCCAAGAGTAACTTACTCTTGTTATTTGGTCAAAGAGTTCTCCACCTTCACAGGATTCAAGTGCCATGTCTTCACAATATAATCAAAGAAAAAAAATGTCAAACAACAAAGCAAATTGAATGAACTGGCAACACACGATTAATGGAAGAGAATCGAGAAAGAAAAGCTTTCGTAAAAATTAACTAAACAAGCATGCACATAATACTAATGGAAGATACAACCAAGAACACGTACACAGTGAATAAGTATCTTGAAATGTAAAATAGAGCCGCACAACACCAGGATGGTCCAGTTGATCAAGCACTATACGTTCCAGCTTTACATAAGTTGTTTTATTTTCCTTGGTGATGAACTTTTTGTCCATGATCTTCAAAGCATACACCATTCCTGTATCCTTCTTCTTTGCTCTAACAACCTGATGACAACGTTATATGATATTCAGAATAATACTAACATGAAGAAGAAAGCTCAAATAAGAAATGATGAGTGAAAATAGAAATTGAACATATACTTAATAAATAAGTCAATAAACATTTGCCATAAAAATTCAAAAAGATTACTACAACCAAAACTAATTATAGAAAAAAATAAGCCCCCATGCCTTCATATTAATCAACCAACCATGTATAATTGTTAACTCAACTAAAGGGTGTTTATTTTTTCTTCATTTACAATGAACATATATATACTGCACTAACATATCAAGCAGCCATCACCACCTTACAAATTCCATGTAATTATTTTAAAGGAGTACAGTGAAACAAAACTAAATGTCCAGTTCAAATCATCCCTTCACACTCTTATCCATACAGGCAGCTTCTACTTCTTCTGCTCTTATCCGTTATTTACATTAATTTAAGCTCTAATCATTGCCACACATGTAAGAAATTCCTCCATTCACACATTTAATGTTTAATACACAACTGAAGTGATCAAATAACAGGAAAACGAATGTTATTTTAGCCTCACATTTTCAAAACTCAAAATAGCAGAAAGGAAAAAAAGAGATGAACATCATCAAAATGAACCAAATAAGTATCTGATGTTAATGTCGTTATCTATACAGAATAAGAACTTGATCCAGCAGTAAAAGGAAAAGCAGTAGGTTCAAATCCCCCACTGCATTCATGTGCAGGTTGAACCGTTGTCGCTTTGCTAGTTACTTATGGCAACTGATGGATAGCGAGCAGAGAAAATAAGTAAACAATCAGAGGGTACTTATGATTATCCCCATTAGACCCTACAAGATTTTCCATTCTCTTAGAAAGCAAAGCCTAAATATCACACATCTTCAAGGAGATATAGTACTCATCTTATAGGAAACAGAAACAGAATAAAGCAGTGTTATGCAACAGGTTTTTAAGTTCTTTTCTTTGCATTAAACTTGTACAAGCTAGCGCCTTTCATTCAAACAGCCTATATCACCAGTAAAAACCCACAAAATTCACAAAGGCAACGAAATTTATCCAAAACACACGCGCGCACACACAATTCATAAAAGATCATCATTGCCCATCAAATTCATAAACCTAAAGCACACATATAAAAAAACAATCAAACATAACAAAAAAAACTAGGTGCCAAAAATAGAAAGTATAACCAACACTAGTGTGTGATCTACTGATAGAGTGCCTTGACTAGAATCAAACTCGTACCAAAAAGTATAAACTTATTAGAAAAAAGAACACTAACCTTTGAGTAAGAACCAACGCCATAGATCTTACCCAATTCAAAATCCTGGATACTGAAATTCTCCTGAGGAGCTCTAAATGCAAAGCTTTTAGATCTCTGAACATTGTTAGAAGAATTGTCTTTGCTGTTATCATCGGTTCCCTGAATCCTAAGCTTTGAATCAAAATCCTTCTCCATAGCCAGCATTTCTCTAAAAAACATCCCTTACTTTGCCATTTACACCAGACTACTAAGCTTTTCTTTTCCCATTTTTTGTTCCAGTCAAAGAGGAGAAAAGAAAAAGAAAAAGAAATCCTTTTTTATTTATTTAGTTGGAAATTAGAAAAGATCTTCCTTAAATATTCTTCTGGCAAAAGTGAAATTGATTCTTTTCCTGCGAGTAATTTCGTTAGGGGTGTTCATATTCGGGTATCCATGTCATGAAATAAAATGTTGAGTATTCGAAATTTTCGGGAACTAAACATCCGGCCCATAATTCGGCCTGTAAAAATCAAATACCCGTGTATTAGGTATCCGTAAAATCCAGATACCAGCAAATTTAGATAATAGGGTATTTATTAGTCTCGACTCATGCTTTTACCCTTTGTTTTCTTCTTCACTCTACCTTTCTCTCACGACAAAATCAAAAACATAATACCCAGCAAGCTCTTTATATAAATCTTTAATGATCATTCAGTTTGGGATTAATGATATAGAAGTCAAATAATAATACGGGTCTATTCTTTTATGTTGAAATGGCAATGAACCATAATTAAAGGGGTGAAGAAATAAACTAGAGAAATGGGTCAGATATTTCGTCGAACAACTGGTGGGTTTTCATAATCGATAATTACAACCCCCGAAACAAGAAGACCTTTGGGTTCTAACGATGAACAACAAATTTCCAAAGCATCCCAACATAAAGATCTCAATTATGGTAATTCATTTCCTTGTTCGAATAAAATCAAACCACGCCTTAGAAATGATTTTAGACAGAAGTTTAATTGGTCACACAAATTTTAACAAGTATCACTTGTTGAATGTGATTCTTGATTGTTATCTTTTTCTGTCAGTAAAAATATTGTTCAACACTATAGTAAGTGGCATGCAATTTTAAATGTCCTCTCACCGAAGAATCATAGAGAAGAAGCATGATCCGTTGTTTTATATCTGTATGCGTGTCGATGTGAACTCTCTTTCTGTAGCGCAATATTTTCTGGCCAAAGGTCCATTTCTCTCCATCACCATCTTTCAAAGACACAAATAATTTATTTTAACCCAATCATCTTCTGTGTAACTTCTTTCAACTTCTTAAACCCAAAACGAAATGACTGTTATAGCTACAAGCTGTCATAGTTCTAAATAGTTTTCATTTGTCTCAAGAGGAAAATAGTAGTTAAATTACTCTTTCCTTTCTTATATTGGATAATGTAATCTAATCCCAATAATTTGATGAGGCTTTTTTTTTTTGTATTGTCGTAGTAATTTGCTATTCTAAAAAATGCATTGAGAAGTCATGGTCGATCTTGATGACAAATACATCTTCCTCAAGTAGTGTCTTTATTTTTTGACAGCCACTAAAATAGTTAAATATTCTCATTCATAAATAGACAAATCAAAATGCTTAGGACTCAGAGCTTTACTTAAGAAGGTTATAGGTCTATTTTTTTGAGACAACACAATACCAATTCCTCTACTTTGTTAGGATCAGTGATCACACTTTTTACCCAAATGATGTGTCTTCCTTTCTTATCTCGGATCGAGTCAATACAAGATTGAATTGAATATTAAGATAAGTACATAAATTTAGAAGCAAGTGACTAAAATAAAATAAATTAAATAGAAATGTCTGATTCAAAAATAAAAAAGAATGGAAACATGGTGACCAGCGTGTAAAAAGACTTCTAAAATTGAGGGACCTATGTGTGGTTTTCCCTAAAATTATCCTCCTAAGCTTGGAATTATCCCTCGAACCTTTGGCCTCTCCACACGGGTGGTTAGGTTTCTCCACACCTATACTCATCAAAGATGACAAATCAAACTCAGAAACACTAGAATTGTGTTCAACATGTACCTCCCTTTCTGTTGTATTTACTCTAAAATGTGTCAGCCCCTCTTTCTCCATGAATTCTGACACTCCATGCATCGATCCTTAGATACGGTTGCCTTGTCCCTCCTTGACTTAGCTCCCTTCAACCCTTCTCTATTTGTGGTCTTTGAAGCCCTGTTCTTCTCCGCTTGAACATGCTCGGCCTCCAGTCTTCTTAGACATGGCTATCCCTTTCTGCACTAGGCTAACACTCGTCTTGGCATAAATAAACCTTATCGCACCAAGTCTTGTAGGCTCATTATCCTTGGCCTGGTCTTTCCCCCTGGACTGCTTGGTTTGATTTGGGCACCTCTATGAGGCCCCTTGCACTGGTAGTACTTTAAATGCTTCCTCTTTACCCTCAACTTGACGGCTTCACTTTCTATCTCACCGATTTTCCACTCGTGCTTGACTGCTTTGACACCTACAGTACCGTCACGTTCTGATCCTGGGTTGACTACTTTAACACCTATAGTCTCACCACATCTTGCTGCTCCAGACTCGTCTATCCCTAACGATGGCAGCTAGTCGATTCTTCTTGGGACATCCCCTTATCACATGGGGACCATCACAGAAGTAACATTTGATCTCCTTTTTGCTCGCCTTCTTCTCCACCACAGACTCAGCCTTATCATTCCCCTTGATGGTTTTCGTTGGCTACGAACAGTCGATGGCCCACCTTGGCCATTCGAAGAGCTTTCTCTGTCATATTCCTGCTACACCTTTCCCTGGTCTCCCCCACCATTGTCGCATTCCCTCGACGTGGGCCTGGATGACTCTATTTTGGTTGGCTTGCCCCCCTCCCCTGGCATGCTCTACAGCTATGGCCTCCGAAAGTCTTTGGGCATCACTTTGCTCCACCACGAGCTTCGACCATGGTCTAAGTCATTCCAAAAAGATTCTTCCATAATCATCCTTGATATGACATCATCCCCCGCCATATTTTCCAACTCATGTGAATATCTTCGAATATGATGTCACTTTCCTTTTTTGCACGGTCAGTGTGAACGGGCTCCACAACATTTTTCAAGCGATGGGCCAAGTCTGATGGTCTTGGAAAGCCCGATATTTCATCTTGAACCTCTTTGTCGGACACTTACACCAATGTTCCGAGCCCAATTCTGCGGCCCGTGACAACTGCAACATTTGTTTCAACAACCAATGAACTAGGCTTTTGCATAAGGAACAGCACCAAAGCGGACGAATTGGTTCCGCATGAGGAACAAGCAACTTAATTATACAAATCCAACACTTTTTTAGACCTAATGAAATGCACGCACTAGTTAAAAAAAATTAATCACTGATACAAACAAACACCATTATTGACAATGATAAATATTCACCATTAATATTACCATAAAAATGATGTTTCGTTGACAAATTACCATTATTTCAACTAAATTATGACTCATATTTGGTGGTTTCAAACGATTATAAATATTTAGTCCGTAAGTCTAAAACAAAATGATACACAAAATAATAAAAAAAACGTTATCTGAATCTAAGAATGTAACGTTAAATTCTACCATCATAATAAAAAAAAAGATTGTATTATAAAAACTATCATTTTAGTACGAAGAAAATATTAATTAAACACAAACTAATTTAATTAAGATAAAACCATCCCTGATTTTTATATAAAAATTCGTACGAAATAAATTTTCGATTCCTAATTAAATCAATCTAATCAACTAAACTGACCTATTGTGCCATAAAATTTCCACAAGACTAAATATTATTTTAGCATAAATCTTCAAACTATTTTAAAATTTTAATCATATAAATTGAAATTATTTTTTAATATATATATTTAATTATTATAATATTGTAAATAAAACAAGTAGACATTTTAATTTATTTAATGTGAAGTTAAACTACTGCAGTTTATTTGAAATTTAAGAAAATACAAAAACTATATATGCACGAGAATAGATACGGCATGTGGTTGGTTTGGACTGCCTTTTATTTTATTATAATGATATATTAGTTTAGGGAGAGCGTTCGATGGAGTTAGGTCGAAAAATTTTGAATTATTTTTTATGAATAACTTGAACTTGACTCGAAATTTCTCAAGTCAAATTTTTTAATTTTTTTTAAATGTACTTGAAAATATTTATAATATTATGATATTATCTGACTCTAATTTAAATGATTTTTTTATAATCATATACAATACATATATATTTCTTCATATTTTTTCATATGTGATATACATATATCATACAAAGTTGAGGGACTCTTTGAAATTTTCAAGTAAAATTATTAATTAAGTGACTAAAATAATAGAAAAAGGTGCATTTGAACATCACGTAATGGTTTTAAAATGTAAAATTATTTGTTATCTTTAGTAAGAATCGCATTTTTAACATTTTTTAGTGCATGTGATATTAATAAATTAATTTAGAAACCTGACCGAGAAACATGACATTAAACTTTGAGTACACTTATGGGACAAATCAAAGAAGCAAAGATAAACATTAAAAGAAGCAAATAACATATTTTAGTGCATTGTTCTTAGGAGCATTCAATCATCGATCACTTGAGACTCTCATAGTTTAGTTCTGCTTGACAAACATAAAGGTTTGTTGTTTAAACAGAGTGATCGAGAGAATTAACATTAAGTGAAGAAATTTAATTGAATTGAACTGTAAATCTTACAACTTCAAATATTGTGATTGGTCAAATTGAATTTTATTTTTATTTGTAATTTTTTATATATGAAAACAACATTAATTATTATACTTACACATCAAATAGATGAAATCATTAAAAGTGGAGCAATGTCCAACTGCCACTGCCCAACAAACTTTTCAAGTGTTTTAAGTTGAACAACAGTCCAATTCCCCCATACCCAGAGCCGAAACCATTAATATTTTTGGACAATGGTGTGGTGGCAGTGACAGGTACTAATTCAGTACCATAATGTCGACTGTTATCCGTTTGCAGCAGTTGCTCGTGTTTCCATTCTCTGCTTCCTCACAGTTTTCACGTGTAATTGCTATCTTTCGATTTTTAACACTACGCTGGCCTTTCAGCTTTCGTTTCGTTTGTTCTCAAATTAATGTATCTTATTTTAATTTTAATTTAATTTAGAACAATTTTTTATTGTTCACGTTCATGCCTTGTTTATTTTTGTTCATTTGATCCATTAGCATGTTGTATATTTATTTTTCATTTACTTGCACACTTATCCTTTATTTCTCATAATTTATGTAACAACCCGAATATTTACAAAATAGTATTTAATTGAAATTGGAGGTTAATTGTGAAAATTGGCGAAAATTTAGGGACTAAATTGAAAGATTTTAAAACTTAGAGCTTGTTTTAGAGTTAAAGAAAATTTAGGGACTAAGCCCTAAATTTACCCAAAAAGTTAGATAAGTTTAGGGTTATATGTTATATACGTGTGGTTTCTGTTTCAAAAACAGAAAACCACACTCTCAAATTCCCTTCCCCCTACGTCAGTTTCCGACTTAGATCCCGACGCCGTCCGAATTTCAATCGTCGTTTTGAAACCACCGTTGTGTTCATCATCGAGCGGGAAAAAAACCCTTCAAATTAATTGAAGCGAAACGCTGCCAAACGTCGGAAATTTCCAGTCAAAGTCTCGACGTTTCATTTAGCTCGATCGCCCGGAAAATCTCAAATTCATCACCGATCGTTGCTCTGTTTACGACACCTCCTGCACCATCGTGTTCCTTGTGTCGTTGCGAGTCCGCCGGTGTCAACCTTGTTCGCCGTCGACGGCGGCACGTGAGGAGGTGGAGCAGTCAAAGATTCGGCCGAGTTGAAATTCGAGCTCTCCGCCGTTCAAAAATTTGAACCGATCGTTGTAAGTATCTCGAAATCGCTCAAAATAATTTTTGGAAATTTTTCCGTAATTTTTAGACCCCCGGAGGAGGTCTCACGCGCCACACGCGCCGCCGGAGGGAGAGTGAGCAGCTGGAAAACCGGTTTGACCGGTTCGAACCGGTCTGACTGACCCGACCCGACCGTTGACCCGACCCGACCGTTGACCGTTGACCGTGACCGTTGACCTCCTTTGACCAAAACTTAAAATGGCTTTGACCGACCATTAAACGACCGTTAATATTTTTCGAGTATACCTATTCTGATAGTTTTCGACGTCCCGAATCCGTTTCCGAAGTCCGTTTTGTCAAATTCAAACCCGAAGGCCTCCAAATCAACGGTCAAAGTGGTTGAATTTGACTTTGACCAAGAATTTAAATTTTCGAAAAGTCATACTTTATGTTTTTCGACGTCCTGATTCCGATTCTGCAATCCGTTTGACCAAATTCAGACTCGAAATCCTCCAAATTGATAGTCAAACCCTGAAAATACTTATATACTTAAGAATTTTAGCTTTGAACAATTAAGTAAGATTTGGGCTGATAAATTATTGTTGTTTGAAGGTACAAGAGATTCTCCGGATCGTTCGACAGCTCGACCCAGCTCTTCTAGATTAGTTAAACCACGTGTGCCAGTATTCACCCGTAAGACCCGTAAATTTTATAATTTTAGAGATTTATTTATGTTACCCATAAGTAATATAGGGTTATTATAAAATAAGTTCGAAAATTTTAGTAGAGCGTGGTGAAACCAGCAATCAGTAGATCTACTTTTTGAACCTATTATCGAGGTGTGTTCCCTAATTATTACTGAACTGTTTTATTGGTTTTAATATGAGGTACACTGAGTTCTTTGGTTACTATTTTATTGATGCACCAATTTAATGTGATGATTTATGGAATTTGTGACACGGTGCAATTGAACTTTTGGATTGAATTACAATAGTATAGCTCTGATCAAGCTAATAAACAGAATGGGCCTAATGTGACTCTTGGGGCCCCAAGATACATTAGGTTGACTTCCCTTGCTGTGTGCTTAGGGTAAGCTATATGGACTTGGACTTATGGGCCTAAGGATACAAGCTCTAAAGCTTATCCTTAGGTTGGCTTTCTTTTTGCTGTGTGCTTAAAGTAAGCTATATGGAAAATAGTTTTGGGAACTACTGATGGTGTACAAGAATAGGGTTTAAACTATGATTTTCAAAAGTTAAACTCTTTTATGAATTTATGAGATTTACTGGACTATGATTTGTTTAATGTACCTATTGTGATTTTAAGGTAATATTGGGACACACTGTGCCTAGCTCACATTTCGAAAATGTTTTCCCCCTTTCAGATACTGTTGGTTAGATATCTCGGTTCGAGCACTTGGAGGATCAACATATCTCTTGAAGTATATCTGATTGTAATGTTTTATCTTGCTAGTTGACTTTATTTTGGTGACATGGACCTTATTTTAAAGTATCGTATTTTAGGATGATGACACTTTTACTATTACTGTTCGGTTTATTGTGATTTTGATTTTGAAGACCTATTTTAAATTAATTTATTACTTATTGGTATTATATTTACAAGTTGGGTTTTGATAGTATAATATCATGTCATTTATAATGTGATTTTACAATGATTGAATAACGGTTTCAGAAAATGTCTTTAAGAATCATGTATTTGATCCACTAGACTTAGTCGAAACGCATAGGCCGGGTCTAGGGGGTTACATTTATTGGTATCAGAGCTTTTGGTTTTTAACCCTCGGACCGTGTATGAGTCCATATTGAAAATACGGTTTTGAAATATTTTATAAAACAAGTTACAAAGGCCATGTCACAAAATTATTAAGATTTTTAAATTGTGTTCGAGACTCCAAGTGCTTATCTAACCCTAAGTTTTATCTTCTGTAGTAAACTTGAGATCCATCAAAATGAGTACTAGACGTGGTCGTCGAACTAGCCGTGGACGAGGTCGAGTGGCTAGATTTACAGATCCGATTGATGAGATACGGGTAGATCCCCCACCTCCGATAGGTGATCATGCTCCTACGACCCCAACAAATCTGCCTCCTGCCACTGGTATTGGCATGACTACACCGATCATAAGAGCGATCGATATTGAGTCAGAGTCTACCGGAGTTGCTTTGGATGAGAATTTTGGTAGACAATTTCTGCAGTTGATACAGGGAGCAGTCAGAGCTACTGGTGTTGTATCAGAGGTTCCTATTTCGCACACTTTGATTGCCAATGGAGTTAGAACTTTTGGGGGACAGATTGGTGGAGCTCCTACTGAAGCTGAGGATTGGCTCCAGGATACAGAGAGACGCATGGATCAGTTGGGTTTAGACTCAACTAAGAGATATCAGGGTGCTGTGGCGATGTTAGATGGCAATGCCTACACTTGGTGGGAGTCAGTGACCAGTAGTGTTCCTACCGATCGTTTCACCTGGAATTTCTTTAAGGATCGTTTTCGGAGTCATTTTCTGGGAGAGCGCTACTTAGCTCAGAGACGTCAGCAGTTTCAAGACTTGGTTCAGGGAGACATGACTGTTTCTGAGTATGAGATCGAGTTCTTGAAGTTGCTGAAGTATGGATTCAGTATGGTACCTACTGAGAGAGATCGATGTCGTAAATTTGCCCTTGGACTCAGATACGAGCTGCGTAGGCAAGTTATAACCTATCAGGATGAGATATTTGATGTGCTGGTGGGCAGAGCCAAAGATGTTGAAGAAGTGGAGGTTTTAGCTTCTGGTAGAGAACGTGTTGATCATGAACGATCTAAGAAATTTTCAGGCCCTATTGAGTCATCAGCACAGTCCGGGAAGAGGACTCGTACTTCAGCCCCTCAGAGAAGCAATACACGTTTCAGGCCTGCAGCATCCTCACCTTTAGTTGTCAGTCGAGGCGGTTCCTCGTCGTATTATCATGGGTTCCTTTGTGAGTTTTATGGTAAACAACACACAGGAGAGTGTCGTAAGAAGATGGGTCTTTGATATCAGTGTGGATCTAGTGGTCATTTTCGGAGGGATTGTCCTCAGCTAGCTTCATTTGAGCAGACCGCTACTCAGACTCCTGTGCGTTCTCAGACTATAGTACAGACTCCAATTAGAGATCGTAGCCAAGTAAAGGCTCGAGGTTCAGCGTCCAGGACTGACAGTAGAGCCTGACTTCAGCAAAATAGAGGGCCAACAGTTTCTGAGGCTAGACACCCAGCTTTGGTTTATGCCACTAGACGTCGGGATGACAGAGATGAGTCTGAGGTTATTGCAGGTACATTTACTATTTATTCTATCACATACTTTGCATTACTGGACAATGGCTCCACTCACTCCTATGTATCGAGCTCGGTATCTCGAAACCTTCAGATTCCGATCGAGAACACTGAAAATACTGTTACAGTTACGAGTCCAGTAGGACAAGCGGTATTAGTGAATAAAGTATTTCGGCGTTGTCCTCTCGAGGTTCAGGGAGAAATTTTTCTCGCTGATCTTATGGAACTTCCTTTAGAGGAGTTCGATCTAATTCTTGGGATGGATTGGTTGAATAAACACAAGGTAAATATGGATTGCGAATACAAGCGGGCTACTCTAAAGACTTCAGATGGTCGGACTGTTGTGTTAATTGGTGAACGGTGTGGCTATCTCTCCAATATAGTTTCAGCGATGGAAATTGATCGTATGATCCGGAATGGGTATGAGACTTTCATTGCTTTTATTTTGAACACTAAAGGTTCATTGTCTACGATCGAAGAGATCCGTACAGTTAGCGAGTTTCCTGATGTCTTTCCAGAGGAGTTGCATGCTTTACCTCCTGATAGAGAGGTAGAGTTCGAGATAGAGACTTATCCGGGATCTACACCTATTTCTATGGCACCTTATCGCATGGCTCCAAAAGAACTTAAGGAGTTGAAGGTCCAATTGCAAGAATTATTCGATCGAGGATTTATTCGGCATAGTACTTCACCATGGGGAGCTCCAGTTCTGTTCGTGAAAAAGAAGAATGGGTCGCTAAGATTATGTATTGACTATCGGAAGTTGAATCAGATGACGATCAAGAATAAATATCCACTACCCAGGATTGATGACTTATTTGATTAGTTGCGAGGAGCTATTGTATTCTCTAAGATTGATCTTCGTTCGGGGTATTATCAATTGAAAGTTAAAGGATCTGATGTTGCAAAGACGGCCATTCGCACTAGATATGGTCATTATGAATTCTTAGTGATGCCTTTTGGTTTGATGAATGCTCCTGCAGCTTTCATGGATTTGATAAATCGGGTTTCCGACCATATTTGAATCAATTTGTGGTGGTCTTTATTGATGATATTCTGATCTATTCTCGTACTGAGGCAGAGCATGACGAGCATTTGAAGATCGTTCTGCGGACTTTGAGAGAGCATCGTCTATATACCAAAATAAGCAAGTGTGAATTTTGGCTTCAAGAAGTGTCGTTTCTGGGGTATATTATTTATGTGTGAGGTATTCAGGTCGATCCAAGCAAGATCGAGGCTATTGTGAATTGGAAACGACCCAAGAATATCTCTGAAATTTGCAGTTTCTTGGGATTGGTTGGTTATTATCGACGTTTTGTTGAGGGCTTCTCGATCATTGCTTCTCCTTTGACAAAGTTGTTAAGGAAGAATGTGCCGTTTGACTGGGGTGAGGCACAACAGGAGAGCTTTGAGAAATTAAATGCGGTATTGACTCAAGCACCAGTGTTGATTCAACCAGAGTCTGGGAAGGATTTTACAGTGTATAGTGATGCGTCACACTCAGGACTCGGCTGTGTTCTAATGCAGGAAGGTAAGGTAGTGGCTTATGCATCCCATCAGCTGCGACCGCATGAGTGTAATTATCCTACTCATGATTTGGAGTTAGCAGCAGTGATTTTTGCCTTTAAGATTTGGAGACACTATCTTTATGGAGAGAAGTGTTACATTTTCACGGATCATAAGAGTTTAAAGTATCTTCTGACCCAGAAGGAGCATAATTTGAGACAGCGACGCTGGCTAGAGCTTCTAAAGGATTATGATTGATTGATTATCACCCTGGTAAAGCTAATATTGTAGCGGATGCTTTGAGTCGAAAGGCGATAACAGAGTTGAGATCTTTAATGGCCAGGATGAATTTATATGACGATGGACAAGTTGGTGAGGTTGTATATTTCAGAGATTGTTAGATTGCATGGTGTTCCGTTATCTATCATTTCAGATCGAGATCCGAGATTTACTTCGAGATTTTGGAAGGCGCTTCATACGACTTTGGATACGAGATTGGATTATAGTACCTCCTTCCACCCACAAACTGATGGTCAATCTGAGAGAGTAATTCAGATTCTGGAGGATATGTTACGGGGTTGTGTAATTGATTTTCATGGTAGCTGGGAGAACTTTTTGCCTTTGGCTGAATTCGCTTATAATAACAGTTACCAGACCAGCATTCGTATGGCACCCTATGAAGCACTCTATGGGCGTAGGTGTCGCACCCCGATTTGTTGGACTGAGTTGCGTGATAGGAAGACTTTGAGACCTGAGTTAGTGCGGGAGACAGAAGACACAGTCAGATTGATCCGTGACCGTCTGAAAGAGGCATTTGATAGGCAGAAATCTTATGCAGATCAAATGAGGAAGGATATACAGTTTGACGTTGAAGATCAGGTTTTTCTCAAGGTATCTCCATGGAAGAAAGTATTGAGATTTGGACGTAAGGGTAAACTGAGTCCGCGATTTATTTGGCCGTATCGTATTCTGAAGAAAGTTGGACCTGTTGCTTATCAGCTTGAGTTGCCTTCCCATCTTAGTCGTATTTATGATGTTTTTCATGTGTCTATGTTAAGGCGATACCGTCCAGATCCAGATCACATCATTCAAGTTGATGAGGTAGAGTTGAGACCTGATTTGTCGTATGAGGAGGAGCCCATCCAGATCTTAGAAAGAGATGAGCGAGTTCTTCGGAATAGGCGTATTCCAATGGTCAAAGTTCAATAGAGTAACCGAGGCCCCTCAGAAGCTACTTGGGAGACATTGGAGTCAATGGAGGCTCAGTTTCCTCAACTATTCTTATAAGGTAAATTTCGAGGACGAAATTTCTTGTAGAGGGGGAGAATTGTAACAACCCGAATATTTACAAAATAGTATTTAATTGAAATTGGAGGTTAATTGTGAAAATTGGCAAAAATTTGGGGACTAAATTGAAAGATTTTAAAACTTAGAGCTTGTTTTAGAGTTAAAGAAAATTCAGGGACTAAGCCTTGAATTTACCCAAAAAAGTTAGGTAATTTGGGGTTATATGTTATATACGTGTGGTTTCTGTTTCAAAAACAGAAAACCACACTCCCAAATTCCCTTCATCCTACGCTGGTTTCCGATTTAGATCCCGACGCTGTCCGAATTCCAATCGTCGTTTTGAAACCATCGTTGTGTTCATCATCGAGCGAGAAACAAACCCTTCAAATTAATTGAAGCGAAACGCTGCCAAACGTCGGGAATTTCCAGTCAAAGTCTCGACGTTTTATTTAGCTCGATCGCTGGGAAAATCTCAAATTCATCACCGATCGTTGCTCCATTTACGACACCTCCTGCACCATCGTGTTCCTTGTGTCGTTGCGAGTCCGCCGATGTCAACCTTGTTCGCCGTCGACGGCGGCGCGTGAGGAGGTGGAGCAGTCAAAGATTCGACCGAGTTGAAATTCGAGCTCTCCGCCGTTCAAAAATTTGAACTGATCGTTGTAAGTATCTCGAAATCGCTCAAAATAATTTTTGGAAATTTTTCCGTAATTTTTAGACCCCCGGAGGAGGTCTCACGCGCCACACGCGCCGTCGCAGGGAGAGTGAGCAGCTGGAAAACCGGTTTGACAGGTTTTGAACCGGTTTTGACCGGTTCGAACAGGTCTGACCGGTCTGAACCGGTTCGAACCGATCTGACCCGACCCGACCGTTGACCTGACCCGACCGTTGACCGTTGACCGTGACCGTTGACCTCATTTGACCAAAACTTAAAATGGCTTTGACCGACCATTAAACGACCGTTAATCTTTTCCGAGTATACCTACTCTGATAGTTTCCGACGTCTCGAATCTGTTTCCGAAGTCTGTTTCGTCAAATTCGAACCCGAAGGCCTCCAAATCAACGGTCAAAGTGGTTGACTTTGACTTTGACCAAGAATTTAAATTTTCGAAAAGTCATACTTTATGTTTTTCGACGTCCTGATTCCGATTCCGCAATCCGTTTGACCAAATTCAGACTCGAAATCCTCCAAATTGATAGTCAAACCCTGAAAATACTTATATACTTAAGAATTTTAGCTTTGAACAATTAAGTAAGATTTGGGGCTGATAAATTATTATTGTTTGAAGGTACAAGAGATTCTCCGGATAGTTCGACAGCTCAACCCAGCTCTTCTAGATCAGTTAAACCACGTGTGCCAGTATTCACCCGTAAGACCCGTAAATTTTATGATTTTAGAGATTTATTTATGTTACCCATAAGTAATATAGGGTTATTATAAAATAGGTTCGAAAACTATAGTAGAGCATGGTGAAACCAACAATAAGTAGATCTACTATTTGAACCTATTATCGAGGTGTGTTCCCTAATTATTACTGAACTGTTTTATTGGTTTTAATATGAGGTACACTGAGTTCTTTGGTTACTGTTTTATTGATGCACCAATTTAATGTGATGATTTATGGAATTTGTGACACGGTGCAATTGAACTTTTGGATTGAATTACAATAGTATAGCTCTGATCAAGCTAATAAACAGAATGAGCCTAATGTGACTCTTGGGGCCCCAAGATACATTAGGTTGGCTTCCCTTGCTGTGTGCTTAGGGTAAGCTATATGGACTTGGACTTACGGGCCTAAGGATACAAGCTCTAAAGCTTATCCTTAGGTTAGCTTTCTTTTTGTTGTGTGCTTAAAGTAAGCTATATGGAAAATAGTTTTGGGAACTACTGATGGTGTACAAGAAAAGGGTTTAAACTATGATTTTCAAAAGTTAAACTCTTTTATGAATTTATGAGATTTACTGGACTATGATTTGTTTAATGTACCTATTGTGATTTTAAGGTAATATTGGGACACACTGAGCCTAACTCACCTTTCGAAAATGTTTTTCCCCTTTCAGATACTATTGGTTAGATATCTCGGTTCTAGCACTTGGAGGATCAACATATCTCTTGAAGTATATCTGATTGTAATGTTTTATCTTGGTAGTTGACTTTATTTTGGTGGCATAGACCTTATTTTAAAGTATCGTATTTTAGGATGATGACACTTTTACTATTACTTCTCGGTTTATTGTGATTTTGATTTTGAAGACCTGTTTTAAATTAATTTATTACTTATTAGTATTATATTTACAAGTTGGGTTTTGATAGTATAATATCATGTCATTTATAATGTGATTTTACAATGATTGAATAACGGTTTCAGAAAATGTCTTTAAGAATCATGTATGTGATCCACTAGACTTAGTCGAAACGCATAGGCCGGGTCTAGGAGGTTACAATTTATATTTTACCCATCCATGCTTATTATACATTAAAATATGTGATTTATGCTTTAGATCCTTTTAGGCCCGCTATGTATTCATTTTGGTCACTATGAAAATCATGTTTGTAATATTTCAAGTTTTGAAATGATATCGATTTGGTCCCTTGACCAGTTTAAATGCCTTCTTAATTCATTTCAATTTTGCTTGCTTTTTTCAGGTTTATTTTTTATTTCGTCCAATTACATATTGGTTTATTATTATTTTTTACTTAGCCTTTTTATTTTAGTGGATTACTTTACATTTCTTTCAATTAACCTTTCATAGATTTGATTTAAATTAAGAGCTTTATTTAGTTTTATTTACTGAATCCGTAATTTTGCCATTGTTAACTCTCAACTTTAGTATTTAGTTTTAGATTTTCGTTGGCTTAAGCTTATGAACATGTTGTTTATTCACCTTGTTCACTACATCATATATTTATTTTATGAGTATATATAAATATTACCCTATAGTAATACATGTACATATAATTTATTAAGGGCAACCTTCTTTTTTAATTTTACTTTATTACATACACATTTTTTATTTATTAAAACGTCATTTTTATATTCTAGTATTTATAAAATTTTGGTTGTTCTATTAACCTATGGGGACCTCCAAAAATTTGGGGTGCCCTTTCGAGGTTTATTCGAATAAAATAATTTTAATATTATTTGTTGCTTATTAAGTAAATTAGTTATATATTATTAATTTAAATAAATATTTTATATTATTGTTTATTTTTTACAACGAAATTATTGAATAAATAAATATTTATTTATTTATTTATCATTTTTATCTTATTTGTTTATCTTTGCTTAATTTTATCTTTTTATTGTGTTGATATTTCATCCATTCCGTATATGCCATTTATTAATGTTAGATTCATAAATCATCACCATTATTTTGTCATTTTCTAAATTAATTAAAGGCAATGTTGTCTTGTGTCGTAAGTTAATAAAATTACGTCCAATATGACTGAATTTCAATTTTTATTAATTTACATAGTAAGGAGACATCATTCTTAAATAAAATTGAGTGAATTAAATCATGTTCATCAAGTCAAATGCTTTAAAATAGATTTACTCATTCTTCAAAATTCATCGAAATAAAAAGATTGTAATTTAGATTTTGAATTCAAATTTGTAAAATTCTACTTCTTAGACAACGTATAATCGAGAGGTACCGATTTTGGGCGTTGTGGAGTGCTAATCCATCCCCATGCGTAATCGACTATCGGATCCTGAAAAATGAATTTCTGGTGCTCGCAAACCAATTTCTATCTTTTAAATGATTTTTCTTAAAATTGTAATCGAGTCTAAATTTTAAATTAAACAAGAAATAAAAAATTTCAAAATAAATTATAATTTTTTTTTATATAAAAAAATGGTTATGACCGTGATCATTCCTAGTGTCACTGAAAATGCAATTTCTTGTAGCGTAAGTTGTGATATGGCCCCATTGCAGCCGAATCATTTTTTTATCAATGACCACGGCAATTTTAGATATGTTATGTTAGACATCTGGTGGACCGTGGCAAGCGTGTCAGTAGAAAGTTGGGGCCTTAATTGAGCCTCATTACTATGGTAGAATTTCATATTTACAACCTCTCAAAAATGGAAGCTAGTTTTGCATTGTTTATAAGCAGTTTCATTGCTTAGTTTGTGACCTCAATCAAGTCAGTTCATGCAGTTGGAGGGATGATTTTACATTAGGGTGTCCATTTATTTAAGGACGATATGTAAAAATTAACTTCAAAGAAATCACTACATTTTGGCAACTGGGCGTAAATCGGAAACCATACTGTATCACAAGGTCAATCACCAGACCTTACCTTTTATTAATCCCTATTTTTAATCTACATCATAAGTTGGTCCTTCACTCCAGGGACAATGTGAAAAAAGTATTTAAAATCAGGGACTAAAAATGCTTCATCTCATCTGAAAAGATTAAACGCCAACAAATAAAGTGTTCAGAATCAAATACTAAAAAGCACGGCTGAATTTAAATTATAATTATGTTTAATAATTTGATTAAAATTAAATAATAAATATAAACAAATTATCTAATAAACTTAAAAGATAATACAGTTAAGAGTAAAAACAAAAACAAAAAAAAAAGTTATTTAAAATATTCCCCATAATTAATCTTAATTTAGTTTTAAATTGTTCATATTTAAAAAAATGTGATCTAATAATTTTTATCTTTGATGATAAATTGTATTTGCAATATTAAATTATTAGATTGTAATTTTTCAAAGAATTGATTTTTTAATGATTTATATTATTATTTTTAAATACACTCATTATCTCTAAATAACCTATGATCTTCAAATGAGGATTTAGAATACAAGGATTCCATGACAAATGCTCAGTCGTCGAGACTCGAATCTTACCGCAGACTATTTAAATAATTTTCGATTTATAGTTTATATATAGTTGGAATGATTTGTGGTTATATTCATATTTGAATTTTTAATTAAAAATTTAAAATACATTGATAGTTTTAAAAATGATAAAGAAATTGATTTCAATTTTAAATATCATAATTCCCATTATTCTAAAGATGTACAAAAATTGATGGTGTAAGAACAGTAATTGACCTCTCATCAACATTTAAAAGAATACTTTTTTTTCATTTCTATAATCTCTCTTGACCGACCCATCTCCCTGATCAAGACTCCAAAACTCACCCAAAAACGTCTTAGCCGCATCCAAACTCGGGAAATATGTAGGCTCCAAGAATATCTGACTCAATGAGTCCCCGGGTTCCGAACTCGCCACCGCCCGGTTCGCTTTCGCTTCCAAACTCCCCATAACGATCATCAACACTTGCTTGTATCCAAAGAAGAATCGTTTCAAGGCCGCTTCGATAGCTTGCAATGCTTGTACCAGAGAGACCTTATTACCCTCTGCTTTCTCGGTGTACAACCTCATAGCGGCTTGTTGAATCCTGGGCCCACCTTTAGGATCAACCTCGACTCCCAGAATGAACGGTACCTTATGTTTTAACTCCTTTGACAGTTTCGTAATTTCAACCAAACCTTTCGATCTGAAACAAAACGCCTCCGTTTCGTTGACCGATTTTATCTGCAACTGGCTTTTAAGGTGAAGGAAATCGTCGGGGTCCATTAAAAGATGGAGATCTTCGATTTCCTCTAGAAGTTTCCAGATATTTTCCATTAAATAACAATCGCCGGCAGCGGCTTCGAAGCTTCCGGCGTCGATCCTCGAAGCGATGCGTTTCAACAATTGTTTCCCCGTTTGGATCCACGATTCAAGAATCTGATGCGTAGTATAAAGCGTTGCGTTCTCGGGGTTGTCGATGTGATCGTACGGATTAGACTTAAGCGCATGGAGTTCGTTCGGCTTGCAAACGGTGTCGTAGTCAAGGTTCGGCTTGCCGGAGAGGTTCGGCTCTCCCAAGCCTAACGTGTAAGGGCACCGTCTCATCTCGCACTCGATAGAATAGAGGATTTTCTGCGCTACGTCTTGAGATTTTTGCCACGTGGCGAGCCGAGGCAATAAGCTGGCTTCGCTCGTACGATTCACCACCGTCGTTTCTCCGTTAATCTTCCAAACCTCGGCGGAGCTGCTCTCCCGTGTTAGTACACCGCTCGAAGATGTCAGATCGACGATCGGTGCTGTTCCCACTGCAGTTTTATCGTCGTTCTCGTCTTCGCAGAGCATAGCGATGACTTCGATCTGACTCGTGGTAAGTGACTGGAGTCGACGCGTCCACTCTCGGCGATTTAAGTACGGCCTTGGATCCGATAAAACGATCGAAATAAACCGGAACGTGATCTCCAAAGCGTGCAAAGCCGGCTTCAAGACGCCTACGTTTGGCCAAGCGGGGAACTCTTTAGCCTCCCATAACTTCCTCAGCTCCGGGAGGCGGAGATAATAGTCGTAAGCTTTGGAAGCCGAAGGAGAAGTTGAGATTGGAGAGGAAACATTGAGGATACGAAACGGTGCCGGAATCGAAACCTGGAGTTTATTAGAGAGCTTAGGGGATTTGCTTGGGATGTTAGAAGAAACCATCTTTGCTTTCCAATCGAGATCCACCATTTTCTTCTAAACAATAAATAATGATTTTTTTATAAGCTGGGTTTTCGAGTTTGGGATTTTTTTTTTTTTGAGTAATCGAGTTTGTCTGTTTGTGATTTTTCTTGACAGAAGGGAAGAGAAGAAGAAATTGGGTATTTATAAGGCGGGCGCCTGAGAAAGAAGGAGGATTTCCAAAATTTTAATTTCCTTTTATAAAATATTTTTCCGTTGAAAAATAAATATATTTTGTTAAAGAAAAAGGAAAGCTTATCCGAAATGGATTTTTTCAGAGCAAAGAGTGGGATAGTCGGTGGGAAGGAATTAGGAAACTATGGTCGTATTCATGTGCTTTCTATCAACTTATTTTTACATTAATATTCTTATGGCATTTCAATATTATTTTTGAAAAATATTTTTAATATAACTCTAAAAAAATCATAAGTAAGTTTGTTATGCAGATGTAGTCAAAGAAAAACTTAATTCAATTTTGATTGTAACACATTATTTATGTTAATCTCTCAAGGTAGTTTAATCATCAAATTTGTCCAAACGTATAAGCTTTATGCCAAATTAACATTCCAAAATGAAAATTTATATCATAATTAAAAAAGGATAAATGTCAAAGTTATATACAAAATGGAATTTCCAACTAAGTTGTGATAATATAATAAAAGATGGTTTTATTCTATATCTATTTTTCGGTTTAAAATTGGGGTGAGTCTAAATATATCAATAAATGAATTGTCCGTCTAGTTCAGTTGGTAGAGCGCAGAGCTCTTAACCTTGTGGTCGTGAGATCGAGTCTCACGGTAGGCAATTCATAATTCTGACTGTCGAAGGTCTACACGGAAACTACTCTCAACCTGGCGTTAGTGGCAACTTACTATCTTACCTCCCCCTTACCCCATTACATATAGGAATAGGGTCAGCTAATTTTCTAAATATACCAATAAATCTACTAAACAAGCCAACTTTTTTTATTTTTTAAATAAAGTTTTTTTTTTAATAGTTAGTGAATTTTTAGTGGTTTTTATTTAATGGGTAGTGGGTTTTTAGTGGATGATTATTTAATAGGTAGTGAGTTTTTAAGTTAGATAAAAATTAATAAAATAATAATAATAATAATACTAATAATAATATTTAAAATATTTTTTCGACTCATACAAAAACGAGTGTCTACAATTACCACTCTTTGCACATTCTTGTGTTAACAAGGATAAGACATAGAAGAAAAAGACAATCAATTTTTGTCCGATAAATGAAACATGTGATATAAAACAAACATTTTTATGTTATCAAGGATAGGACAAAGACGAAAAAGACAACCAGTTTTTGTCCGATAAATGAAACATGTGACATAAAAAATATATCTAATAAATTATACTCTCTAAAATACGCTCAATCAATTATATCTTTATGAATACATAATATAAAAAATAAATTTTTTAATAAATAAATTAGAATAAAAGTTATTTCAATAATAATATTTTTGAATAAATTAGGTAAATAAAAGGGAATTAATGTTGAAAATGATGATAAGAAGATAAGTGAAACCCCACGCCTAATTCCCTTTTCAATCATAAAAAATGAGACCTACATTTAATATATCTAATAATACGCTCAAACCTAATATATTAAATAATATCATGTAGTTTTAGTAGTGCCCTAAAATTGTATGCAATTTGAATGTAAATATCGCGTAAATGGAACAACGAATCTGTGCGATGCTTCCTAATATCCTCACATGACGCAAAAAAGACAGCTCTAGCTGGGTCAAATATCGACGCCTAAACCAGCTGATAAACTTGTCCCAAACTTACGCCCATGGTTACCATTTATTAACGATTATGCCATTGTCGGCTTACCGCCTTCTGGGTTTAGAGTTAGGTACCAGATGCCACCGTTGCTGTCGGAGGGAGCATATTTTAAGGCTGATTTCAAGGGGCCATGTGTCGCAACATGCTCTTGACTGCACCATTTCCCTCATTTATCTACTTTGTTTTTTTAATTATAGGTATTTATTTTTCAAAAAATATATAATATTTATATGAAAAGTTTAAATCTTTTAAAAATTTAAAATCAAAATTTTATCATTTAAACTTTCAACGTTTTTTCATAAAAGATATCATGTGATAAATTTAAACAACATAATTAGCTTTAAAATAATAAGAGTTTGACATGATACATTTTAAATTGAATTAGACATCCAATTAATGTATAACAACAATTAGTATAGAATAATTATGAAATATGTTGATCCTTTTCCGTAAAAGAATGAGAAACTGGAAGTAAGCCTATGAAATATGCCCTTTAATTGATTAAAAATTGTTTATGTATTTAACAATGTTATCCAAATGAAAAGAAACCAGTAGTTGTATGCAAATGCTTTGCTGTAAGGATAAGCAATAAGTCAGCAAAGCATGAGCTGGATATGGTATTGGTACACCATATTCCTTGTTCCTTCATAAATTATTAACAAATAACCCCTTTCCATATTCAATGCATTCATACTTTGTCTAAATTGTTCTTTTTTTTTTTACTTTCCAATTTAATAACCCAATTTACCCATAAAACTATTAATCAAATACTACAATCAAAATTAAATGAAAAATATTATCAACACTAACCTAAAAATAAATATAATAATGATGATATATTGACAATTACTTTTATCTCAACCTAAATGTGAAAAATATTACAAGAAAAAATATATATTAAAAATTAGCAATTAAATATTATTGTATTATAGTTGATTCTTATAGGCATGCATTTAACCAAGTTGTACATATGAAAGAGAAAATATCAACAGACGCGTAATTTAAAATATAGGAATCGACATTATAAATAACAACATATATTTTAATCTCGATTACACCTGTATGTTAATGTAAATTCTTATCTTCAACCAAAATGTAAGTTTTAATGAAGATTCGATTTATTTAATGTTTTGACAAGAACATGAAAGCCGATTAACTTAATTAAAGTTTAAACTAGAGAGTCAACTCAGTGTCGGTTCACATTAAAAACTCGAACATAAGAAGTTGGATAAACGAAACCTTAAAGTATAACCACTACAGTTAATCCTTGCTTTAATTAAGAATTTCGGACATAAGCATCACGTTACATACTCTTACATCATACACCTTTAACGATTAAAGAAGACCGGCACGGATCATCTTTATTGGTAACTGCTAGTATCAATAATAAATTTATTAAATTAGGAGCCAAAAGGCCTCTTAATACATATTATAAAGTAGCAAAACACAACTTGGTACGACCGGTCTGCCTCTTTGTTTCAAGGCTCAACACGTTCCTCTTGTAGTAGTGGATAGGCATTTAACAATAAGTGCTTCCCATTTGCATCCAAAAAAAAAAAAGTGTCCACCGTCCTATAGGATGTAAATGAGACAAGACGAGACGTATAATAAATTATTTAAAATAATTTTGATAGATATTTAATTCGAATAGACTCGATTTGTACTCGAGTTCGACTAAAATTCTTAATGAATCGAAATAAATTATTTAATATTCGACTTGAAAAGTTTGCAAGCAATTCAGTGCCGGACCAACAACCAGTTCAACAGAGGAAACCACCGTATCAAGTGAAGGAGTCGAAGCAACATCAAAGAATGAGGTGAAGAAACGGACAACCTCACTATGTATATCATCTCTCTGGTCTAACCAATCACCCTCAGAATTATAAAGAACGCGAATCAAGTTTCTACGACGATGAGATGATGATGAAGCATGAAAATAAGCCGTATTTTTGTCACCATTAGCAAGCCAACTAAAAAATATCACATCAACATGCATGTATTAATCGTTAGTTAATTAAAAAGTTAATTTAAATAAACATTTGAGAGTTAATTTTAACATTATATTTTATGTTTTTATGTCATTAAATATGAATTATTTTTTGTTTAAATTATTTTAAATTTGAATTAAAGTGATGATAGATAATTAAAATTTCAGTTCAAATTAATTTTTATATTGAGTTTGTAACCCCCTAGACACAGCCTATGCGTTTCGACTAAGTTTTACGGATTACATTAAAAATTCTTAAAACATTTTCCAAAACATTATTCGATAATTTAAAATCATATTACAAATAACAATTATAAAACTATAATAAAATAACGATAAAAACTCAACTCGTAAATTTAAAACTAAAAGTGACTAAGTAAAATAAAACATATAATAAATCTGTACGGTAAATTGAATATTAGTAGCAAAAGGTAGTAAACATCATCATAAAATAAGTACTTCAAAATAAAGGCACATGTCACCATAATTGAAAGTAGTTCGGAAGATAAAAACATTATAACAAAAAGTTTTTCAAGAATGCGTCAATCCTCCGAGTGTTTGATTCAGGTGCCTATCTAAAAGTATCTAAAAGAGGTAAAACAATTTAAAAACTGAGCTAGGGGCTCAGTGTGTCCCAATAGTGCAATAAAAACATAATATGTAAAGCAATCAAGTAATAGCCCAGTAAAATATCATGGAAATCCTAATAAAGAATAAGTTTTTAAAACTTGTAGTTTACCCTCCTCCCGTACACCATATGTAGTTCCCCAGAACAGCATCCATAGGGCCTACCTTATACCCATTGGATATAAGGAGCCAACCTAAGGGAACATCTTGGGGCCTGAGAGCCTACCCAAGAAAGTTCTTGGGGCCACGGGACCTACCCAAGAAAGATCTCGGGGCCGTATAGCCTACCCAAGGTTTCCTTAGGTCTGTAAGGATTTATCAGCTTGATCAGAGTTGAACCTCCATTCTCCAGCCTACCCAAAGAAAACGTTTCAATAAAACAGTTCACATAATGAGTAGTAATTTCCATGATTCGTATTTGCAAAACCATATTTTCTAGTGAAACCAAATATTCAAATATCATGCATCATTCAGTCATAGTCTATAAACCATCAACCAGTAAATCATAATTTTCAGTGAAACATATTTCAAATCAAATAAAATAATAGGGTAGAACATAGGGAACACACCTCGTAAAATCGGGTCAAACATCAAATTTACTAAGCATCGGCCTCGTCACACTCTACTACAGTGCTTGAACCTAATTCATAGAAAACTGAGTTAATATCGAAGTAATTTCTAATCGGGGTATTCATAAAGTTAACGGTTCATACGAGTGACTATCGGCCCACGAGGTTTAGCAGATCGAGAAGAGTTTGGTCGAGCTAGCGAGCGATCAAATGAGTCTTGTGTACCTTCAAATAACAACAATTAATCAGTCTCAAGTCTTACTTTAATTATTTCGAAATTAAAACACTTAATTACATAAGCATATTTGGGTTTGACGGTTAATTTGGAGGCTTTCGGGATTGAATTTGGTAAAACGAACTTCAAAATCGAACTCAGGTCGTTGAAAAACATAAAATATGACATTTCAAAAATTTTGATATTTCAATCAAAGTCAACAGTCAGACTAGTCAAAGTCCACGGTCCGACCGGTCAAAGTCAACGATTTGACCGTCAAAGTCAATGGTCTAACCGATAAGGTCAATGGTCTGCAGGTCAACGATATGGGTCAGGTCAACCTGGTTCAGTTCTACCTGAACTGATTTCAAAAATTTCCTGGATTGACTGGAGACCACCACGCGCACTGTCGGCGCGTGGCGGTGCGTATGGCGGCGACATGGGCCATTTTCACCGGCAGATTACTCCCATGTCTTCTACACACTCCAAATTACCAATATTAACCCTTAATTTCAACAACATAGGCCAAACAATTACCGGAATCTTCAATCGAACTTACCCCCAACGACGGTCGACGATGGTACATCAACAAGGAACGAAACTGATTGGGTTTTTCTCTCACAACACCGGTGAATGCAATGGAGACGGCGGTGAGGCGATACAACATCGGAGGCTGCCAGAATCGTTGAAGGGATACTCAGCGACGGGGTTTTCGACGGGGCTTTTCTTGGCTCTTCCACATCGAACGACGATAATTCACGATGGGATAAGGGTTTGGGTTTTGATTGCCAATCGACGGTGAGTCTATTGGTGGTGTCGAAATGATGAACGGTGATCGGATGGTGGCGAATTGAGGTGGTAAAGAGGGTCGATGGGGGAGATAAATTTTAGGGGTTAGAGATTCGGGTTTGATTTGGGGGAAATCTGGGGTTTAACCGATCGAGGGGGTAAGTTTTTTTTCAATGAGTAATAAAAATAGTAAAATTTGTGTTCAAGTCCTTGAATTTTCTGCAACTTCCTAAAATGGTATGCAAGTTTCAAGATTTTACAATCTAGTCCCTAAATTTCAACCAAATAAATTCTAAATTTTTAACATTTTATTTTATTTCTAATTTTCTTTAAATTGGGGTGTGATAGAGTTCAAGTATTTAAGTATAAGTTTAAATTGATTTCTTCCGAATAGACATTTTCGGATGATATAAATATAAAAATTAAATATTAAAATCTACTCAATTAACTTTTATATATTTTCAAGCCAATCATGATGCTTAAGTAAACTTGAGGAACTTATCCGATGTTGAAAATTCTACGCACTCCCCCACATCCATTGAATATAAAATAAATAATTTATGTGTGCACTTCATGTCTACTATTTTTAATGTATGCATGATTATCACTAGAATTATTAAATATATTAGAATCTTAAGTCAAACGTGCGATATTATATTATTATACTATGTTTCATTTTATTAAATAAGTTATTTGGTGAAACAAATATTTTAATTCAAAAATTAATCTTAGGGTTTTTTTTTTCTCTTTAATGCGCCGCTCATTCTTTTTCTTGGTTTATCGGTGAAGGTATTAATCATAATATTAATTGTTGATCGTTGGTAGTTTTTTTATTAAATTACATTTTTTTAACTTTTAGTAATATATCTTTATTGTACGTTTCTGATTTTTATCGGTTGTTTGATTATTTTTTTGTTTATAATTTTTAAGGTTAGATTCGACATTGTCTCGACTGATCAAAATGATATTTATTTATTATTATGATGATCTTCTTTACTTTAGACTCTCATATTGGATTTGGATACACAGTTGTATTCGTGGATAGTTTTCTCACGTTGCTCGACTTTGATTTGTGGTTTGTCGATGATCTTTCAGTAATTTAATTTCCTTTTGTGGTTTGATTGTCGGTCGGTCAGATATATATATGTATTTATCTTTTGTTTGAATTATTTGATTGGATTTTTAATCTTTTCCTTATATGATTCTTGTACGATCTCAAGTCATTAGTTTTGTGTGTTAATGGCCATAGAAACATACGTATTTTGTTTACAATTATAATTGTAAACTTTCATTGTAATTCTTAATATTTTCTATTTTTAATAGAACTAACGACTTCCGATGCAAACAAATAATAAGTTATTTGGTAAAAGTGGCATTATATTATACATTATATTTCAATAAAAATTATTATTTTACACTTAAGTGCTGATTTAATATTTTATTTATAATTATAAAAAATAAAAACTATGAAATAATTAAACACTTGAAATCTCAAAAAAATAATTAACTTCTTTTTATATATTTGGACTGTTAAAATGTTTCATGATTTTGGGTTTTTCTTCTTTTAGTTATAGTTAGTTTTTAGTCCCTTAAAATATATATTTTTTATTATTTCGGTCATCAGTTATTTTTGTTATTTTCATATATAAATACTATACTTACTCTTAACGATAAAAAAATATATATAAAAAAGTTCATTAAATAACCATTTCACTCTATTTAGAAGGATACAGATTAATTTATTTAGCTTCAATAAAAATATATATATATAATCTCATTACAATATATGGATTACTATGATGTTTTTTTTAATTAATGAGTGATATCTGATCTATTGACCGACTAATCTAGATCGGATATTGCAGAGACGAAGGCAACCCTCCCAACCTAGTTTGCTCCATTCGCAAACGCCAGGATTTAAAACTTTGACCTTACTTAAGGGACTTAGTGCTTCATCCCATTAGACCAATATGTTGTTGGTGATTACAATGTTACTTTCACCGTTACATTTGTATAATATATACAAGTATTCATATATTTCGACCACACATTTAATTATGTAGAGCTAGATCATTGATTAATTTTATCAATTCTATTATTAAAAAAATATTTATTTGAGAAAATACGTGTAAGTCCGGGCATCCATTTGTTTTTGTCGTTCAAATTGTGAATCACAGTCCACAAGAAGGGCTCTCCTTGATAAATTAAAATTTTGGAGAATTAGAAACCTAAACTTGTAGGACAACCAGTCTTAATTCATACCTAGAAAAACAAATTAAAAGAAACACCTTGGACCTAATCCAATTTTATGTGATTTGTAGCACACCAAACTTTAGCCTAACCAATGTTATGAGACCAACATTTTATCCAAATACTGTTGATTCATGCTTTGAAATCAAATCATAATCTATTTGTAATCATTCTAATGCATGTTAGTTGTCGTTTTTTAATTGGTTGGATACGGTTTTCATATAATGAAACAATATGGTATGGGAAAGTCTAGTCATGTCTTGTGGATACATATAGGAACAGTGAATTCGAGATAAATTTTTCAAACACCGAGTGTTCGAATTACAAAGGACGATTCCTCAGTTCTCTTTCAATGTTAATGGAAAATACATATATCGACAATGATAGACGATAGTCCAAGCTAAAAGAAATGTTAAAATGCCACGTTAGTATTTTATCTAAATTTTAAGGATCAAATTTAAAAATAACTAGGTGCCATGTCATCAAATTAATAGTAATTACCGACTTAATGATCTAATTGTAACAAATTTGTAAGATAAGTTTTAATTTTGGTGATCAAAGTAAGACAATACAAAAACAAAAGTGACCTGTACAATAGTTTACCCATACGTTAAAGAACTATGCTATTGGTTTATTAATTTTTTTTACACATTCGGGTTTATTAATTCTTGTTCAAATGTCATATTTCTACAGATTCAGACACCTTATAATCTTAATATAAATTTCAATAAATTGTCCAAGTGTCCCATTTGAATAGAAAAGCACCTCTAAAAGTACATACCAGACGCCTTTTTCATATAAATTTTAAGTATTTATATCCTACAAAAGAACATTGCCTTTAAAGTTTTCGAGTAGTTGGGGCAACCAAATCAAATAAAATTAGGACATTTGTCCCGTAATTAGATTTATCCCAGAATGTTAGAATACCCTTTATTCCCGAGTTTTGTTTTTAACTTCCGGAATTATAAAAACAATCTTGTTCTATTACGATTAAGCATGCATAACTTAACGCTGCTATAAATCTTAATGTACAGTAACGAATAAGGGAAATCAGCAAAAGAAATAGAAAATGAGTTGAAAAATCAAATTACCCAAACTTGAAAGCGATCCAGGTACACAAAAAGTGACGAGAGAAATAATCCAAGCACACTATTGTAGTCTTACGAAACAAGTAATCCAACCTTCGTCGAAGAGACTAAATCCCACGATAAGTCTTACGAAACAAGTAATCCAACCCTAGTCAAAGAGACTAAATCCCATGATAAGTCTTACGAAACAAGTAATCCAACCTTAGTCAAAGAGACTAAATCCCATATCGTCATCCGACTCTTCTTCAGGTTCTGGTTTCTTCTCCTCCAACGCAGCAGCAGCGGCGGCAGGAGCTGCACCACCACCGCCAGTAGCAGCAACAGGGGCAGCAGCAACTGCAAACTTACTTGGATCCTGGACAACAAGCAAACATTTAGCTCATAATATTATGGTAATTAAAAAACGATGCACCAGATAAAAGAGATGATTACATACCGCAAGGTACTCCTTCACTTTATCAGCCTGAGGGAAAGAATACTCCGTTGCAACTGCAACAGACAAGACATTTTTGTATGCATTGATGAACATATGTGGTGCAGCGGCAAGAGTTGGGTACGAGATGGCAAGAGACAGTGCAGTAACCATGGAGACACCAGTAGCAAATTTCTCGATCAGGTCTTCCTCAGTGAGATCCAGGACCTCAGGGCTAAAGACGGACCCGTTGTCATAAACAGATAAGACAATGAGACCATATGAGAAGGGCCTAATTCCAAGCTTGGCAAGAAGAGCTGCTTCAGAAGAGCCGACCTTCTCACCCTTCTTGATAAGCTCCACAGGGGTGATGATTTCAACAGTACCCTTGTTAATCTTGGTCGGAATGTTGAGCACCTAAAACATAGAACAGCTATGATCAAAACTGAGCACCAACTCAAACAAGTAGGCACATGAAATGAGATGGAACACAACTTCCAAAAAACAGTGACTGTACCTGGAAGAAAGAAGTCTGTGATGGGTCAAGTCCAGTGTTGCCTGGTGGAACAACCACATCAATGGGTGCAACCAGACCGACGCGAGCAGGAGCACCAACCTGTTGATATCAGAACAATGAATTCATTTCACAGAGATGCAAATTCAATAGAAAGGAGCAACTTAATTTAATCACACTTCAAAATAACAAAAAAGCCTAAAATCAATGTGAGTTATATATTTCCTAAATTTTAGCAATCTATACAAAAATTATTGAATGATATAACAATAACCTCGACTTCCTATAACTGCAAATGTTAAACAAATTCATTAATATACATAACAATAACCTCAACTCCCTATGATTGAACATATTAAACAAGTTTATATCTTGTTAAACTATAATAATAGCAACTGTTTTGATCTTCAAGTAATCGCATCATCAAAAAATAAAAAATAAGTGGCAAAATATATTCAAATGTCTATTAGTAAAGTAAATCAACAATATCATACCTTGTACTTGGCAACATCCTCACTGACTTCCTTCAAGTCGCCCTTGGTAAAGATCAAACCAACATTTCCCTGTATCATAAATTCTCAGAAAATCAGTTACTTTGTGTATCAAACACTAAAAATGCAATATTCTATGTAACTCTAAACTACCTGGAGCAAAGGGATGAGGTTAAGAAAAGCCTGGTTCCCGGTCTTCTCAGCATGCATCCTAATCGACCTCTTCATCATGGTGTTCTTACCCATGAGAACAATTGAGTCACCTCGGAGACCTTTGCGGATGTTCTGGAGCTGGTTAGAACCCACGTTGTCGGCGGCGGCGATTAAGATCTGGGTGTACTCGTCTAAGAGTTGGCAAAGCTTCGCATCGTAGGCGACTTTCTTTTCGGCCTTGGTGGGTTTCACTGCCATTTTCTACTGGTTAGTGAGGAAGAAACAACGTGTAAAAGAACAAAATCGAGGGCCAAGACGATGCCGGACGGTCTGTCAAGGCGGACAGGCAAACAACGCCGTCTCTTTAACCTCTTACTGGATTTGAGAATTGTTGATGAAGAAAAACTGGGTTACAGTCGGTTTATATAGAGGGGAACTAGGGTTCTTGTGTTACTTATTCTGGGTTTGAATCTGGTGATTTTCAGCCCATTAATAACACCTTACAAGGTGATCAGAAAATAACCCATTTCGAGTATCAAGAGTTTGAGGCCCAAGATTGAATCTTGAGACTTTTGAGGTCCTGGGATTATCATCGAGGCTCATAGCTGATATTGGATCCAAGATTATTGTTAAATCCTTTGCTAAATGCTTCCTGATTACGAAATGATTGGCGAATCCCACTAAGTTAATTGATGCTTGGAATCTTTATTTTTCAATCCCGAACTTGTTCTTCTGTTGTTCGCCATCATCATTGTGACTCGCAAAGGCGTTCTTAAAGAAGAACAAGTGGGAAATAATTAAGAGCATGGAGGAATCTAAATGATAGGCCAATCTAGGCTTTTTTGCTTATTTTATGCATTCAAAACAAAATCCTCTTGGATGCCTCAAAACATTACATCCTTATCGCCTATGGATAATCAACGTAAAATTATCTTAATGATTCTGGAGCCACCTTAATTGTCCTTAATGACTTAAGGGTCGATTAAGTTAGTACTTAATCATTCTAATGCCTTTTCGCTCCTTCCGCGTTCTGGGTGGCGGGATGCTGCGGTCGTCTTAATGTTAATTCACCAGGTTTGTGGATATCATAGAGACTGATGTTTATGTTATGAACCAACTGGATTGATCAGTTTGGCGTTCTGATTTAACAGTTTATTACATTCGGGTTTGCGTGTATGCCACTGTACTTTGTGTGGGAGAAAGTGGTGGGCATGCATGACACGAAGAGCATATGTTTGAGGGCGGCATGCCGGTTACCGGTGGTGATACCGATATGGTTCTTGGCAATCATATTTCCTTTCTTCGGTCCCATCAATTCGGCTGTAGGATCGCTTCTAGTCAGCTTCACTGTATACATCATCCCTGCCTTGGCTCATATGCTCACTTATAAATCAGCCTCCGCTCGACAGGTGAATACATTAATGGCCCACTTTCTTTATTTCCTGCCAAATACGTGCTCAGCCTGGCTGGCATTGGCGAATGCTTCAATTATATTGCTAGCCTGTCATATGATCTAACCAGTTTGGTAGATCAGTGGTAGGGATTACCCTTTTTCGACCTTAGAGAGGAATCATCGTTGTGTGAATTATTGTCGTGTGTGCAGAATGCGGCCGAGAAGCCTCCTTTCTTCCTCCCTAGCTGGACGGCGGTTTATGCAGTGAACACATTTATTGTGATTTGGGTGTTCGTAGTTGGCTTCGGATTGGGAGGTTGGGCTAGCATGACGAATTTCATCGAGCAAGTCGATACATTCGGACTCTTTGCCAAGTGCTACCAATGCCCTCCCTCGCACTCATTGAAACATCACTGAACTAGAACTCGGATTTTAGACCAAACCATTTCTTTTTGTTACATATAGCAATCTTTTTAAGCATGTATCATACTTTGGTCTGCTATAGTTTATTCTCTCTTTCTGCCTTGCATCCCAAGTAATTAGTGGTTATGGTCAATTGAAGCAAAAGTTGTACTTTTAGGATGACGATGTTCAAAATTGGGCAGTTTCTTCAAAATACTATCATTTTCACTGAATCAAATCATCAAATGTATTCTTAATTGCACACACAAATCAAATCATAAAAAAAAATTGAATTGCAAATTGCATATTAAAGAGGTCTTACACAACCATCATCTTTGGTTGAGCATGCGAGAACGAGTATTTGAATATCTTGTGAATTGAAACATAACATCATTACCAAGCACAACTTTTCCTTGTTTGATTCAAATCCTGAGTTTTTCTATAACCTCTTGGTACTCTGGATTTATTATGAAGACTAGGAGCAGTTCAATAAATTCAAATCCAGAAGCTTCTCAAAGTTCAATCAACAAAATCTATGGCGTCTTCTCAAACAATGACGCCCAATTGGGTCCCGATTTCGTCTTCAGGGACTACCGAAATGGAGTTGGTTCGAGGAGTTGCAAGGCTCTTCGTGTTCCTTGTGTCGTAACCGGTTTTCGTCCGGGCACGAAATATTAAATTTGGCGGGGAAATTGATGTGAATAAATAATTTTGAAAATAATTTGTGAGTCGCCATCGGCCTTTTGGGTCAGGTAGGTCGAATACCTAAAAAATATCTTTTGAAAGAGTTTTTAAGAAAACATCAATTAAAAGATAAACTGATCTGCGTTTTAACCAAAAATTCGTTCTTTTTAATAATAAAAAGGGATTCGTGGTCGGTTACGTTTAGGGAAGGATTAGCACCCCTACAACGCCCAAAATTGGTACTTTTTAATTATAAATTGTCTCTATTATTAAAATTTAAAAATTCAAAAAAAATATATTTAATTTATAATTCTATTATTTCAAAATTATATAAAAAATATTTATTTATTTAAAAATATCAGAAAAGAACTTCTAGGTGCCTTAAGACAGCTCTTTTCTTTGATATTGATAAATATTAATTTAAATAATATTGTTTAAAAAATATCAGAATAGGACATCCAGTTGTATTAAGACTGTCCTTTTCTTCGATATTAAAAATAAACATTAAAATTTATTCCAGATTTATTATATATATATATTTATGAATACATAAAAATATTAAAAAATATAAACAAATAAAATTAAAACAATAAAAATACCACTAAAACAATATATTTTAAAAGCAATAAAATAAATGAAAACTTATAAATTAAATGACTAAATTATAGTAAAAATGAAATTAAAAACTTAATTCAATATTAATCAAAGTTATAAGGATTAAATATGTTATTTCTTTATTTTATTTATTTAGTGACTAAAATAAAATTATCTAAAATTCGGATATTAAAATAAAATAAATTAAAAATATAAACTAAGGATTAAAATATTATTTATTAAAATTAAGGGATTAAATCTGTAATTTATCCTAAATATATTATTTTAATATGAAGGACTAAAATAAAAAGAAATTAAAATTCGAAAACTGAATTAAAAATATTATAAATTCAATTTAGTGACTAAAATGTAAATTTTACAAATTATGAGGACTGCGGACAGGGTTTAACTATTGTATAATTACGCGCATAGTCCTTCCCGAAACGACGTCGTTCGGGAAGGCCTATATATGGTCCAAAACCGGCTGGCCCGAAGGGCCAGCCTTCATTTTTCATTTCATTTTCTCTCTCTAAACTGAGAGAGTTTTAAAACTCTCTCGCCTATCTCTAGCTTCCCTCACCGGAGGGAAGCCGGTCACTGGACGGCAACCGTGTGCCGCCGTGATTATCACCGCCGGCCACCGCATCCGGTGGCCGGAAAAAAATATTTTTATACTAATAGATAGATCGGACCGTCCTAAGGACGGTTCCGGTATTATTTCCTCCTAAAAAGCTCCCAATCGGAGCGAATCTACAAAAGTACCTTCGGTGTTTCGAAGGTTCCGGTGAGATCCGGTGACGGTTGGGGTTCTCCGATGACAGGGTAAGCTTCTTTCCTCTCTTCTCTCTTTTTTTCTTGCTGCGTTGATGTTGACTGAGATCGTTGGTATATTTTAGTATATTTTTTCTCTGTTTTTTTTTCCTCTCTATGTTCTCTCTTTTTTTCTGTTTCTGTCTCTGCCTCTGTCTCTGTTCTTTTTTTCAGGTTGGGGTGGTGGCTTTTATAGCCACCACCGTTGTAGCCGTCGGACCGGTTCGAAGAATGCTCTTTGGTGAGTCACCGGATTCCCAGTGGTGACTCACCGTTTGGGGAAGACGTGTGCGGCTACGGAGGCGGCGAGAAAGTGTCGGCAGTGAAGGCTTCTGGAAGCAGCAGCGGTGGCGCTGGGACGTGTCCCTAGGGTATAGATACCCTAGGGTTTCCTCTGGCAAACTGTGGACCGTTGGATCAAACCAGATCCAACGGCTGGGATTGAAGATGGCGGCTGGTTTAGATTAGGGTTAGGAAACCCTAACTGGAAACCCAAATGTTTAGGGTTTTTGGTTTGATTTGGACCGGTTCTGGTTTGTTTGTAACTGGGCCGGTCCAGTTGTAATTGGTCTGTAATTATTATTTATATATATATGTTTAATATATATTTAATAATAATAATAATGATGATAATAATAATAATAATAATAATAATAATAATAATAATAATAATAATAATAATAATAATAATAATAATAATAATAATAATAATATGGGTAAAAAATTAGTATCTTCAGCTGCCCTTCTTTGTTCATTCTTGTGTTAACAAGAATAGGGCAAAGATGAAAAGATAATAAATTTTTTTATCCATTTGGCTTCACTTGATTATAATGGAGATATTGAATAAATTCTTCTCTTTCTTCAGATGAGTTCTTCTCATTATGAACTTTCTGCTGGGGATGATGATCCATCAAATGATGAATTCAAGCAAAAGATTGAACAAGTTCTTCTCATTATGAACTTATTCTTCCTTCTTCAGATGACGAGTTCTTCTCATTATGAACTCTACCTGGCAATGTTGATCCATTAAATGATGAATTCAAGCAAAAGATTGAACAAGTTCTTCTCATTATGAACTTCTTCTTCCTTCTTCAGATGACGAGTTCTTCTCATTATGAACTCTACCTGGCAAAGTTGATCCATCAAATGATGAATTCAAGCAAAAGATTGAACAAGTTCTTCTCATTATGAACTTCTTCTTCCTTCTTCAGATGACGAGTTCTTCTCATTATGAACTCTACCTGGCAAAGATAATCCATCAACTTGATGAATTCAGAAAAAAGGTTGAACAAATTCTTCTCATTATGAACTTCTTCTTCCTTCTTCAGATAAGTTCTTCTCATTATGAACTTTCTCTGGAAAAGACTGATCCATCAAATGATGGATTCGGGTAAAAGGTTGAACAAATTCTTCTCATTATGAACTTCTTCTTCCTTCTTCAGATGAGTTCTTCTCATTATGAACCTTCTCTGGAAAAGATAATCCATCAATTTGATGAATTCAGGTAAAAGGTTGAACAAATTCTTCTCATTATGAACTTCTTCTTCCTTCTTCAGATGAGTTCTTCTCATTATGAACTTTCTCTGGAAAAGCTAATCTTTCAAATGATAGATTTGAATCTTTGCTAAAATCTTTGAAATTCCTGTTAAAAATTCAACAAGAATAAAATGAATGAAAATGCACCTATTTTTGTAAACACCTAAAATATGATGCATGAATGTTAAGTTATTTGATTTCAGATTGGTGAATTGAGTATTTCTTCAATTGTAAAAACCCAATAGATCTTTCTTCTTCAAAACAAAGAATCTATCATCTTTGACAAATGTAGATGTAGATATAATGTCACAAAACCTCTTGAGAATAAAACTCAATAGTATAGGCTCTTGAAAAGCTTGCATTCAGGCAACATGTTGATTCTGATAACAATTCATCTGATTATGAAGTGACCTTTCAAGATGATTTCACAGATATCGATAGTTCTTCTAATACCGAGAAATCTTGACTTCTGATTCTGATGAGGAGAATAAACTGTTATACTTGACAAAAATGGGATTATCATGGGCTGAAACTTCAATAGCCCTGGAGAAATGTGGTCCAGATTCATCAATTGCAGAATTGGCAAATTTTATATGTGCCGCTCAAATGACTAAGGCTGCTGATGCACTTCTTCTGGTAAAAAATAGGAAGTCATTATGCAATGATCCCAATTACAAGCAAAGGCAAAACTCGGGCTATGATTTTTGAAAAGGAAGAAGCAGAGGAAGCTTGAAAAGAAGCTTCTTAATGAAGATAATCATGCAATTCATCTTTTAATTCCAATGATTGGTTCTGTAGTTCTTACCAAACCAGATCAGATAACTCAAAGAACACTTCCAGAAGATGCTATTAGCAAATTCATCTTCCAAATTCAATGATTGGTTCTGCCAAACCAGATCAGATAACTCAAAGAACACTTCCAGAAGATGCTATGAGCATATTCATCTTCCCAATTCAATGATTGGTTCTGCTAAACCAGATCAGATAACTCAAAGAACACTTCCAGAAGATGCTATTAACAAATTCATCTTCTAAATTCAATGATTGGTTCTGTCCAACCAGATCAGATAACTCAAAGAACACTTCCAGAAGATGCTATGAGCACATTCATCTTCCATTTAATGTTTGGATTAGGATATCACAATGCTTATTCGATGTAGAGCCAGAATTTGTAGATTCGAAGCATTTCCATGCTACTACACTGAAAAGGGCTATATTCATAATTCTGCCAATTAAGAACAGATTTTCTCTTTATTCTGCTTCCTCCATGTGCTGATGCTTTTCCATTGACAAAGAAATGATGGCCTTCCTTTGAGTGTCCAGAAGTATTTTCTTGATGAATACTGAAAATGGAATCTAGTATGGGTTGGAAGGAATAAAGTTGCTCCACTTGAACCTGATGAGGTGGAAATGCTTCTAGTTTTCTTTAAAAACCATACACAAAGATCTGTATAGAGACATATTTCCCAGTGATATCAATGTCTTGTTTCCTTTTGTTGGAATCAGTGCTGCAAAGATCACCTTCTATTGTCTTAGTATATTTTTGAAAACAGATGTGCAAGAACTGAATGGTGATCGGTTGGAGCAATTGATGAGTAGATTTGGCGGATTCGACTTTGTTCAAGATGGTGATGATTTGCTTACTTTGTATTCCATGTATTCAAAAGTATTAACATAAAGTGATATTCAGAAATCTTTAAATTATTTCAAAATTATGTTAATTCAATAGAAAAGAATAAATTGAATTTCCAAAAATAAATTGAATCTCAAATAAATTGAACTTGAAATAGATATAATTGTATTCAAAGTTATGGCAAGCATAAGAATAAAAATTCAAATGTCTCAACAAATTATAAGCATAAGTATTTCTAAATTAATCAAGTTGATACAATTTAGAGTAATGATGTAAGCTTTTGTCTGGAAGATCTCAAACGTTGTCAAAATGCTTGTAGATGTGAAGTTTCTCCCAAACTGTCAAAATCTTAAGAGGGTTCAATTGCCAGATGCCTAATATCAACCTGCATTTAAGCCGCCTTTTCAGGTTTTCAACTCAAATCCTCCCTTTGGTTACAAGATGCCCTTTGCGGGTTTTCACCTTGACCCCTTTTTCTTTTTTCCTTTTTTTTTCTTTTTTTTTTCTTTTTTTCCTTTTTTTTTCTTTTTTTTTCTTTCTTTTTCTTCAAGCATAATATTTCTTGACAGAATCCGAGTTTATTGGATTTCTCAGAATTTTTCCATCCATTTCTGCCAAGATCAATGCTCCTCCGGAAAAGGCCTTTTTCACAATGTATGGCCCTTCCCAATTAGGCATCCATTTCCCACGGAAATCTTTATGTATAGGCAAGATCTTTTTTAGTACTAGATCACCCTCTTGGAATTCTCTTGGATGTACTTTTTTATCATGAGACTTCATCATCCGTTTTTGATACATCTGTCCATGGCAAATAGCTTTCAATCTTTTCTCCTCAATAAGGTTCAATTGATCAAATCTAGCTTGGATCCATTCAGATTCATCCAATTTTATTTCTTTCAATATTCGGAGCGATGGAATCTCAACTTCAATTGGTAAGACTGCTTCCATCCCGTAGACTAAAGAAAAAGGCGTTGCCCCAGTAGATGTTCTAACAGTAGTTCGGTATGCGTACAGAGCAAAATGTAACTTCTCGTGCCAATCTTTGTAAGTTTCAGTAGTCTTTGTAATGATTCTCTTGATGTTCTTATTTGCTGCTTCAACTGCCCCATTCATTTTTGGACGATACGCCACTGAGTTTGAATGTTTGATCTTAAACTGTGCACAAAGTTCGGTCATCATTTTGTTGTTCAGGTTCAGATCATTATCTGTAATGATCCTTTCTGGTAGGCCATACCGGCAAACTATCTCTTTCTTTATGAATTTGCAGACTGTGGACCTCTTAATATTGGTGTATGAAGCAGCTTCAACCCATTTGGTAAAATAATCAATTGCTACAAGGATGAAACAATGTCCATTCGATGCTTTTGGTGTGATTGCACCAATGACATCTATTCCCCACATAGAAAATGGCCAGGGTGCTGTCATTACATGTAAAGGAGATGGGGGTACATGAATCTTGTCTGCATATATCTGGCATTTATGACATTTTTTTGCATAATCAATGCAATCTGTGTACATAGTAGCCCAATAGTATCCATATCTCATTATTTTTCTGGCCATGGAAAGACCATTTGCATGTGTTCCACATATTCCACTGTGTACTTCTTTAATGACGTTTCGAGCTTCGCTGGTATTTAAACATCTCAATAGCATTTGATCATTGCTTCTTCTATATATAATCTCTCCATCAAGAAAATATCCAGCAGCCATTCTTCTCAAGGTTCTTTTATCAATTTCCGATGCATTTGGTGGGTAACTTTGATTTTTGATATATTGCAAGATATCATGATACCATGGTTTACCATCTACCTCTTCTTCCACACTATAACAATGTGCAGGAATTTCATATACTTGCATTTTGATTGGCATCATATCAACTTTCTTAGTTGTTTGAAACATAGCAGCTAATGTAGCCAAAGCATCTGCCATTTGATTTTCTTCTCGAGGGAGATAATTGAAGGTAACTTTCTCAAATTCCTTCACTAATTCAAGGGTAAAATTTTGATATTCCAACAATTTGGGATCTTTTGTTTCCCATTCTCCTCGCAATTGATACACCACTAACGATGAATCTCCATATATTTTGAGAAATTTGATTTTTCTTTCTATAGCTGCTTTCAATCCCATGACACAAGCTTCATATTCCGCCATGTTATTGGTGCAAAAGAACTCCAGTCTACTTGTAAAGGGATAATAAACATTTTTTGGAGAAATTAACACTGCCCCGATTCCTCGTCCCAAAGCATTGGATGCTCCGTCAAAGTAAAGCTTCCAAGTTGATAATTCATCATTTGTTCTGACTTCTTCATTCATGGATATGCACAACAAATCTTCATCGGGAAAATTGAAGTTCAAAGGCTGATAATCATTTGATACACGACTGGCCAGAAAATCAGCTATGACACTTCCTTTTATCGCTTTTTGGTTGACATATACAATATCAAACTCAGATAATAACATCTGCCATCTAGCCATTCTGCCTGTCAAAGCTGGTGATTCCATTAAGAATTTCAAAGGATCAAGTTTTGATATCAACCAAGTAGTATGGTATAACATATATTGTCTGAGTCTTCGAGTAGTCCACACCAAAGCACAACATAATTTTTGTATTGGTGGATATCGAACTTCACAATCAGTAAATTTCTTGCTCAGATAATAAATAGCTTTTTCTTTTCTTCCAGATTCATCATGCTGTCCTAGTACACATCCCATCGAATTTTCGAAGACCGTCAAGTAGAGAATTAATGGTCTATCAGGCATTGGTGATACTAAAATGGGGGCATTGGATAAATATTTCTTAATAATATCCAAAGTTTCTTGACATTCTTCATTCCAGACTTCAGGATTGTTCTTTCGAAGTAATTTGAACACTGGATCACATTTGTCAGTTAATTGAGAAATGAACCGAGATATATAATTTAATCTCCCCAAAAAGCCTCGAACTTCTTTTTTTGTATTGGGTGGTGGAAGATCTTGAATTGCTTTGACTTTATCTGGATCAATCTCGATTCCTTTTTTGCTGACCACAAATCCCAAAAGTTTCCCAGAAGTTACCCCAAAAGTGCATTTAGCGGGGTTGAGCTTTAATTGATATCTCCTCAATCTCTGGAAAAGCTTTCTCAGATTTTGAATATGTTCTTCTTCAGTTCGGGATTTGGCAATCATGTCATCTACATATACTTCAATCTCTTTGTGCATCATGTCATGAAACAAAGTTACCATGGCTCTTTGATACGTTGCCCCTGCATTTTTCAATCCAAATGGCATCACTTTATAACAGAATGTGCCCCACATGGTTATAAATGTTGTTTTTTCCATGTCTTCAGGATTCATTTTTATCTGATTATATCCTGAAAATCCATCCATAAATGAAAACCATGCATGCCCTGCAGTATTGTCCACCAATGTGTCTATCTGGGGTAATGGAAAGCTATCTTTCGGACTAGCTTTGTTGAGATCTCTGTAATCCACACACATTCGAACTTTTCCATTTTTCTTTGGTACGGGAACAATGTTGGCTACCCATTCTGGGTATTTAGATGCCTGTAGGAAACCTGCATTGATTTGTTTCATCACTTCTTCTTTGATTTGCAACAACATTTCTGGCCTCATTCTTCTGAGCTTTTGTTGAACCGGTTTATATTCTGGATTGATTGGAAGCTTGTGTATCACTATATCTGTGCTTAAACCGGGCATATCTTGATAAGACCAGGCAAAGATATCTTTGAACTCTTGAAGGAGATTTATCAATTCTTGTTTTATCTGGATTGTCAGAGTAGTACCAATTTTCACCTCTTTTATTTCTTCATCTGTTCCCAAATTCACAGTCTCAACCTCTTCTTTGTGGGGTAGAATTTGTTTGTCTTCTTTTTCTACCAATCTTAATAGTTCAGTAGGAACATCACATTCCAGTTCATCCTCACACCCATTGATTTCTTCCAGACATATAGGCTGCTCTAAATTTATCACTGGATTAAATTTAGGAATGCACATGCTATTAACATGGTGACACCTGCAAATTTAAATCGGACATATTTCCGAAAGAATATAGTAAATTTATGAAATGTAAGAATGTAATAAAATGTAAAGAATGATTGCCATCTGAAAATTTTAAAGAAAGTTCCTTATATTTAACATAATTTCTTTTACAAGATAACAAAAAGTTTTCATATTTTTGAACTAAACATAAAGATTAGTTCTGAATATTACTCTGCGTTAATATTAAAAACTATAGGAAGATCTTCAGTGGTCCAATTGGTGAGTGTTTCTCCAGGAAGACATGGTCGAATCCTATCCAAGTATTTGCCAGTTTTGTTGTCATTCATGATCATGTTGATAAATAATCCATTCATAGCTTCTTCAACTATGTCTTGATCTTTCGTCAACTTTTCTTCTTTAAAGGCTTCAACAAGCTGCTGTTCTACATTAATTGTTCATCCTGATCTGAATGTGGTCTTCAACTGTGGGAAAGACATGTGTTTCCAAAGGATTTCTCCCCCTTTCAATTTTGCCTTTCTGTCTTCACATCTTCTTTTCATCTCTTTGTTCTTTTGCTGAAGATTGGGCTTAAACCCCAGCCCAAAACGGTCTTTTTTCATCTTTATACTGATAGGAACTGAAATCCCTTGAATATTCTTTCCTAGACCTCTCCCAGCTTTAGCTCCGATGCCTAAAGTTTGTTGTACCGTCATCTTGGTGCAATCAGACAATCTGGGATATGGGATTTTGCTTCCTTCTGCAATAAAGGTTGCATTTACAAATTCAAGAGCTCGAAAAGAGCATTCAAGAGCATCATCATTGGTGTCGATATATGGAACATCGCTGGTTACAGACGCAATGATTTCTTCTTCAGCACCGACGCATATTAATTGTCCATCAACAACAAATTTCAATTTTTGATGTAATGAAGAAGGAACGGCTCCTGCTGAATGAATCCATGGCCTCCCTAATAGACAATTATATGTGGGGTGGATGTCCATCACCACAAAGTCAATATTGTACACGACTGGGCCAATTAACAAAGGTATTTCCATTTTCCCAAGCACTTCTTTTTGAGTACCATCAAATGCTCGTACCACGTTCTGATAACTCTTCATGTGTGATTGATCCAGAGGCATTCTTTGAAGTGTAACTAGAGGCATCAAGTTGAGAGCGGATCCATTGTCAATCAATACTCCTGGCAACACATGACCATGACAATGTGTCGTGATGTTCAAAGCTTTTACTGACCCCATTCCGCCTTCCGGTATTTCATCATCTGTGAACGTTATGTAATTGTCAGCGGCTATATGTCCCACAATTCTGTCAAGTTTATTGAGGGATATATCTTCGGGGATAAATGTTTGATTGAGGATTTTCATCAAAGCATTTCTATGTGCTTCTGAATTCATCAAGAGATCAAGAATAGAAATTCTCGCTTGTTGTTTGTGTAGTTGTTCAACCACACTATACTCACTATGTTTCAAAAATTTCAAAAATTCTTGAGCTTGTTTTTCTGTCACAGGCTCATTAAATGCTGGAAGGGATTCATCCTCAAATACCTTCTGAGGTATTGCCATGGCTTTTCCTTTGGCTTTCACTTGTTCTGAAGTATTGGATGTTTCGGGAGAGTAACATCTCCCACTTCTTGTAAAGAAACCGACCTCGCTCACTGCTTCAGACGTCGATGTTGTACTCAGGCTTTGTATTTTCTCTTCTGTTTTTTCTAAAGAAACAGGTCCTCCTACCATTGAAACATTGGTAGTATAATTCCAAGGTACCCTGCGGGTATCTTTGTATGGAAATGGTAGAGGAGTGGTAATAACTACTTTCGGCTTTATTGGTGCAGGAATCGCCGTAGATGATTTCACATTAATGATCACAGGATCATTTATTCTTTGACTTGGTTTAGAATCCTCTGATGAGCAAACATCATCTTCTTTTTTCTTTGGTTCTTCTTCAAAGAATTCTATTTCTCTGTTGTTCATCAATTTTTGCACCAAATCCCTAAACTCAGGACATAGTTGAATTTTATGCCCTTTCTCCTGATGATATTCACAATAATTCTTGCCTTCATTCTGCTTTGGCTTGAATTGTTGTGGAATTATACCGGCTAAAGAGAGTTGCTGGAATACCCAAACAAACGGAGATTTAATTTCAGAAATGTCAGTTTTTGCTTTCTTTCTGTTCTCTTCCTGAATTACATTCACGTTTTTATCTCCATGATTTGGCAATGGATGATTTGATGCAGATGTTGTATTGAATTCCAACTTCCCAGTGTTGATCAAATTTTGAACCACCCTTTTGAATGCTAAACAGTTTTCAATGGAATGACCCGTAATTCCTTCATGGTAAACACAGTGTGCCTTTGTATCATACCAAGGAGGGAATGGTGGTTGCATGGGAACCAAAGGATAAGGCCGTATAACATCTGCTTTTAACAGCGAATCATAGATCTCTGCATACGGTACTGGTAAAGGTGTAAAAGACAACCTTTCATTTTCCTTTCGAGATCCTCTGGACTCTGCTCGATTAGTGTTTGTTTCCTCTTTCTTAACCCTTGGCTGGGTTATTGTAACACTTTTCGATGAATCCTTGCTGTAAGAATTGGCATTGTTGACTTCATTCTCCTTTTTCCGGTAAGTAGGTCTTTTGGAACTAGACCCATCATTTGATTCAATCTTGCCACTTTTCAAGACATTTTCAATAAGTTCTCCAGAAATAACCAAATCTGCAAAATTTCTGGTTGCATTCCCCATTAGATGGTTTAAATAAGGAGCCTTTAATGTATGGACAAACATTACTGTGGCCTCTTTTTCTGACAAAGGTGGTTGAACTTGGGCCGCAGTGTCACGCCATCTCTGGGCATACTGTCTGAATGTTTCATTATTCTTTTTCTCCAAATTTTGGAGAGTCCATCTATCAGGAACCATGTCTGTTACATGGCGATACTGCTCTAAAAATGCTTTAGCCAAATCTTTCCAGGATCTAATGTTGGCTTTGGTCAATTGAGTATACCATTTTAAAGCCGGTCCTGTCAAACTATCCTGGAAGCAGTGAATTAACAATTTCTCGTCCTTCACATATCCTGCCATTATGCGACAAAACATAGTAATGTGGGATGAAGGGCATGTAGTACCATCATATTTATCAAATTCAGGAGCCTTGAACTTGATGGGAAGGATTAGGTCTGGAACCAAACTCAACTCACTAGCATCAAACCCATAGAATGATTCAGTTATTTCCACAGATTTCATTCATTCTTCTAAGCTCTTGATCTGTCTGGTCAGCTCTTCATTTACTTTTTGTTTCTCATTCAGCTCATTCAAATCCGGGATCAAATGATCAGTATTAAGATCCCCTATTTTCACATCTGATATAAGCGGATTTTTGCTTGAAGATGCAGGATCCACTTGTTGATCTTCATGTGGTTTGACTTCTTGTAATGCAGATGTACGAGCATTGATTTGTATAGGTGTAGTACCAGAATGATAAATTGGTTCTGGTGGAAAACCTAGAGGATACATAGGATCTTGGTCAAAAGATACAGGATTTTCATGCATTTTTCCACTGATAGCCTGCCTTTTAAACATATCCTCTATTTTCTTCATCATACTGTCTTGTGAATTTGCAATACTGGCTTCAATTTTTTTCCAACTTCATTCTCATTTCTTCTTGTTCTTTATGATGTTGTTCCTCAATACGCTGTATTTTATCCTCCATAATTCTCTTAGTAGCTTGTCTAGTACCGTAGTGATGTAGTATTTCTCTTTTGGCCAGAGTAACTGCGATTGAAAAATCTTTTAATATTATTTTTTCAAATTTTAATTAATGAATTTTAACTTAATAAATAAAATAATAATACATAGCAAAAATTATGAAATGAATGATGAATGTATGCAAAATGCATGTATGTAAAAACATTGATCCCAAAAAGTTAACTGTCATAGAACAACTTTCATCGGCATACAAAAGTTTCTTTATAATAGTTCATAACTACAGATAAGGCGTAGCTTTCCTATTAAGCTCTATAATTTCTTTCATTAACCATGACACCTTCTTTCCGCACTTAGAAACTGGATCAACATGATGCTCAATTATTTTGGCTTCAACAGCTAGTTCCCCAACATATCTAGCAACTTCGCTCATTTGTACCATGGCCTCGAACACCATATTGCTTCTTTCTTCACTTCTTTCGACATAGAACTCAGTTGACTTTTGCCATTGTTCATTCGTACCCTTCAAGAGTTTGCTCTAACTCAGTGATTCTGACTTGACAATTGTGCAGAATTTTTTTCAAGATCTCTAATGCATCTTCGCAATGAAGCATTTTCTTCATTACTTCCTTTGAGATCATTAGGTCCTAGACGAACCTTTTCTTGGAACAATGATTCTTCAAGTTGCAAAATGTAAGCATTAAACTCTGAGTTTTTGTTTCTAGACTGATCCAGATCTTCTTCCAGTTTTGTTCGTGCTTCTTGCGTTCTTTGATTAAGCTTCTGGATTTGAACATCTTTGTTTCTGCATCTTTGTATCCAATTGCTAGCCACTTCTTGTTCTACCTCAAGTCTGGTGTTGAAATTTTTTCTTTCTAATTCCCATTTTTCCTTTTCAATATTGGATTCTTCCATCTTTTGGCCTCTGACTTCAAGTTCAGCAATCAACTGGTTCATTTCAGATTCAAATCCCTTGAACATGCTATTTTTCTCACCTTCAAACTTATTAAAGATGTCATTCTTCATCTCTTCTAAATCTTTGGCTCGATCCCTTTCTCTATGCATTTCATTCATGATCTCGCGGTGTTCAGCCTTGTGTTTTATAATTCGCTCTCTTCTGTCGAACTCAAAATCTTCCATTTTTTGCTTTCCTTTCTCAAGGCTTTTGAGTAGACGGCTATTCTTTCCTTTCAGATCTTCAACTCGTCTTTTCTCGATATTCAATTCTCTGGTCATCTGTACCGTCGATTGGCTGGGTCCTGATGCTTTTCGGGATTTATATAACTCCTGGTAATTTTTCTGTAAGGCTCTGTACTCATCCTCACCTTTTTCTTTATCTTTTTTCAACATTGCACATTGTGATGAATGAAAGTCAATGTCAACCCCCAACATAGCTTTATCTTGTCTCATTTGCTCTAATTCTTTCGACCAGCCTTTTCTTTCTGCTTCAAACTCAACTCTCAAGATTTCAATCTCTGATGGAACCCCCTTAATGCGATCTTCCATAGAGATATCCTCATTTTGATCTGGTAGAGGAATATTTTCATTTTTTCTGACAGATCTCCATTCTTCATAATCAGGAGTTAGCATTTCTTTTGCTGCTTTAGCTCGGATACAAAAAGTTGTTTTCCAAGCTGTAACGGCTTCCATGATACTTCTTTTATAATTTTTGCTGTGGAATGCGAACTCAGATGATTGTAATCCAGCAGTGACAGGTACAAATTGACGACCTTCATACTGTCTTATGACCAGAAGTGGTGCATATGCAATTCCTCCCCATAATCCGAGCAGCATTATCCAATTGTAATCCCCACATCTGTAAATGAATTCCCTTTGTATTTGCCACGGGGCTCGCCAAACAATGTCATTGCTTTGCAGATTTCTAAAGGCATTAATCCACATATCATTCTTAATTTCTTTCGGCCATTCTTGCTCCAGAAATTCTTTTAATGGTGAATAATCCGTATTAAAACGTCGGTATGAAACCTTTTCTGTCCTCCAGAAATGACTACGGATCCAAACATATAACAACTGGGTACACCCTGAGAATCGTCCACCTCCTAGCCTTCTACAAGCATTTAACGATCTGAAGGTCTCGGCTAGAATTGCAGAAACAGGATTAATCTTTTTCGGTAGCTGCTCAAACAAATCTACCACTGCAGCTTCAACATATCCCAATACTTTTGGGAAGATGACCATACCATATATACCCAGAGCAAATAAATCGAATCGTACTTTAATATCTGGATGGCTCTGAATAAGTTCTCTAATGTTGGTCCAAGCAATGCCTTCGCTTTCACCTTTTTGTTTTGTACGGGCTGCTACCCATTCTTCTCGTACCCCGGCAATCTTTGGTAATTTAACTCGAAAGGGTTGAGTTTTAATTGACTTTGAATAGATTCGATTCTCCAAAACCCCTTCGATATGTAGCAAAGTTGTGTATTCTTCAATAGTAGGGACCAAGTCCTCTTTATTGAGAGTGAAACAATTGTACCCTGGATTCCAGAATTGAATTAGGGCTCTGAGTAATTCATCATCAACTTCAACATAGAGCAAATATGGGATGTCTCCGTAAGTCTGATAAAACTGCAATTTTTTGTTTGAATCCCAACTTTCCCAAATGCTTCGCAAATCCTGCATATCATTTCTTTTTAGTGAAACTGAAGCATAACTGGCCAAGTCAAATACATAATCATCCTGCAGACTGTCTCCTTCTTGTCTTTGTAAATCCTCAGCCCACTGTCTTACTTCTGAGTTTAGAATTACTTGACTTGAACACTTTTTATCCATAAATGAAGGCTTTCCAATGAGACAATTAACACAAGGATCAATGACTTTTATCCTGTATGATGCTATGCAAACAGAAAAATAAAGAACACATAAAAAGAAAATAAATTAGTTTACATAATAAAAAATTCAATAGTAACATTTACATAAATATTCTTTATTTAAACATGCTTTTATGAATTTAAATAATTTAAATAAACATGTAATTTAAACAATAAATAAATTAACAGGAAAGTCAGAATTCATTTCTCCTGTGTGTACACCTATTTTGGACAAAATTTTGGCATGACTTTTGATCGGAAGAGTTTCTAAGGTTTTTTTATATGCAAGGTTTCAGATCTAAGAATAAAGGTACCCGAATTGTCCTTGTTAGTGCCCCCTTGGGTTGCTAACCCTCAATCCTAGTCCATCACAGACTAAAGTGGATCGAGTTCAATTCGAGGGGATACATTTCTCTATGCCTGACACGGAGAATAAATTCTCACGAAGACAGAGAGCATATGAACCCCGGAAGTTACTTGCTAGGTCTGACACGGAGAATAAATTCTCACGAAGACGTCGCTTTCACTCACACTTAAAAGGGACAACTCAATTTTAGAGCTTTATGTTATGCAATGCAAGTGTTGTGTGTGAGGAGAAATATTCATATCTCTGACAAAATAAATAATGAAATAAAATACTTATAAATAAAACATGTAAATATTATGAAAATAATAAGTAAATATAAAAATTTTGAAAAGAAAGAATTAAAAAATTTTAATTTTTAATTTTTAATTAATAGAGACAAATTATAATTGATTTTTAAAAGTTTGACCATGGTCCCCAGCGGAGTCGCCAAGCTGTCGTAACACCATAAACTTTAAATAAAATCATTGACATAACAATATTGATTAAGAAGTTCTAATCTTTGTAATCAGTAGACTCATTAGATGTAAGATTAAGTTCTTCAATTTCCCATTCTTTTTTTTGTTGTCGTTCACGTACGAATTGGAACCATGCTTCTTGATCTACATCATCTATGCTTATTTTTTGATCATTTGTTTGAGTTGGTGGGATATTCGAGCAGGAAGCAACATCCTCAATGGTACGAGCAAAGTCGAGATCATCGAACTCTACAAACAAATTGATATTAGACAAAGAGTGATAGTAATATGTCTCAATCATTCCAGAAAGGTCTATATCATCGCTTAGATGAAACCTCGTGAATGATAGTGGAAATTTATAATATAAGGAAAATACTCTTCTACTACTGTTGAGTAGAACTCTTGTTTCTATACTAATAATTTGAATAGAAGATGATGTGATTGTTGTCGATTTCAAGCCTTTAGATACCCATGCGCTGACGAGGTTGATGCATGTATGCATGTGAATATAAACCCCATACATTTATGCTGATGATTGTTATAGCTTGCATACTATGCGTAACATATCCAATTACGAGTTTAAGTATCTCCCGAATGATGCATATTGACCACCTACTATCTCTGAAGAATGGTTTCCCAATCCGCAATTACGAAGGAAGTTGAGGGGTCGTCCTGAATCTAGTCGAATTCATACTAATTTGGATGACTCTCAAAGAGAGCAAGGTCTGTCGAAGATATGTGCTCACTACAGAGGTGAAGGCCACAATAGGAAGCACTATCCACATCTCCCAAGATATCGAGTATGCCGATAATCCTTATGTTGGTCACAAATATACTTTATTGATTGAAATAGACCTATTTACGTCCTTATGTTAATGTAAGTTTGTAGTTTTTTGTTCCTAATGTGCATTTATGAAAGTCTAATCTAATGTTCATAGTTTATTGTTCTTTTCATTATAATCTACCACATTTTGGAAAGCCCAATAAAAAAAACTAAAAAAAATAATATCCCATGGAATTTGTCCATATTGAATTTTTTTTCTTTCCAATATTAAATTCGCATAATAATCTAAAAAATAATTTTTTAATAGAATTCGTCACCTCGATGTGACAAGTTCTGCAGGAAATATTAAAATATTAGGTCAAGAATATAAAAATTATATCACATGGAACTCATCATTTTGACATGACGAGTTCGCCCTGGAATGTAGAAAAAGTCGTAGATCCCAAATTAATTTTTGAAGTGCTCTATTAGACCAAATAATTGCGGCCAATACCCTATTAGGAAAAAAAACCTAATTAATTAGGATGGACCAGTGAGTATGGTATGCTATACTCATTACTGGCATAATTTTTATATATCAAAGTATTAACCATTTCTACAAAACAGTTACTGTTATGCTGTTTGATGTTGCATCTAGAAGAATATCCAGTTAAGATGTTTTTTCCATCATATAGAAAGGTTAAATTGTCTAGTGCTGGTTTGAAAGCTTACCCAAATTGATATGTCTAGAGTAGAGGTTGCGTTTTGAAGGAAGAAATGAAGATCAACAATACAAATGCGGGGTTTACGCTGACTTTGTTGGGATTAAATACTTCTTTATTGAGGTTAGTATATTTTGTATGAAAATTTGGAAAATACAAACTTTTAGCTTCATCTAATTTTAGGAGGATGCATATCAGATGCTAGCTCATATATTTACTGGAAGCTTACTATCATACATTGAAGGTTTGAACTCTTGGCTTTTTGAAGGGACACTGGATAACCCTTTTGAGGAGGTAATTTTTTATTCAAGCTGAATTTTATTCTAAATCCTGAATTATTCTCACTCAGAAATTCCATCTTCACATAAAGGGAAAGCACCACCATTATCTTTTCCAAAATTTCTCGTGATGCATTGATAAAGATGGTCGTTTGGCTCATGGACATAATTCTTTTTCTATGATAGTTTCAAATTAGAATTCCATTCTGCTTTGCATTTCAGTATGCTTCATGTCTCTTATATATGTACCATTGACATAATAATTGAAGTTGCAATATGATTATACAGTAGTGATTTCTATAATGTCTCTAGTTTCTGATTCTACTGCATTGTTGTAAGTTTATCAATAAGTTCCCAATAATTGCCTTTGGTATTTTGTGGCAGATGTTCTTGTACGCTAATAAAGCAATATCAGTTGACGAGCCTGAGTTTTGGGAAAAGAGTTATTTCTAAGGATAAAGAAAAATTGCAATTTAAAAGTTGAACCCTCTGCCCAAATTCTACCCATGATTATGACCTGGGATGTGTAACAAAAAGGAAACTGCTGAAAATGAGTTTGTTTCTACATCTGGTTCTCTGAAAGGAAAAGAACAAACCAATAGAGACCTTGTAACACCCATCTTTTGTATACCCTTCCGCACACGAGATATGGATGTTACATTACTTTTAGAATGATGTTTATCATTTGAAAACACTTAAAAATTTGTTTCAATTTGATTAACCATAAAATAAGATATTTCTAAAAGTAACATTCTAAAATTATTCCTTAATTTCATTATAAAATGTTTACCATAGTTTAATTACATGCCAACTAAGTTCTTAAATTGAATAAGATTGTCATAATATTACTAATAAGTCAACCTTTAATTGATGAAAGATGATGCTACTGCTACACTCCTTATGTACTAATCCTTGCCGTTACCTACGCGCGAAATAAACACACGTTAAGTAATTACTTAGTGAGACATAATATCGTAATGTAACCATTAAATATACATAAATATGTCACATTTATTTATTTCGTACTAAATCGTATATTCTTTAAGTATCCCATACTCCACCTCATTCAAACCATATTTCATTTACCATTTTCTTAATTCTTTTTCGTATGCCTATCATACCTATCTTCCTTTATACTTTTCTTTTCCATTTATCTCTTTAGTCATTATTCTTTATTTTCATTGATAGCATCAATTCATGATTATAATGCACCTATATGCATTTCAATTATGTCATCCTTACATGTCTTTTATACACTATTATACGTTTAATTTATGGCATCATTTCATGCTTTTGATACACTATTATACCTTTCATTTATGTCATCCTTTCATGCCTTTGATACACTATTATACCTTTCATTTATGGCATCATTTCATGCCTTTGATACAATTATGCATTGTTGTACAATATACAAATATATCATCCCTTCATATCACAATACATTAAAATTCCTTTATTCTCTTATTCATTAGTGTTTAACGTTCACCTAACTGGCATAATTGACACCTTTCTGTCATATGCACTGTTAGGCCTCTTGATCTTTTATTTTAGAGCAGTCTCTACTATATTAATCATTCATCATATCAATTAACTCTTTCCATCATTATAAATTCTATGGTTTATACTCGTACTTTCAGTGCAATAATACCTCAATTTTCTTTCTATAATTTACATGAATTACTCATCCAATACAATTACGACAATTCACACTTTTATTATGAACTTCTGACAATTTCATCTTTCATGGAATCTTTCAATTCAGTAAGTATTCCATAATCTACATCCCTAGTGCTAATATCATCATTTATCGACCATTTCTAAAATCTATGTAGTTTGCATACCCATTACTAATAAAAGATCTATTTCTTTATTATGTAGTTCTTATGTGTATATCCATATGTTTCCTATACTGAAATTCATACACATATATGAATTTCTTGCCCTTTAGCACCCAAGATGTCCAATACAGAAATTTATACTCGTAGTATAAATTTCTTATCATGTTAGCACACGAAGTGCCCTATTTGGAAATTCATACACTTAGTATGATTTCCTTATCATTTTAGCGTACGAAACGCCCTATCTGAAATTCATACACTTAGTATGATTTCTTAACATTTTAACGTACGAAATGCCCTATCTGAAATTCATACACTTAGTATGATTTCTTAACATTTTAGCATACGAAACGCCCTATCTGAAATTCATACACTTAGTATGATTTCTTAACATTTTAGCGTACGAAATGCCCTATCTGAAATTCATACAGTTAGTATGATTTCTTAACATTTTAGAGTACGAAACTCCCTATTTGAAATTCATACACTTAATATGATTTCTTAACATTTTAGCGTACGAAACGCCCTATCTGAAATTCATACACTCAGTATGATTTCTTAACATTTTAGCGTACGAAACGCCCTATCTGAAATTCATACACTTAGTATGATTTCTTAGCATTTTAGCGTACGAAAGCCCTATATGAAATTCATACACTTAGTATGATTTCTTAACATTTTAGAATAAGAAACGCCCTATCTGAAATTCATACACTTAGTATGATTTCTTAACATTTTAGCGTACGAAACGCCCTATCTGAAATTCATACACTTAGTATGATTTCTTAACATTTTAGCGTACGAAACGCCTTATCTGAAATTCATACACTTAGTATGCTTTCTTAACATTTTAGAGCACGAAACGCCTTATCTGAAATTCATACACTTAGTATGATTTCTCAACATTTTAGAGTACAAATCGCCCTATTTTAAATTCATACACTTAGTATGATTTCTTAACATTTTAGCGTACGAAACGCCCTATCTGAAATTCATACACTTAGTATGATTTCTTAACATTTTAGCGTACGAAACGTCCTATCTGAAATTCATACACTTAGTATGATTTCTTAACATTTTAGCGTACGAAAAGCCCTATCTGAAATTCATACTCTTAGTATGATTTCTTAACATTTTAGCGTACGAAACACCCTATCTGAAATTCATACACTTAGTATGATTTCGTAAGATTTTAGCGTACGAAACACCCTATATGAAATTCATACACTTAGTATGATTTCGTAAGATTTTAACGCACGATTTCTTAACATTTTAGCGTACGAAATGCCCTATCTGAAATTCGTACACTTAGTATGATTTCTTATATTTTGCACACTTAGTGCCCTTTGGAAATCACCAATTTACATTAATAAGTCATAGAAATAGGTCTATTGTAACATATACGTACATATTTAAATGTACTCACCTAACTTTCCTTGCTAAGCATCTAAAGCGTAAGGCGAATTACTCCGGTACTTTGCCTTTGCCCTTTGTTTTGCTTGACTCGGAAGCTTGGTTTCGATCTGACTCATGCATCCATTAAAACATGTACCATACCCAAAGTTAGTATATTTTCTAACCATTTGTTGAAAACATTTTAATATTTCGATATAACAAATTAAGTTAAATGAATTTTAAGATTTTCCAAAAATATTTTCTAAGTATATTCGATATAATTATTCGAATATCAAAATATTACTCAAAGTATTTCAAAGTTCATTTTAAATCCTTACTCAAGTGTAAAATTAAGTTTTAATCTTAAAATAATTTCAAAACGATTTTATAAAATATTTCGAACCATTTTAAAGCCAAAAATTCCAGATTGCTCAGAGGGAACCGATTCCCCCTGAATGGTTTGGCTCTGAGAATTCCAGTATGCTCGGAGGGTACCAATTTCCCCCACACTCCAAGCTGTTTTATTAATTGATTTCACACTAAAACGGTTATATTATCTCCACTAATCATCCCCAACGTTCAGAATCAATTGAGGGAGTATTTAAACAAGTTCTGAAGCCTTTGATCAACAAGAAATCATAGAGAAACAAGAGAGAAAGCATCAAACACCAAGTTTGTGCAAATCAAGCCAATTTTCCTTTCAATATTCATTTTGCTTTCAAGAACACCATTTGTGCTCATTTGTAATTATCTTTGAGTGTTCTTTTCTTGTTCTAGAATTGTGCAAACATCTTACCTTGTGAGGTTTTCCTTGTAAGTTTGCAAATTTATGTATTTCTCTTTGAAAAAGAGTGTGCTTAAGAATTTGGGGTATAATTCTTGAGGGAGTTGTAAGGTTACTCTTTCTCCTCAAAAGAAAGACAAATTAGTGAATTTGTGGAAAATCCTTAGTGTGGATAGCTAAGGTAGTAGACGTAGACTTTGGTTGAGAAAGTCGAACCACTCTAAATCGCTGTGCAAATTTCTTTCAATTTTCTGCAAAAGCTTCCACCAAATTTTTAATTGCCAATTCACCCCCCTCTTGGCCATATTCGTCAATCGATTAACTCAACAATTGGCATAAGAGCCTCACTCATTTGAAGGTTTAATCGCCTCTTGAGTCGATCCGGGAAGAGTTAAATCGATAAAGATGACGTCTACTTCCGGTTCATTCTCTATGGAAGAATCCAGACCTATTGACGTGCCTCCACACTTCAATGGAACAAATTATCATCATTGGAAGAGGTGTATGATGATATTCATCAAAGCATTTGATATAGAAGCTTGGATGATAATCAAGAAAGGATATTCCTCTCCTACTAAGAAGACAAAGAAGTGGAGTGTTTAAGAACGGAAGGAAGCTCAACAAAACTCAAAGGCTATGCACATGTTGTGTTATGCAATTAATCCTAATATATATAAAGGAGTTTCTTCTTGTTCAAGTGACAAGGAAATGTGGAATAAGCTTGAGGAGATCTATAGAGACAAGGAAGATGAAGAACCAATAAAAGTGATGTCTCTATTAGCTCTCACAGAGCCAAAGGTATCTTCTAACTCAAATATATCAAATTCAAAAATCTTTTAATGAGTTACAAGATGCTTATGATAAATTATTTTCGGAGTTTGAGACCATGAACTCCAAATACAATAAATTGATTTCTAAATTTATTGCTAAAAATGATCTTCTTTTAAAAGCTAAAACAGACTTGGAAAATCAAAATGAAATGTTGAGAAAGGAGTTAGAGCTTTCAAAAATAAAATCTGAAAACTTTGAAAAAGAAATTTTCAAATTAAACAAACTTCTTCTAGAAATGAAAATGGATTTTGAAAATCAAAATGAAATCTTGAAGAATGATTTAGAACTCTCAAAAATGAAATTTGAAAGTATTGAAAAAGAAAATTTCAATTTGAAAGATAAGCTTGAATGTTTAACAAGAGAAAAAGAGATCATTATAAATAATTCATCTAGTTCAATAATGACAATATGTTCACATTGTCATTATCATGGTCATAAGGAACATACTTGTCCTTTAAAGAAAGGAAAACGATTTAAAATTAGACAAGTATGGGTTCCAAAAGGAACAAGAGGCATTGAAACTAATGTTCAAGGATCCAAAGCAATTTGGATACCAAAATCTACTTAAATGTCTCTTGTAGGTGTGTGAGAGCAATGGTGATAAAGATTATGATATTCAAGATGCTTTAGCCACACATAAAAAGGGAATGTGTAACCTCTAAACTTAATGTTTTTATTATTTGGTTGCTCATTTAGTTTATGCATGCATGAGTTTTTAAAATGTTGAATTATGTTTTATCTCATGTATGTTAAAAAAATATTGTATGATGAACATGGTAATTTTTTTGGTAATGTTTTATAAACTCTAGTTCATCATATTATTTTTTGGTCAAAATTGTTTTTAAATGTAATTGATATCTCTTTAACAATTGATATCGATTTTTCAAAAACTTTGGTTTTGCAAAATTTTGACCTGAAATTTTTCTTAATGTTTATGCATAGATTTTTGTTTAAATATTATAAAGTTTTAATGCATAACATTTTTCAAAAACTTTATGCATGTGCTCTTAATCTCTATAATCAACATTGCATAATGTTTTATATGTGAATGAGTTAAAAGCATAATCTTTTGAAAAATAAATTTGATAAAAGATACAATGTTTTATTTTAAATGATTGCAAAATTGATTGACATTGCATCTATTTTCGATTATGCTTGTTGGTCATAAAATAGGGATATATACATGATGCATTTAGATTTTATTGATATGACTATTTTGTGCCTAGTTGCTAGGGATGAGCATGATAGTTGGTTATGGCATAAAAGACTAGGACATGCTAGCATGAGTGTTTTGCAACGGTTAGTTCAAGGAGAATTGGTTCGAGGGCTGCCTAAACTAAAATTTGATAATGATAAAATCTGTGATGCTTGTGCTAAAGGAAAACAAAAGCGAGTTTCTTTTAAATCCATTAATGACGTATCAACTAGTAGAGTATTACAATTGATCCATATAGATCTTTTTGGGCCAATTAGGACTACTAGCTTGGGTGGAAAATAATATGCATTTGTCTTGGTAGATGACTATTCTAGATATACTTGGGTTCTATTTTTAAGTACTAAAGATGAAGTATTATAACATTTCATCACATTTTCAAAAATAATCCAAAATAAAAAAGGTTACTCTATAACTAGTGTCAGGAGTGATCATGGCACTGAATTTGAAAATCTTGGATTTATTGAGTTTTGTAATTCTAATAGTATTAGCCATAATTTTTCAGCACCTAGAACCCCTCAACAAAATGGAGTTGTTGAGAGGAAAATCGAACTTTAGAAGAAATGGCTAGAACCATGCTTTGTGAAAATAATTTGCCAAAATAGTTTTGGGCGGAAGCCACAAATATCGCTTGTTATGTTGTAAATCGAGTAATGATTAGGCCAATTTTTAAAGAAAACTCCAAATGAAATATTCAAAAATAAAAAGCCTAACATTAGCTATTTTCATCCTTTTGGATGTAAATGTTTTGTTTTGAACAACGATAAAGAAAACCTTGGCAAATTTGATGCTAAAAGTGATGAAGGAATTTTTCTGGGTTATTCTTTAAATTCTAAATCTTATCGAGTATTTAATAAAAGAACTTTAGTTGTAGAAGAGTCTATACATGTTGTTTTCGATGATAATCCCCTTCCGAGGAAGGATTCTTGTGTGAATGATGATGTAGGTATTATAAATACAAATGAAGTTAGACATGACGTTGAAGAACCATCATCAAAGGAAGAAACAAAAGATGAGGTAACTCATGATCCTCTTGAGAATCCAACCATTAAAGAAAGGGAAGTATCTTATCCAAGAGAATACAACTATGTCAAGGATGGTGAGATTATAGGTGATCCATCAAAAGGGGTAACAACTCGATATTCTCTTAGAAATATTTGTAATTATGTTGCATTTATTTCATGCATAGAGCCTAAGAATATTAAAGAAGCATTAAAAGATGAACATTGGATTATGGCTATGCAAGAAGAATTAAATCAATTTGAGAGAAATAAAGTATGGACATTAGTTGAAAGGCCTAGTAATAAAATCTACTATAGGTACTAGATGGGTATTTAGGAATAAGCTTGATGAGAGTGGTAATATAGTGAGAAACAAGGCTAGACTTGTTGCTCAAGGGTATACTCAAGAAGAGGGCATAGACTATGATGAAACATACGCTCCCGTAGCTAGGATGGAAGCAATTAGAATGTTATTAGCATTTGCATGTTTTCATGAATTTAAATTATATCAAATGGATGTTAAAAGTGCATTTTTAAATGGTTTTATAAAGTAAGAAGTGTATGTGGAACAACCTCCAGGTTTTGAATATTCAAAATTTTCGGATCATGTTCTTAAATTGACAAAAGCGCTTTATGGTTTAAAACAAGCTCCTAGAGCTTGGTATGAAAGATTGTCAAATTTTTTAATTGAAAAAGGTTTTTCAAAAGGGAAGGTTGACACTACATTGTTTTAAAGCATAAAGGTAAAGATTTGTTAGTAGTTCAAATTTATGTTGATGATATAATATTTGGTTCTACTAATGATGTTCTTTGCCAAGAATTTTCTAAGCTAATGCAAAGTGAGTTTGAGATGAGCATGATGAGGGAGCTCTCATTTTTTCTTGGGACTCCAAATCAAGCAAAGAAAAGATGACATCTTCATCAATCAAGCTAAGTACGTCAAAGATATGCTCAAGAAGTTTGGACTGGAAATAACAAACCTCATGACACTCCAATGAGCTCTTCAACAGAGCTTGACTTAGATGAAGGAGGTAAATGTGTAGATGTTAAATTATATAGGTCAATGATTGGCTCTTTGCTTTATCTAACTGCAAGTAGATCGGACATTATGTTTAGTGTTTGCTTATGTGCTAGATTTCAATCATGTCATAAGGAATCACATTTACTAGCTGTTAAGAGAATATTTAGATACCTTAAGGACACTCCTAGTTTAGGACTTTGGTATCCTAGAGACTCTAGCTTTAGCTTGCATGCCTTTTCTGATGCGGATTATGGAGGATGCAAATTAGATAGGAAAAGCACCTCTGATACTTGCCAATTCCTTGGAAATATGCTGATTTCTTGGTTTTCAAAGAAACAAAATTGTGTTGGCTCCGAGAATTCCAGTATGCTCGGAGGGTACCGATTCCCCCACGCTCCAAGTTGTTTTATTAATTGATTTCACACTAAAACGGCTATATTATCTCCACTAATCATCCCTAACGTTCAGAATCAATTGAGGGAGTATTTAAACAAGTTCTGAAGCCTTTGATCAACAAGAAATCATAGAGAAACAAGAGAGAAAGCATCAAACACCAAGTTTGTGCAAATCAAGCCAATTTTCCTTTCAATATTTATTTTGCTTTCAAGAACACCATTTGTGCTCATTTGTAATTATCTTTGAGTTTTCTTTTCTTGTTCTAGAATTGTGCAAACATCTTACCTTGTGAGGTTTTCCTTGTAAGTTTGCAAATTTGTGTATTTCTCTTTGAAAAAGAGTGTGCTTAAGAATTTGGGGTATAATTCTTGAGGGAGTTGTAAGGTTACTCTTTGTCCTCAAAAGAAAGACAAATTAGTGAATTTGTGAAAAATCTTTAGTGTGGATAGCTAAGGTAGTGGACGTAGACTTTGGTTGAGAAAGTCGAACCACTCTAAATCGTTGTGCAAATTTCTTTCAATTTTCTGCAAAAGCTTCCACCAAATTTTTAATTGCCAATTCACCCCCCTCTTGGCCATATTCGTCAATCGATTAACTCAACACCATTATACTTAAACAATACTCAAAAGGACATATCATTAACTTTCTATAACAATATCAGCCTATTTTTAACCTTTCTGGCTCTATAGTATTGATACCCCTATCATGGTATCAATACTAATATACTATGGTACTGATACCCCATTCTGGTATCGATACCAATTTTTGATTCGATGTTGCTTGGTATTGATACTAGATACTACTATATATTATGGTATTACAACTGAAATTCTATTGTCCCACCTATAAGCAAGATTAAGTCATTAATTAACACTATGATCAATCAAAGAAATTCATTAATGTTAAGAGATTTTTTTTTTGAAAATAAATGAAAGTTTACCTTGATTTATTAACAGGGTAGATGAGAATGGGGCCATTGCTTGTATCAGTAAGAATATTGCCACAGACATGTTGAGCAAATATTTGGATTTTACTTATTAGGATGAGAAAATTAAGCCATGGATGTAGAACTTCCGATAAACCTTTCGACCTTAGTTTGATCTCGGAAATGTAAACTCGGTCTAGAAACTCAATGCAGGGAACTTCTGATAGAAAAAGTGTTGATGGAACATGGTTTAACTGAGAGAATAAAGTCTTAATTTCCTGAATAGTGAAAACAAACATAAGTGTTTCCATTGATGTTTGGAATTGTCTCGCCCGATTTACAGCAGCCATCATGTCTCGGTTGAAGTACTTTGCCAATTCTAGGCTGAAAAGAGTTCTTCCATCTGACTCAAATTTGCTGGCTTGAACTGGATCTTGTGGATTGAATTAGGATCTCCAATTATTTAAGAGACCTGTTCTGTTTATTATTACAAACCCTCTAATGTAATCAAATGTGCTTTCTCCGGATATTAACTTCTCTTGGTCCTTGACAAAACGTGGCAAAATCTGTGTACAACATTATAATCCATTTTCACCATTTAATGAATGAGAATAGTCACAACATTTGTAATTTCAACTAAACTAAGACCATGTAGTTTAAAGCTTGCCGTTTTTACCATTTCCGGTGATATTCTAGCCGGTGTTATGATACCAAACTGACCGAGTCCTCAGAGAACGCTGTAAAAGAGATCAGTGTTCTGTTTCTCTGAGCAGTTAACCACTTCTCATTTCCCTGCATTCATGTATCTGGAGGAACTACATGAAGTTCAAACTTGGCACCCAGCTTGTCGATATCTACAACTTTGTGCACAATAATTATATCTTAAATTGATTGAGGTATATGAACACCTTTATATACATCTCAAATTAACCATGATATCTCCCATATATTCATTTATAGTTTGGAAAACCATGATATCACCCTTACAAAATTACAAGAGAGAACTTTGAGTCTTAAACCATTGATCTGGGCCCATGAAAGTTCTCAAATCGCTGATAAATCAACAAAAAGTTCAGCGGTAGCCTTCCAATTAAATATCAGAGTAGGTTTCAATCCTGGTACCTGTGGGTTATAGGCCCACCACACTTCGGCTGCCCCACTCTGATTATTGTTTTGACATTAAAGCTGTCAGAACTTTAAATAACGTTTTTGGTTAACACACATGCTAACATTCAGGAAATTGTAGTTGCGTATGATTTGTATATTGTTTATTATTCCTAAATATTTAGGAACATATGCTCATATATATTCATTTATTGCTTTCAAATAATAATTAAATTAAATGTATATCAAATATGGGTACGAGATTATGACATTTTTTTGTTCTGATAAATAAAAAAAAGAATTGACTAGACCTAAGTTATCCTAGTACTCTCTTTCTAGGGGTTGCAGAAATTCTTGCAGTCCGCTTGGAAGCACTGGTGCATATAGTTATAACTGTTTTTAAAATAATATTTTAAAAAAAAACATTATGACTCATATTTGAGTAGATTATCAGCCACCTTATTTCTTTCCCTCGATATACGTTCGAACATCACTTTCCAGTTGCGGCTCTCTATATCCTTTATCAGCATGGTTAAGGTACGTTGTCCTTTGCATGGGATAACTTTTTGTGTCATTTTGACAGTCTCTTTACTCTCTGAATTTACTATCACTTGGTTTTTCCGAGTTTCGTAAATACTCCATTCTTCAGCCTCAAATGATAATCTAGAAATTCAGAACCAAAAGTTATTGATTCTCATCATGTTTCTTCCTTAACTCTCTCCAAGTCCTCAGCATATTGGACTGTATTCAACAGTTGGATGCATCTCTCCATTTTTTGCTTCTCAAATAACTTGTTGGTCAACAGTGTATAAGAATCTAAATCAGGCCCTGCTGCAATTCCTTTAAGATTATCCCATATTTCGTCGATTCGATCCAGCTTCATGAACATCCTTAATAAGATGTTATATATGTATGTATGCAAACACAAGTCACATAATTTGTCTTCCTTCATCTCCCTATACAAATTCAAAGCACCTTCGACATCCTTCCTGCCTCTATACTCCTTAAAGGAAGAGCTATAAGTTACAGCCCAATGACTAATCCCATTACTCACCAAGCAACTTCTCTGCCTCCTCGATCCTCCCGGACGAGCAAAGGCATTTAATAACTGAAGTATATTAAAAGTATACACGTTTTTAGAGGTGACAAAAAAGGATTTAGAAACCTTATTAAAAGACATTAAAGATTCCTTAATCTTGCACGAATACGAACCAGATTATTTGTAGGAGATATAGTCTTAGGCATTGCGCATCCGAGCTAATCCATCAAATACCATTACCCTGGACCCAAAAAAATACCACACCGGTGAAAAGAAAAACAACAAAAACTTAAAGGAAGCCTTCTCTGGGATTTCAGAGCTAGGTTTCGATCCTGGGACCTGTGGGTTATGTGCCCACCATGCTTCTGCTGTGTCACTCTGATTGTTGATTAGTGTTTGAAGCATTTGCTATTTAAAGGTTTTGTTATGGTTAATATACATTCTAACATTCTAGGACTACTTTTTTTTGGTATTACACTACTTCTAATATGTTTGCTATCTACGTCAATAGTAAAATATTATTATATTCAAATCGCAAATTAAACTAAAGCTCATAGATGTGACACTTTATGGGTTCTGGTTACACTCCAACCATGGAAGGCTCCAATTTGAGTAGAGAAGAGTTATAAAAGATTCATATCAGTGTTGGTGTTATTGTATATATGACAAGTCCAAAGCATTTCATCATATTGACTCACTTTCAAATACATAATCATATGAATCTTAACTAATTAGTGTTGTGTGTTCTCAACTTAAACAACCATATTATAAATGGCGATTTCATTTACTGGTGTTTTTTTAACAAATGACCTACAATTATAATTATATGATGACGATTCAATTTCTAGCAATGCTCAAAAATACATTATTATAAATGGCATGATTCTGTAGTATCAAAGAGAACAACAATATCATGAATTACAGTATATTTAGCGGCCAATTCTTGCTTCACACATTCAACGGCAGAGCAGAAATCTGTATAATTAACTCTACACAACAAGAAGATATTGCATACCCACTCTTTCGCTTGTTCTGTGACTCCTGTGTGTTCGAAGCAAAAGACATGATAAACTGTCCGTCATTGCTCTAATGTCGTCATTGTCCATGCAGGGGGCGACAAAGGCGGAACGGCTGCTTCCTCATACGCTTCAAATTCCAGCAACCTCCTAACAGATGGTTGATGCTCTCTATTTCTACTAATCTTTCTTGAAGCCAGGGAAACAATTCTAGATGTGTTGCTACTCTCAATGGACGCTAAAAACTTGTCCTTCGATATTGTACTAGGGGCATTTTCAATAACAGAGCTGAATACACCAGACTCTCTTAAACCTTGTATTATGGCCTGAGATAGCAAAACAACATTATCAGGGAGAGGTGATGAGAAATAGCCAGAACTGAGAAATTTGAACACATAATCGAAGTGGAAAAACATATTGAAAAAACATATGTTGAAATGTAAAGAGAAATTAGCTGACCCTATTCCCATATGTAACGGGGTAAGGGGGAGGTAGGGTAGTAGGCTGTCCCCAACTCCTTATGAAAATATCCAAAATTTTCATGTATTCCTTAATCTCACTGTGGATATATCATTTCAAACTTAATTCTAAAGGTGATGCGTATAAAAGTAGTTCCGGTTTCATCTGATTTCCAATTTCCACTAATGTCAAATAACTTGGCCTTACCGTTGGAGCATATATGCGAGTTAAAATACCCTTTCTCAGGAGTTTAAGCCTTAGGTCTTTGTCACCCCACACAACATGTTCACGGTACCTATAATAACCAGAGCCAATATAGTTCAACATGAGCACATCCCCACATTAAATTCAAGTAAAAAAGGAAACTTTATAAAAAAAATAAAAGAAGACCCTGCATTCAATCATATACCAGTTAAGCATCTCTTCTTCTGTTGCAGTTGAAGCAATTATAAATGCCTGCAACAAATAACATTAACATAGATAATCAAACAACAGTTATAAGGAAATGATATCCATAACAGGCTATAATATCTATTTCATATCTCCAGATGTTTAACTGCCTTTTCCAAAATAGCACGAGTAAAGATATTTAAAGAAAAAAACCAAGGTATTAAACTTACAGCTCTATCAAATTCCAACATGAAGCATCTTTTGACATCTTCCTTAGTAGGCTTGCAGCCACACCGATCACGTCTAGATGTTAGGTCTGAAAATTTGGCATATGTGTAGTGTAGAACAGCAGCCTCCTCCAATTTGATTTCACTTAAAGAAGGAAAAAAATGAAAAGAATTGCCATTTGTATGTACATAGAAAACGATATTAATATATGCAGCTCCATTCTCACAAGTCAGTTTCAATTAAGAAATGGTTATTTATGATATGATGCCAACATAAAACATGCTCTCGTTATCAGCGATCAAGCTGCCCCCATCCCCCCAAACACCTCTGACCTCCCCCGCTCCCTTGAAGCTATATGCAAGTATGCATGTCAAAGCACATAAGAATATATGATATATGAGCATTGGGTCATGCTATCTCATCATGATTTTCTCTAAGAACATGGAATCACCATACTTTGGGGTTTTCATATAATTGTGCCATCTGTGAGCCCCATTTGGACGAAGATGATCCTGAATACGGGCAGCTGCTTTCCCGTTCCCATAAGTCAAGAAATAATTCGGATTACCACGAGTTGATTCTTTATACATGCCAAAGTAGGTTTCTTTTGGTAGATGGTCATAGTTCTTCTTGAACATTGACACCTGTTAGCATGGATAGAAAAGTAAGCCATTTGTGAAATTACTCCCAACTTCAACCAGTCGATTTACTGAACTAATGAAAAGCAAGGAAAATGGACATGCGACAAATTACCTCAGTAAAAGGATCCTTGATATCATCTCGTTCAACGCTGCTCTCCTAAACAAAAAGGAACAAATATTCCACTGTCAAACATAATGGGCCAGTCCAACTGAATAACAAGATCTTCAATCATAACCACCAGTTCCAAGTTCCCTTATTGATAACTTTCCTCATTAATTTATATGATTCTACTTACATAGTTCGGAAATATGACCATATCAACATTGCTAGGTACATCAAGTAACAACTGTCTCAAAGAATATTCACGTGCACCAGCTGGGTGTATTAGCTCATCAGTATCAAGATGAAGTATCCAGTCCATTCCAGCATCCTTATATTTTCATGCAAAAAGGGCAAAATATCAAAATAAGCTTAAGATTAATCCACTAACAATTATAAATAATAAAGTATTTCAATTCATGAAAATGGAATCATTCATGAAGCTTACCCTTGCCATGACAATGGCCATTTCCATATTGAGAGATTGCTTTACAAATAGCTCATAATTGCAAGGCTTGTAAAAGAAACTTGATAACCATGTCTCATTCCAGATCCGGCTGAAAGCCACATAAAATACCAGAAGTTACAAAACAGAAAGCCATTTTGAGCAAAAATAGAAAGGGACTTGTTCCTAGAGAACAAGAAAAGAAAATATAATGAAAGCAATCAAAAAATAAATGCAAAATAAAGACAGTTCATTACCAGTATCCTCCACATTCTAGTTAAACAAAAAACCAGGAAGAAATATCGAGAACAACCATGCTTTCACATTAGTTTTAAAATCTAAGATAATTACTTTTATCATAAACGGGGAAAAGCTAATTGACCTTTTAGCCTGCTGCTCTTCAAGCTCTTTAGTTCTGTATATAACTTTTACCCCCTGAAGAGTGAAGATATAAAGCTTATGCTATAAGCAAATTGGACCAACAATAATCACAGGTAAATCAGGTAGAGCAATTCAAATTATAAATGAAAAACATAGAAAAAACCATATCATAGGCCACAAAAGACTTCGTAAACTCACAGGAATAGACTCCAAAACTTTAGAAACATTTGGAGATGCAGTGTGCCCTTCCACAAAGAGGAAAAAATTTGTGACTCCAAGAACCTTGTGGTAAAACATCCATGGTAAAATCTGCTCCAAGCCAGCTGATGTACTTGTTGTTATACAAATCTGGTATTTCAGAGGCAAAACAGCTGAGTGTTATAAACAATCACTCCAATTGCCTCTAAGAGGAAAAGTCAGCTACAAGAAACAAGGTAGGTGTAAACTTGATTTAGATCTTCCACACATAATGAATGTATGTACTAACTATAATATTGATTTGATGGGAAAGAACATCAATTGACAAAAGAACTTCATAAGAAATAAATTTAACCGAATTTGAACAAAAGGTCAAGTGTGAGGAAGACAAACACTTGGGAGTCTGAATTCATAATAAGATTTTCGACTTAAAATCCAGAAAACGGTACGGATCAAAGCCAATACTGGAGATTTTAAACAGGATCACAAGCTGAAACTACAGAAGCTAAGCGATATACACCAAATATCAATTACCGGTAGCAAGATAAAATTTCCAACAAAAATTACAGCCAACAAGAAAAATCTCCAATATAGCAAGGTTCAAATCATCCCCGGAAAAGAAAAGAAATGGCTACCTTGGGCCTTAAATTAGCTTCAAAGCCAAATTTCCAGTCACCATAGTAAGGGAGATAAGGAGAAGAGCTACGACCGAGATTGATGCAATCAGAAGAAGAATGCGATTTGGAGGAGAGAGTTGAGAAAGTCTCCATGCCAGGGAAGACCTCATGGTGGGACCCCCGCGGTGCCCATCGGGAATAGGCGCCGGATGTGGCAATGGTGGGATCGGATACACCCCCTCCACGCCACTGTAGAACGAAGGCTAACGCAGCTAGAGAGAGAGGGAGGAGAGTTAGGAGGAGCAGAAGCTTAGAGAGGAAGGACTGGGAGGAGGATGAGGCTGACGTGGCGGAGGCTAGCAGCGGATTAGAGCGGTGGTGGTGGTGGCCGGCCATTGCGATGGCTGGAGACGGCAACAAATTAAAAGGTAGTCCAAGGGAATGGACTAATCAATTGTTAAATGAAAATTAAAACCAAATAAATACGTAAAATAAAATAATTTCCAAATTTTCCTTTGCATTCCTTTCTCTCTTTACGATTTGGATAAACTATATTGATAGTCTACCAACTATAGTGTATTTTTCGTTTTCATCTTTTAAATATAAAACGTTACATAATGGTCATCTAAACGAAAGTTATAAATTAATATTTTTTTCGTTAAAAATTAAGAGGAAAATAATTTGATATTTAATTATATTTGTATAATAATAAATTTAATGTTTAATATATATATATATAATATTTTTATTTTTATTTTGATGAGTTCATACATACTATTCTCTTGAATGATAAAATGTATTCATTTTTGTTTATCAATTTGTATAAAAGATTTCAATAAATAAAAACAATATGAGGTTTTAATTTTGAAAATTCATAAACTTTCAAAACAACAGACAATACAAAGATAAATCTAACTATTTTGTATTTATAAATATATATAAATATAATAAAAAAATTTGAACATAAATACGGTCAAACATTACTGAAATCGAATATTAAAATTCGAGATGTGATTATACCATCATCAGTAGAAGTGTAAATGAACCGAGTTTGAACGAAAAAAGTTATATTCGTGTTCGTTTATTTATTTTTGAAGATGTTTGTGTTCGTTTAAATTTTCAATATCATGTTCATGTTCATTTATTTATTTTTAAGGTGTTCGTGTTCGCTTATTTATTGTTCAAAAATATATTCATTTAATATTCGCGAACGTGTTCATGAACATGTCCGTTTAGCGTACGTTTAATGATCACGAACATTAGTAAACATGTTCGTTTAGCGTTCGTTTAGTATTAGTTTAGCGTTGTTTTGGTGTTTGTTTATCGTTCATTTATATATTCGATTTTTAATTTCATTTGCAAGCTAAAAAAAATGATAAAATTATGTCACTGGTGCTTAAACTCCTTAAAATATATAGTTTAAAATGCAACTTTTATCATGTGTTCTATTTAATCCTTATCTTCACACATATTTAAAATGTAAAAAAAAAAGGGAAAGGAGAATTGGGTAATCGAGTTTGCTCATAAACATAAATGAACGAGTTGATAAATAAACTCATAAACGAGCTTGTTCGTGAACATAAACAAACCGAACACACCTTTGTTCGTGTTCGTTCATTAATGATCATAATTTTTTTGTTCATGTTCGTTTATTTAACTTAATACATGAACATAAACGAACGTTATACGAACGGTTCACCGAACTCTATGTTCATTTACATCCCTAAACATCAGACACCCAAACCATGTACATGCACATTAAATACATTCTATACAAAAAGATTGAAATCACCAATGTCTTTTGAACGCTCGGAAATCTCACAAAATAGCATGATTACACAAAATAAATTATTTATATTTTGTGTTTAGAGACCTTTAGAGTAACCCAAATTTATCGTAAAATACCACCACTTAAGACCATATTCACCAGTCTCACCCTCTCCTAAGTAAAATGTGAGCGTCTGTAGTAGAATCTTGGGAATATCCTCAGAAGAGAACGTGAGACATATGTGAACCAACGTCAGAGACTTAAATTATCATGACAGTCGAATTTTCGGTTGCCTTATATTTATCATGATTGTAGGTGTTATCACTATCATTGCAAATATCATAATCACACTATAATAGTTTTAGATGATACATTTACCGTTATATGTTATTCCGATAACGAACCGTGGTTTAGATCCATGCCAAAGACTACGACGTGGGTGCATATGTGAACCAAACAAGCGGTTCTCACACTTTTCATAACAACATTATGAGAACGCAGAGAAAAACCTGATATTCTTTACAGAGACACGAACAAGATAAAGTAGGAAACAAGCGCACACAAAGAATGTGTAAAAACTAAATATCTTAAAAGTTTTAGGGTCTAACCCCCCAGGCTGACATTGAATACAGAGGTCTTTCTTGCCAGCAGATTACCACACGTCCATTATCCTCTTTGATTTTATAACCATCATAGTTATTGGTCTGCAACAATCGTCCCGCCTGCAACATGCCATGGTAGCTTAATGGCACCCTTTCGAACCCCTGCCAACTCGAATCTCAGAATCCATTTCTCAACCTTTTCATGTCTCTTCTTTCTCTCAACACCTTCGCAAGCTATGATGTTCTTAATTCCTCCCCGAAAAGCATCTTCTCGACCTTTTGTCGCTCTATCGGAGCTCTCGATACCGTAGACTCTAAGCAATCGAAGAGTGCAGCATAGAAATTCAATGCTTCCATTACCCTCTCCATTAGAGTAGAGCCGTTATGTTTGGATTCCTGCTCGGTTATAACTATCAATTTCGGTGACAGTCCCCGAAGGGCAGATAGAAAGTTCACCATTTTCGGTGCAGGGGCCAGGGTAAGCGGGGATAACGGTGATGGTGACGACAAGTCAGAACTCGGGCTATATGCACGGATTGGCTCTTTCTTAAGCCACTCTCCTAATGTACGTTGGTTCATCTGCAAGACTCTCTGTGATCGATCGGTGTTGAGGTTCTTAGACATGGATGGTGAGTTGATCCGTCTAAGCATCTCATCATCCGTAATCAAGAATTCATATGTCAACTACAAGAGACAGTTCACTGAGAAATTTAGTACAAATTCAGGCTTATTAACAAAACATAAATATGTATATGCCCAATTTTAAATATTAGCTTTGGCAATTTTATTAGTAATAAAAAACAAATAAAAATTTGCACTGAACCGCTAAATGTATATAAGAAAATCAACTGCTAATAGAAACGATGGAGTTTAGGCCAACCAAAATGTAAATTTATTTCAACACAAGATAAGAATAGCATACAAATAACTGTTAGTCTCAGCCATCAACATATAAAGAAATTATGCCTGTGTCTCAGCTTATTACAAAATTATGATGAAAGTAAGGAATATGAAAAGGGACCAAATGCTCACATTTATTTTGATTTTGAATTCTGCGCAAATCTTCTCCAACATTTTCTTGGACCGTGCACTGTTAGCCACAAGACATTACACACATTGCTAAACTTGTAAGCGCATATCAAACAAAAGGGTAAGGGTATGGAGTTACTAACCCTTGACTGGTAAATTGCTCTCGATCATCTAATATTAAGATTACTTCATATACATCCTCAAACCTCTCCCCAAAGCTCAGAGGCGGAATGCTTAAGACATCCATATCTGCTGTTAGATCATTTGAACTTGGCCTCTGCACATATGATATATCAAAATATCAACCAGGGTAATGGCAGCTCTTCATGCAAGTTATAAATAGAACTCACGAAAAATGGGAAAATAGTAAACCTATAAATGAACAAACTACGATCAACATTAAGAAAATTTGAGAGCAAGCAGTCCTTAGCTATTAGTAGCATATAATAGCCAAGCAAACAAAGCTCAAAAAAATATGTATCTTAGCACAGTCTGAACTATTTGAATTAGAGTGGATCCTTTACAAAAAAAATGAGTTCCTTAGGCTCTTGCAGTTCATAAGGAAGAAATATTTATTAGACACCATGTCTAATCAAAATATTCTTGTTTTCACTCAAGCCATTTTTTAGTATTGTTTCTTTCAGGAAATTTTTTTATCAGTGCTTCATATCCCATCATAACATATCTGAGACACAGATACAAGATAATCGAATTGGAATTCACATACAGAGGAAGAACAGGCCTTAAAGTTACATAAGTTTAGCCTATCTCCGTCATCTGTACTTAATTGAATCCCAATATTTTGCACTCCATCATGAGGTTCTTTCCCTGAGCATTTATAGAAGAAGAATCATATCATGTCCCACAATTTTCAAAAATGAAAATGATCCTCTCAGTTATTTATTGAGTAATATTCAAATTGACAATATCTAACCATAAACTTAATCTTCTCGAAGACGACACAAGACTGCTGGCAAAAGTGAAGAAATCTCCTTGTTCTTCGAAGTTTCAGAGACTTCAGCAAAAGCAGAAAGAACTTGTTCCTTCGAGTACTCCATGTGAGTACACTACAAAAAGGAAATCAAGAGATTAGGGGAACAAAACCCTCAGAGGAAACAGGACAAAAGTACATATTAGAAAGTTCAGGAGCACAAACAGTAAACATATTCCACAGTAGGTAATAATGCTTCATGGTCTAAGAGGCTAACACTTAATCTGAAACTACAATTGTTTGTAAGTCAAATGAATTTTCAATCAGAAGCTACAAGCATCTCAATTGTCATATACCCTTTCAAGACAATCAAAAGGAACATCAATGGATTTTTTCGACTGAAAAACAGCTTTTTCAGTTGTCTCTTCTGTACACAAATCAGAATCGCATAACTCCTGAACAGATGCATTTTGCGCGTCTGGTTGTGAAACCCTTTCCACATCAACCATATTTTCTAAGGGGTCTTCCAGTTTAGATTTCATGAGGCATTCACGTGCTGCTTCCTTGCCTTCTGGTGTCAGCATGTATCCTCAAAAAGGAAGTTAGCATTTCATACATAAAACACAAATCACTAAGCAATCAGCCAACCACATGCAGCCAACCAAATAATGTTAATAATATGCTGAAGCAACAGTCTGGTATCATTAAAAAGGAATAAAATAAACAAAATAAAATCCATACTTTGCCGGACAACTTGATTTCACAACAAATCCCTTTTTTATAAGCGTAGACATGCAGGTCCATCCGCTATACCAGTCCCTTGAAGAAATTCCAAATTGGCTAGGTTTCCCTTTTCCTTTCTCTGGCCTAATAATGCACAAATCCAGATTTAAACCACCAATCAAGCTCCAAAATCACTAAAAGTATTGAGAAGAAAAAGTTTAATTAAATGCAAAAAAATCAACATATGGAATAGACGCCCGTGAGAGTCCACTTGCTTCAGTTGCATCAATAAGATCCTGCTTATGCATAAATTCATTCCCATCTACGGTTTCCTTATTGACGAGGTATACCCATCGATACTTCAAATCAATATAGAAATAACATGTGACAATAACGATTTAACATAAAGATAAACATAAATACCTATATAGAGTAATCAATCATGCATACGCCACTGAATTCTTTTGGGGCAAATAACGTCTGTTTCCTTTAGTTTTTTATCTAATCGTGCATTAAATAAGAATCGGAAAGGAAGAAAATCGAACAATTCAAGAGGATGAATACATAAAAGAAGTTCAAAAAAAAATTAAGTACCCTTTCTAGTTATGTCTTCTGGTTTTGAACTTCCTGAACCACCGTCAAAATAGCCACGCAAAAGCACCAGAATCCATTTCCCAACACCTCTATCCACAAACATAAGCTAAATTATTCCAAGAAAAAATAAATAAGTAAAAAAAAATGTTTGCGAAATGAAATAGCTAGACCGACCTACATCAAATTCTGATTTTGAAAACCACCCAAAACCCACACCAGGAAAAAGAAACAGCCCAAAGAAATCAACTTTACTTTCATTGAAAATGCAAATGATCAGATGAAAAAGAAGAAGAAAGGAGAATACTTGACGTTACTGAGATCTTTGAGTGTCTTGATGGGATGCTGAGCGTTGCAAATATTGTTGTATGCCTTTGAAAGAGTCATGTCAGTGTTTTCTTTTATTTTGACTAACTGAATAGGGCAGAGAACACCAGGTAGGATGGTTCGGCGGTCAACGTAATTTATCTTGATCGTGCAGGAATCCCCACCTCTAACTAAAGTATTTGATCCAACCATTGGCGAAAGAAGTCCCTCGTAAGCCTGGTAAGAGGGGATCTCTACATACATCCCGGGGATAGGAGATGTGGCACTGATGGTTCCATCCTCACCCGGCCTAGCATCACGAGATGAACAGCTCTGTCCTAGGGTTGTGGACTTTCTCGATTGGTCTATACTAACATAAAGTATGTTGCCTAGTATGCGGCCATCTACTTAGGTTAGGCTGACCTTGTTGGCCTATGTTCAATCACCTACTCGTGTATAGAATCAACCTCAGCCTACTCTCGCATACGGTCAATCATCCACCTCGTTGTGAGACACGCAAGAGAGTGTAAACTCGCGAGATGATGCCCCACTAGAGGAGGTCCAACAAGGATGAATTTCACTCGGTCAATGGTCGAGAAAAGGGTCTCCAGTTAGTTAGACAGGTTGGTTCTTTGCGAAATCGAATGAGGAGAGCAGCAGTGAAGTGGGGTGGGGCTTACCTGGTTTTTCTGCAGTTACTGGCTGCTTCGTTGATTCGGATCCATGGGAATTGATTGTTTGTCATGGTCACGCACGGTTTTCATAAAGAGTCTATTTCCAGCTCTTTTTTTTGGATAATTGAAAAATTTATTACCCAAAAGAGCAGTGTTCTGCTACAAAACAATCATCAATGAAGAAACAACGTAAAGTCAAGAACAACCTATTAACAAAACAGAGTATAGGTTATTCAATACTCCATTTCTTACAAATAGTAATATTAACACTATCAAGTCTATTAATATTCCAACCTCTAAGTTGAATTCCGACAATCTCCTTGATAGCTTTAAGAATTTCTGTTGCATTTCTGGAGATTCCTTTGAACAACCTTCTGTTTCGTTCATCCCATAGAGAATAGAGAAATGCACACCATGCAAGTTTCAAAATTGTGATAAGTAGGGATTTACCTTTCCAAGCATGAGAAACCGATGCTAAGAAGTTGTTCCAGGACATAAAAGGTGACCTTAATCCGGAGAGTTACAGAATGGCTTTCCAAAGAGAAACCGCTAGAGGACATTCAAGGAATAGATGGTCTCTTGTCTCCCGGTCCTCATTGCACAGAACACACAAGCCATCTGTTATAATGCTCATACGTTGAAGCGTATTCCTAGTTGGCAGTCTGTCCAAGATAGCCATCGAAGCAATCATGCTGTGTTTTGGTATGTGAAGAGGAAACCAAATTAGATTATGCCAAATAACTTTGTCCCTCTTTACTCTAATCTCATCCCAAATGGCGCGAGTCATCATTGCTCCTGTAGAAAAAACAGTTTGTGCTTCTCTTTTAAGTTTTAATAGTTTCCTGGAGCTCCAACTAGCATTAGTTCCACCTTCTGAGTGCCAAAAGTCTCTATCTTTTAACACGTAGGATTTGATCCAAGCAACCCACAGTGAGCCCTCTCCTGCTAAGATGTTTCTAATGAGCTAAATTATACACGCCTTGTTCCATGTTTTTAAGTCCTTTAAGCGATGCCTCATTCAGATTTCGAGGCGCATATCAATCTCCAGCTTACTCTAGCGCCAGTAGCAGCCTTGTCTGAACCTTTCCAGAGAAAACGAGAACATAGTTGCTTAATCCTGTTTATAATAGATTGTGGTAAAAATAATTGTCTACACCAGTAGTTAGCAACACTAAATAAGACAACTCTGATAAGTTCGAGCCTTCCTGCATAACTCAAGTGTTTGCCTGACCAGTGATGGAGCTTGGCTTTGATTTTTTTCAATGAGGAGTCCACAATCCTTTTCAGAAAGTTTTCTCGTTACTAGAGGTACCCCTAAGTATCTCACAGGTAAGCTTCCATGTGTGAAACTCGTGATTCTATGTATAGTCTCTATATTATTAATAGGGATACCAACAGCGTAAAATTCACATTTGGCCGCATTAAGCTGAAGTCCAGACATTTCATAGAATTTATCTAGGACACTGATGACTCCTATAACAAATTCTACAGTTCCTTTACAAAAGATTAGGAGATCATCTGCAAACATTAAGTGAGTAAGACATATCTTCTTGCATTTAGGATGGAAGCCAAACATACCTCGTGTCGCAGCTAAATTAAGAAGTCTGGATAGCACATTCATTGAGAGGGCAAATAATAGAGGAGATAGGGGGTCACCCTGCCTTATACCCATGGCACCCTTGAAGTAGCCAATCAGACTGCCATTGAAAGAGATGGAGTATCTTACTTCTGAGTAACAAGCTTTAATCCAATTGATGAAAATAGGTGGAAGTTCCATAGCAGATAGGATTGCAGAAATGAAGCCCCAATGGAGAGAGTCGAAAGCCTTACGTAGGTCAATTTTCATACAACATCTTGGGGAAATTGATTTCCTTCCGTAGCCTTTAACTAGTTATTGAGCGAGGAGAGTGTTGTCAACAATATTGCGTCCTTTAACGAAAGCGGACTGATTCAAAGTAATCACTTCTGGGAGCAGATTGGTCATTCTGTTGACTATAATCTTGGTAATTGACTTGTAGACAACAGAGCAACATGAGATAGGTTGAAAGTCTTGAATCTTACTTGGGTTTGGAATTTTAAGAACCAAGGCAATTGTTGTAGCATTGAAGGCTGGCAGCAACAAAGTTTCTTGAAAGAAGTACTGAATTGCATTCATCACGTCGTCTTCAACCATATTCTAACATTTTTTGAAAAAGTATGGGGTGTAGCCATCTGGGCCTGGAGCTTTATCATTTCCTTGATTAAAAATAGCAGTTTTAATCTCCTCTTTAGATACTTCCTTGACCAGATCAGATGTAGCTCCAATTGACAATTTATATTACAACAGATCTTTTAGTATAGCAGGGTTACAATTAGTTACAACGGGATCATCAGTGCGGATAAGCCTTTTGAAGTAATTAATCACCTCGGAGGCCATATCGTCAAAGGATTCAAGCCTACTTCCTCGTTCATCAACAAGCACTCTGATTGTATCCCGTTTATTTTTGGCAGCAACGATAGAGTGGAAAAATTTTGTGCATCTGTCTCCCTCCTTTAACCATTGAGCTTTTGCCTTTTGTTTTAAGAACATAAGCTCGGCTTCTTCGAGAGATTTTAGTTCATTTTGTAGAGTAAGCTCCTTCTCGAGTACGTCATCTCCTCTTAAAGTTGATAATTGTTGCAATTCCAACTCTGATTTCTTTTGCTTGACTCATATTGAAATGTCACTGTAGCAATCTGTATTAAGCAATGTTTTTAAAACCGGGTCATACCTTGAATCAGTGAAGGTACTGGTTCAACTGGATTTTATATAAAATAATATTTTTTTTAAAATTTTTTTACATAATATTCAAAGCAATATTAATATATATATAACATTTTTTTTAAGTTTACAATATTAAAAGGTATAAAAATATCACAAGTCATAACATATATAAGATAAAAAACATAAAATCAAGTGAAACAAAATGATTCAAATCAACTACAACATAATATTTAAGGTAAAACATATTAAATAATAAATATAATTATATAACTATAATCAAAAAATAAATTTGGGGCTGAAAAAAATCATAACAAACGATGTCTTTTAATTTAATTTTTTTAGAAAAAAAAACAATCTCGCATGACTAAGAAACATAGTAGAGCATCCCAAAAGTCTAAAGAGTAAAAATATGAGAACAAAACAATCCCACATGGCTAAGAAACATAGAAGAGCATCTCAACTGACTTCTATAAATACTATAGGTAATTTGACATTCAAAATCATGGAGCCTTTTGGTGAGCACAGAGCGAACTATTCTTTTGCTTCAATTGAGCTCGAATTTCAGGCTTTAATTGAACTTCTAAATATTTTTTGAGTTCGACCCTTTTCGAGTTCAAGTTTCAATATTATATTTCGAGTTCGAGTTGAACTTGATAATTTTTAGCTCGTGAGTTTTTGAGTCGAGTTGAGCTTATTTTTAAGTTTTCGAGTTTGAGTCGAGCTCAGCAGTACTCGAGTTCGACTCGGCTCGTTTAATAAATGACTTCGTTTGGTTTAATTTTTTTTAAAGAAAAAAAGATAACCGACGGTTCACACCGGCTTTGTCAATTTTCAGCCGGTTCACCCCGGTTTTGCCGGTTCTTAGCCGGTTCTTTACCGGTTCTGTGCTCATCCGATTTTGGGAGTTAACTGGACCGGACAAGCTACTGATTCACGGTTCAACCGGTCGAACCGGTCGGTCCAATTTTAATAACATTGGTATTAAGTCTCGAAAAGGACTTGCATAGGATTATCTTGAATAGCTTGTTGAGTAAGGAATTCAACAAATGAATTTTGAAATTCTTTTGCCCACAAGGGATTGAAGAGCACCCTGTCAAGTTTCCTTGCAACGAAATATTCTTGCTGCTTGTTACTCCAAGTGAACAATGGACCAAAGTAAGGATGGTCTTGTAGAGATAGTTCTTGCGTGACATCGAGGAAGTCTTTCATTTCGGGAGATGAGACAGGGCCAAGTAACTCATGATCAGAGGTTTCATTCGCATTCAAAATTATGTTGAAGTCCCCTCCTATTATCCAAGGGAGATGGCCATATTGGTTATCAATTTCACGCAGCTGATGCCATAGAAGTCTACGAGTAATTCCGTCGTTGCTGCCATAAGTTGCAGTAATAATCATAGGAGCTCCTTGAAAAGAACCTTTGACAGTAATGCATTGATCAGAAGGTCCAAGTCTTTTTTCCACAGAATCCAAATCCTTCCGTTTTGAGCGAATTCATAATTTGCGCAAACGTTCCACTTAGCAAATTTAGATTCCAGTAAACCCACTGACTTTTCCACCTTTACACGGGTCTCCAACAAACATAATACATCTACTTTATTTTGATAGGCTCTTTGAAGTACTTTGTCTTGTTTTAGAGGGCTATTTAGACCTCTAACATTCCAAAAACTGATATTGATATTCATTGAGGAGGAGAGGCCAAACCACTCACTTTACCTTCTGCTGTTGAGTTTTTTGATCTGTCTAAGTGGTCCTTCTTCTTCTTTTTGAGTTCGTTGAGAAGAGTTGTAACACCTAAAGCAGCAGTGCGTACTTTCCTTGATTGACTCTCTGTGGCATAATTTTCGTCAATTGAATTTAGGATGGCGTATCTGTTTTTTGATCCTGCCAGGACAACTTTTGAGTTGTCTTTGATCTGCTTGCTTCTTCCTTGTTTAACAATTGATGAGATGTTGGTGTCCAGGTAATCATCATTTGGAACTGCTTGATCAGAAGCAATGGACTCATTCACAGCAGCAGAATCGGTTAGGACAGTAGGTTGAGTGGCCACAGTTGCTTCATTCGAAGTAGATGGTCCATTGAACACACTGTTGGAGCATCCAACCAGATTTGCAGTAGATTCTTTCTCGGCAGCAGGGTCGTAAAGGACTGTGTTTTCAACAACAGAATCATTTGGGACTTTAGTAAATTCTGTACAAACTGATTCCTTTCCATTTACGCCTTTGTGTATGCTATGCATCTGTTTGACACTTGAGACAGTATTCTTTGGTTCATGTGAAGCTTCTGTTTTTCCTTCTGTAGAGGCTTCTGAGATTGTTTGTGAAGCTCCCTTTTTAATCCAAACCTGAGTTGTGGTCGGAGCAGAAATTGGTTTATCCGGGCAACCTTTCTCACTATGACCGAATACCATACATTTTCTACAGCAGGATGGTATACAGGGTACATCAACAGAAATAGAAGCTGCTTGCCCATCTCTAAGTACAACGTCTATGAATTTTGGGAGTTCATCGTTTACCCCTATTTCAACACAAACTTTGGCATATTCCAGTCTTGATTTTGAAGCTGTAATGGAGTCCATAGAGAGAGGGACTCCTATTGCGCTTGCGATGTAGCTTAAACCAGTACGAGAATAGAGTTCCAGGGGAACGTTAAATAGTTTAACCCAAACTGGAATTTTCGATAAATCGAAATTGAGTCGTCTAAGGTTTGGTTCCCATTTTCTGAGAATCAATGGCTTGTTGATGATGTGCCAAGGTCCGTTTTCTAAGACCCAATCTCTAGCAGTTTTGGATTTAAAAGAAAAAATGAAGAGGGTTCTTCCTGCTTTACTGACCTGAACTTGAGAACCTTGCAGAGCGTTTTTCCATAAATTGGCAGTGATCTTTTGCAATGAAACGAAATTTGGAGAAGCCCCTAGTTATTGCCCGACGAGAGAGAGCTTCCATGATGAGATTCCGGCTTCAAAGGCCTCAGATGGAGGTTGAACCTTAGGGACCCCTTCTCGGCTTGAAGGAGGGAAAAATTCCAAATCTTGTCCAGCTGAGCATCCAAACAGATTTCTCCAATCCATTGGAGGAACAATTGAGAAGAAAGAACATAAGCAGGAGAGATTTGCAGATGGAAGGACGATCGAAACACCGGCGACACGACGAAATTCTCAGTTTCCATTAGCCCTACTAACGTGCACCCAGAGAATATCGCTATCATGCGCCATTGTGAAATTCTCTTTCCAGCTCTTGCCTCTTTTGCAACAAGTAATTAGCTAGTTCCTCATTCTTAGGACACATTTCTCCATCTACTTTTTTCTAGGTTTTTGCTCAATTGTTAAGGCTAAAGGCTTGAGATTTTTTTTTAGGTTTTTTGAATTGGGGATTGCGCGGAAGAGAGGAGTGAAGAGATTTAACATAAACTTCAATCCATGGAAATCAATCCATTTTCACATAAACTTCAGCAAATAACGAACAGGTTTAAATGCTTGTGCAGTGATAATAAGAACAATACAACTCCACCTGTTTTATCTACTTACTGGAATGGAATATTATAGATTTAGGTTCTTTATCAAGGAACTGACATAACTTAGCCTGCAACAATCTACTACAAGTTCAATCAAAGCTACACTGATGAAACTTTCTTAATTACTTCATATCTGAATTTCATAAATACTCATCTGAAGACCCGCAGTGAGTGGTTCGAAATTGCAAAACCACCATCAACCGTAAGATTGTAACCACTTATATACCCTGCTTCATCACTTGCTAAGAACAGAACCGCATTCGCTACATGATCCACTGTCAATTCCACCCCACTCAAGTTAGCATTTCTCCCGATGAAAGAACGAAAACCGTCTCGCACGTCCTCGGTTCTTTCATCCCTGGGAAAGTGAACGAAAGCCAAGTCGGTCGGGACGGCATACGGAGAAACACAATTCACACGTATCCCTTATTTGCCTAACTCAGCTGCAACGTTCTTGGTCAGGCTTATCACAGCATGTTTGGAGCTTGTGTATGTGTGCGGTGCAAGTCCTCCAATGACGCTCGAAATACTAAACAGAAATTATGGAACCCTTTCCACGAGGGATCATAATCCTAGCAGCATGCTTCATTCCGATGAAAACACACCCTTCACATTCACATCTATCACCTTCTCAAACTCGGATAAATCGTAATTACGGATATCACCAAACGGTGGACCTGATAATCCGGCATTGTTGACCATGATATCGAGCGTACCAAACTTGTGGACTGCAAAGTCGACCGCACACCGAACTTCCTACCCCTTTGTCACGTCACAATGGAAAAAGCAAAACGTCCAGGCCGTCCTCGAGGGATTGACAGACTTGGAGCCCAAGGCTGTCTTGCACATCAATTATGCAGACTTTGGCACCATGCTTGTGAATTAGACGAACAATTGCCTTGCCGATGCCAGATGCTCCACCGGTGACCAATGCCACTTTCCCCGCTAACCGCCAAAGGGAAAATAAATACATTAATTTTGCTTAGGTATTAGAACAGTCGAGTGTTGGCTGAAATAGATAGAAACAAATAAAAAAGAAACTTGAACTATTTAGTATCAATTTAAGATGTCAGCTGTACATACGGATAACCATGATTTCACTTCAGGAAGAGATAAACTATTTAGTAAACCTAGACACTGATCCAATTGGCGAGCAGGAAAACAACATTGACACAATCAGTGAAGCATATGCATGTTAAAAAGGAACTAGAAAGAGGGTGAAAAAGTTTACCTTTGAGTGGGCAGTGATGAATCTAAGGAGTTGTTGCCGCTGGTAGCCGTGGCAGGAGTTTCACTTCAACAATAATAAGTTATTTCTGTGTTGTTAAATCACTGCCTGTTCTTTCCTCCTGGCTTTGGACATCACTGTCTTTTAGCAGAAAATAATGAGAAATGAAAATGAGTAACACAATGAGAGGAAGAGAGGGAATCCCATTTTGGTTTGGTGGAAAATGACAAAGCAAAAACTCCCAAGGGGAACGTTATCAATTGTTTTTGCTTACCGGAAAAATTATTAATATCACTTGATTCATACATTGATTTTTAATTTTTTTTTATTAATATGGATAAGTTACAAAGAAAATACTAATATAACTTCTAAATTTTTATGTTTTATCAAATTCAATTAATTGAAAAATAATCATTAAATATATATCAATTTTTTTTCGAAAATAACTAAAGTATTATAAAAAAATTAATATATATTTAAATAATTAAACATTTTGAAAATTATAAAACTTTAAAATCAGAAAATAGAAAAATTTATTGAAAAAATATAAAATTATTATAAATATTATTTTTCCAGTTAATTTAATTTGATATAAATAAATAAAAATTCAAAAGTAAACAAAAATGAAAAAAATTAAGGGGTCAAAATTCTTTTTCTAAGACTTTCATAATCAAGAATTTGCATTTTCAGTGATACTAAGAATGATCACTAAAAGTATCAAATTCAGTCACTAAATATTATAGTGATAAATCTTTTGAGTCGTCACTTTTCGTCACTAATAACTCTGTCATTATTATATTAGTGACGATTTATTGAATTTTATCACAATTACTTTTGTTTTTTGTGAATACAATTTTTGACACAAAAAGATTAATAACAATGACAAAATTTTAGACACTAATATTATCCTTATTAGTGACAAATATTTTATCACAATTACATAATTAAATTGATTAATTAAAATATTTATTATTAAATCAATTATAGTATATGTATTTCAAATTTTAGTATATTCATCTTCTTTAGGAACTTGCATCACAATCATTGTCATCAGTTAGTTATTTGTTGAAAACATTTTGATATTTCGATATAACAAATTAAGTTAAATGAATTTTAAGATTTTCCAAAATGATTTTCTAAGTATATTCGATATAATTATTCGAATATCAAAACATTACTCAAAATATTTCAAAAATCATTTTTAATCCTTACTTAAGTGTAAAATTAAGTTTTAATCTTAAAACAATTTCAAAATAATCTTTCAAAGTATTTCGAACCATTTCAAAGCCAAAAATTCCAGATTGCTCAGAGGGAACCGATTCCCCCCTGAATGGTTTGGCTCCGAGATTTCCAGAATGCTCGAAGGGAACCGATTCCCCCATAGGGGGTACCGATTCCCCCTGTTCAACGGTCGAAATATTTGAATTTTACACTTAGGGAACCGATTCCCTATGAGGGGAACCGATTCCCCCCACACTCCAAACTGTTTTATTAATTGTTTTCACACTAAAACGGCTATATGATCTTCACTAATCATCCCCAACGTTCAGAAGTGATTCAAGGTGTATTTAAACAAGTTCTGAAGCCCTTGATCAAGAAGAAATCATAGAGAAACAAGAGAGAAAGCATCAAACATCAAGTTTGTGCAAATCAAGCCAATTTTCCTTTCAATATTCATTTTGCTTTCAAGAACACCATTTGTGCTCATTTGTAATTATCTTTGAGTGTTCTTTTCTTGTTCTAGAATTGTGCAAACATCTTACCTTGTGAGGTTTTCCTTGTAAGTTTGCAAATTTGTAATCTTCTCTTTGGGAAAAGAGTGTTCTCAAGAAATGGGGTATATTCTTGAGGGTGTTGTAAGGTTATCTCTTTGGCCTCAAAAGAAAGAACAAATTAGTGAATTTGTTGGAAAATCCTTAGTGTGGATAGCTAAGGTAGTGGACGTATACTTTGATTGAGAAAGTCGAACCACTCTAAATCGCTGTGCAAATCTTTTCAATTTTCTGCAAAAGCTTCCACCGATTTTAATTGCCAATTCACCCCCCCTCTTGGCTAATTCCGTCGATCGATTAACTCATCAATTGGTATCAGAGCCTAACTCATTTGAAGGTTTAATCGCCTCTTGAGTTGATTCGGGAAGAGTTATATCGATTATCAAAGTCATCAATGGCCTCCGCTTCAAACTTCGACTCCGGTCTCGATTCGATGCCCGTCAACAAGCCTCCTTTCTTCAATGGAGCTAACTATGCCTATTGGAAGAATAGAATGATGTACTTCATTCAAGCAAGTGACATGGGAGCATGGAATGCTGTAGAAGAAGGATACATCAAACCTCTCACTCATCCAAGGTTGTGGAGTGAAAGAGAGACAAGAATGTTCCAGCTCAACTCCAAAGCCATCCATATCATTTTTTTGTGCTCTTGGACCAGATGAATACGGAAGAGTTTCATCGTGTACAACCGCCAAAGAAATATGGGACAAACTTCAAGTCACTCATGAAGGTACCGATGAGGTAAAGAAATCTAAAATTAGTATTCTAACGCATAGCTATGAAAATTTCATGATGAAACCAAATGAAGATATCAAAGCTATGACGGATAGATTTTCAACGATTGTCAATGGTCTCAAATCATATGGAGAGATCATTTCAAATGAAAAACTTGTGAGGAAGTTAGTCTACTCCCTCCCAAAATCGTGGCAATCAAAGAAGACGACAATCATCGAGTCTAAGGACTTAACGTCCTTAACTCTTGAAGAGCTAATTGGGTCACTCCTCACTCATGAAATGATGCTCGAAGATGAGGTGGACCTCGACAAAATTGACGAGACACCAAAGGAGAAGGAGAAGAAGAAAAACATTGGAGTTGCTCTCAAATCCACAAAAGATGAGAGTGATTCGAATAACGATGACGATGACGAGGAAATGGCATTGTTTGCCAAACGGTTCAGAAAAATGATGAGACCTTATCGAGGAATAAAATTCAAACGAAATGAAGGCCTAAAAAATGAACCGAAAGAGAAGGACCCAATCATTTGCTACGAATGGAAAAAGCCAGGGCATGTTAAATATGATTGCCCATAATTGAAGAAAAAGGGTCAATCAAAGAATAAGCACAAGGCTCATGTGGCTACATGGAGCGATGAAGAAAGTTCCTATGAAGAGGAACAAGAAGTAGCTAACTTGTGCTTGATGGTATTTAGGGAAGATTCTAAGGTAACCTCTAACTCATCTGATTTTGATGATTTATCCTATGATGAGTTATTAGAGGAATATAATGGGTTGGCTTCGGATTATGAGAAATTATTTTTAAAATATAAAAATGATGTTTCAAAATTGAAAAATGAAAACAAACTCATATCCAAAACCAACAACGATCTTGAAAGTAAAATCAAAGATTTGTAAATCAAACTAGAAGAGTTTGAAAAGAAAAATTTAGATTTGCAAAATTTACTTTCAAAGATAAATGATGATCATCAAAAGAAAATTGATGATCTTAAAACTTCTTTTGATAAAGCTGGAACAAAACATTTTGAAAAAGGTGGAAATTCAAAATCCAACTTTGTTAGAAAAAGTTTTAGAAACTACAATCATAGAGGTCCCCAAAGAACCTCTAATGGAAAAATCGTTAGAAGTATGTGGGTTCCTAAAGAACTCATTACTACTAAAGATAAAAATATCCTACACAAATGGATACCTAAGGGGACTAGGATTTTGGAAACTAATGAATATGGACCCAAAAGAATTTGGGTACCAAAAATCAAAAATTAATCTATGTTTGTAGGGAAAGGAGCATTGCTACAAGGCACGGGAAAAAAATTCAAATTCATGGTACCTTGATAGTGGATGCTCAAGACATATGACCGGAGACAAAAGCCGGTTCATTGAGCTTAACGCCAAAAATGGAGGAGAAGTGACTTTTGGAGACAATTCAAAAGGTCACATTGAAGGTATTGGTACAATAGGTAATACCTCTTCCATACAAATTAAGAATGTTTTTATATGTGAATGGATTAAAGCATAATCTATTTAGTATTAGTCAATTATGTGATAAAGGATTCAATGTCTTATTTGAAATTAATGGTTGTAAAGTCATTGACATTGCATCTAATCGGATTATGTTTGTTGGTCATAGAATAGGGAACATTTACATGGTGCATTTAGATTCTTTTGATATGACTAATTTATGCCTAGTTGCTAAAGATGAACATGATAGTTGGTTATGGCATAGGAGACTAGGACATGCTAGTATGAGTGTTTTGCAACGGCTAATTCAAGGTGATTTAGTTCGAGGGTTGCCTAAGCTTAAATTTGATAATGATAAAATCTGTGATGCTTGTGCTAAAGGAAAACAAAAGCGTGTTTCTTTTAAATCCATTAATGACGTATCAACTAGTAGAGTATTACAATTGTTCCATGTAAATCTTTTTTTGGGCCAACTAGGACTACTAGCTTGGGTGGAAAACAATATGCATTTGTCTTGGTAGATGACTATTCTAGATATACTTGGGTTCTATTTTTAAGTACTAAAGATGAAGCATTAGAACAGTTCATCACATTTTCAAAAATAATCCAAAATGAAAAGGGTTACTCTATAACTAGTGTTAGGAGTGATCATGGCACTGAATTTGAAAATCTTGGATTTATTGAATTTTGTAATTCTAATGGTATTAGTCATAATTTTTTTAGCACCTAGAACCCCTCAACAAAATGGATTTGTTGAGAGGAAAAATCGAACTTTAGAAGAAATGGCTAGAACCATGCTTTGTGAAAATAATTTGCCAAAATATTTTTGGGCGGAAGCCACAAATACTGCTTGTTATGTTGTTAATCAAGTAATGATTAGGCCAATTTTAAAGAAAACTCCATATGAAATTTTCAAAAATAAAAAGCCTAACATTAGCTATTTCCATCCTTTTGGATGTAAATGTTTTGTTTTAAACAACGGTAAAGAAAACCTTGGCAAATTTGATGCTAAAAGTGATGAAGGAATTTTTCTGGGTTACTCCTTAAATTCTAAAGCTTATCGAGTATTTAATAAAAGAACTTTAGTTGTAGAAGAGTCTATACATGTTGTTTTCGATGATAATCCCCTTCCAAGGAAGGATTCTTGTGTGAATGATGATGTAGGTGTTATAAATACAAATGATGTTAGACATGAAGTTGGAGAACCATCATCAAAGGAAGAAACGAAAAATGAGGAAACTCATGATCCTCTTGAGAATCCAACCATTGAAGAAAGGGAAGTATCTTATCCAAGAGAGTACAACTATGTCAAGGATGGTGAAATTATAGGTGATCCATCAAAAGGGGTAACAACTCGATCTTCTCTTAGAAATATTTGTAATTATGTTGCATTTATCTCATGCATAGAGCCTAAGAATATTAAAGAAGCATTAAATGATGAACATTGGATTATGGCTATGCAAGAAGAGTTAAATCAATTTGAGAGAAGTAAAGTATGGACATTAGTTGAAAGGCCTAGTAATAAATCTACTGTAGGTACTAGATGGGTATTTAGGAATAAGCTTGATGAGAGTGGTAATATAGTGAGAAACAAGGCTAGACTTGTTGCTCAAGGGTATACTCAAGAAGAGGGCATAGACTATGATGAAACATATGCTCCCGTAGCTAGGATGGAAGCAATTAGAATGTTATTAGCATTTGCATGTTTTCATGAATTTAAATTATATCAAATGGATGTTAAAAGTGCATTTTTAAATGGTTTTATAAAAGAAGAAGTGTATGTGGAACAACCTCCATGTTTTGAAGATTCAAAATTTCCAGATCATGTTCTTAAATTGACAAAAGCTCTTTATGGTTTAAAACAAGCTCCTAGAGCTTGGTATGAAAGATTGTCAATTTTTTTAATTGAAAAAGGTTTTTCAAAAGGAAATGTTGACACTACATTGTTTTTAAAGCATAAAGGTAAAGATTTATTAGTAGTTCAAATTTATGTTGATGATATAATATTTGGTTCTACTAATGATGTTCTTTGCCAAGAATTTTCTAAGCTAATGCAAAGTGAGTTTGAGATGAGCATGATGGGGGAGCTCTCATTTTTCTTGGGACTCCAAATCAAACAAAGAAAAGATGGCATCTTCATTAATCAAGCTAAGTACGTCAAAGATATGCTCAAGAAGTTTGGACTGGAAAATGGGAAACCTCATGACACTCCAATGAGCTCTTCAACAAAGCTTGACTTAGATGAAGGAGGTAAATGTGTAGATGTTAAATTATATAGGTCAATGATTGGCTCTTTGCTTTATCTAACTGCAAGTAGATCGAACATTATGTTTAGTGTTTGCTTATGTGCTAGATTTCAATCATGTCCTAAGGAATCACATTTACTAGCTATTAAGAGAATCTTTAGATACCTTAAGGACACTCCTAGTTTAGGACTTTGGTATCCTAGAGACTCTAGCTTTAGCTTGCATGCCTTTTCTGATGCGGATTATGGAGGATGCAAATTAGATAGGAAAAGCACCTCCGGTACTTGTCAATTACTTGGAAATATGATGATTTCTTGGTTTTCAAAGAAGCAAAATTGTGTTGCATTATCTACCACTGAAGCGGAATACATTTCAGCCGGTAGTTGTTGTGCACAAGTTTTATGGATGAAACAACAACCTTTTGATTATGGAATTGAAGTAGGTACCATTCCTATCAAGTGTAACAATACTAGTGCTATTTGTCTCACTAAAAATCCTATCAAACACTCTAGAACTAAGCACATTGAAATAAGACATCACTTCATTAGAGACCATGTCACTAAGGAAGATGTAGTTCTAGAATATGTTGATACTTTGCATCAATTAGCGGATATCTTTACAAAACCCTTAGACAAGGAAAGATTTTGGACACTTAGGAGAGAATTAGGTTTGACCAACCTATCTTCACTTAGTGTTTAGAAATATTTTTAACACTTTTAATAAATACTGAAAAATGCTCATAATAGTAATTTTTTTATTACATTCATTGCTATTAGTTAGGGGGAGTTTATAATTCTTGATGAAAAATTAATTTTATGTTCAAATATCAATTAAAGATTAATTTAATTGTTTGAACATAATTAATTTTCAATATATGAGTTGCCAATACCACTAGAGAAAATTAATTTAGCATTTTGGGTGTTTAAAATCGGATTTTAGCATTTTGGTGCAGAGGGAATCGATCCCCCCATGAGGGAACCGATTCCCCCTTTGAAGGGGAACCGATCCCCCCCACAGGGGAATCGATACCGCCCTGGGGTTCTGTTAAAATCGGGCAGAACCCTTCAAAACACGCAAAAACCCTCCATTTTCTTCCTTGCCGACCAAACTCTCTCCCTATCTCCTTTCTTGCCTCAAATCAACGATATTAATCGGAATTCACTTCAAATATCATCTTCTAAACCTGTTGGAGTCATTAAAATCGTGCAAACAACATCTAAATCCCCTCAATCTTCATCTTTCAAGGTAAATTTTTCTAAACTCTCTATTTCATTGATTTTGAACATAGGATTAGTTTTAATTAGTTCTAGGTTGAAATAGTGATCGGGCATTGATTGTTTAGTGATTAGAAACTAGATGTTACAACTAATTTCATCAAAAACACAAAAATTTTCCAAAAATTTTAAATTTTCGAAATTAAAAAAAAATTGTTGTTTTTCAAATCATTGTGTTTTGATTAAATTATGTTGTTGTTATGAAAACTATACATATATTGTTTCTCAAAACCATATTTTTTCAAAAGTTTTTCAAAAACTTTGCCCATTAGGATTGATTTAGAGAACCTTGAAATATTGAGGACTCAATTGAGTTTTGGGATTAATTGAATTGCATACATTTGTTTTTAAAATTGCAGGTTATCCAATCTATTCCGATTTCCTTCACCATGTCTAATCCTAAACATGCTAGGTCTTCATCTAGTCGTTCACACCGACAACCAAATCCACCTCCAAATCCTCCACCTATTCCAATTTCTAATCCTAATCCTATTGATCCTAATTTGACTATCAAAAATTCGTGTTTCAATCATCCTGGTCCTAGAAATCATCGTTTTTGGTATTATCAATATTTCGACTCTTACAAAATCCGAGAAGAACGTATTCCTTCTCGTCAAGCTATGTTAGCTATCAATTTTAAATATCTTCCTCTTTTACAAGAGTGGAAATTTGATAAACTCTTTGACCTTGAACCCATCGTTTACCATCAACTTGTTCGTATTTTCTATTCTAATGTCGTTTATGTTAAAGACCAAACTGAAACTGAAACCATAGGAATTCGTTCCTACCTTCTAGGACAATTCTTATATATTGACTCGGCTTACATAGCCAATACATTCGGATTAGATAATAAAGGGATTTCAAATGAAAAACAGGTTTTAGGATCTCGTTATAAAAGAAGGGATAGTGCAAGTGTCCTAGACCTTCATGAACGTTTTCTTCATCTAATGATTTCTTGGTGGTTTCGACCATCTGGAGGTCGTTATTATACTCTTAGAGCCTTAGATCTTTGGTGGTTACATTGTTTCGAAAACAATATTAAAATCAACCTACCTCAGATTATTTTTGCTGAAATTGTTGAAACCGTAAATCTTGTTCCTAATAAAAAACTTTGTTCATCTCTTGTTTACGGTTGTATTTTGAGTAATATGTTTTCCAAAGCTGGGCTTAGAGTCGGTCTAGATGCCGTTTTTCCTCTTAAGAAACAAATTAACCTTCTTTCCTTAACGAGAGCGGGATGAATTAAGGATAAGGAAACCGAGGAATGGGTTCGATCTTCTGCAACTACTCCGGGAGCTAGTTCTTCACAAGCTCCACCCGAAGCTGACGAAGATCTCGAGCTTGAGCAATTAATGTGAGACATCGATGAAGCTGAAGATGAACCTGAGCAGCCCGAGGAGCAGCCCGAAGATCAAGCACAACAATCGACTCAAATGCCTCCATATTTTCAATCTTTTATGGAGACATTTGATTACCGATATGCGACCATGGATTCACGCTTTAATTCTATAGAGTCCCATTTATCCACAATGGGAGCTCAACAATTAGAAATTCTTCGGGAAATGCATGCAAATAATGAAGCAACCAACGCACGTATTAATGACCTCACTAACGAAATGGCCGCTATGCGAGCTCGTTTTCCTCCTCCTGATCCGGATATGTGATTAAATGTTTTACTTTGTTTTCCAAACTTATTGTTTTAACATTTTGAATATTTTGGAATGTCTGAATTTATGGATGGTGTGAACTTATATGTTTGGTGTGATTTATTCATTATTGCATCATTTACATCATTATTAGCAATATGACCAATTTTACCATATCACATTGTTTATGAATATTGATTATGGAACTAATGGCTAACGATTCTCTTGATTGTGATCTTAGCAACTTATGCATACATATACCTAATAAATTGGCTACATATTTTTCATGTTTATTTGAATCTTTTTGATTTAACAAAAAGGGGGAGAAGTGTGTTTTAAGTGTGTTTTTAAAATGATAAATGGGAGAAGTGTTAAAGTAAGGGGGAGTAATTTCAAAACTTGATTTCAAAATCTTAAAATTACTAAAATGTTTTGTTATATCAAAAAGGGGGAGATTGTTGAAAACATTTTGATATTTCGATATAACAAATTAAGTTAAATGAATTTTAAGATTTTCCAAAATGATTTTCTAAGTATATTCGATATAATTATTCGAATATCAAAACATTACTCAAAATATTTCAAAAAACATTTTTAATCCTTACTTAAGTGTAAAATTAAGTTTTAATCTTAAAACAATTTCAAAATAATCTTTCAAAGTATTTCGAACCATTTCAAAGCCAAAAATTCTAGATTGCTAAGAGGAAACCGATTCCCCCCCTGAATGGTTTGGATCCGAGATTTCCAGAATGCTCGAAGGGAACCGATTCCCCCATAAGGGGTACCGATTCCCCCATAGGGGGTACCGATTCCCCCTGTTCAACGGTCGAAATATTTGAATTTTACACTTAGGGAACCGATTCCCCATGAGGGGAACCGATTCCCCCCACGCTCCAAACTGTTTTATTAATTGTTTTCACACTAAAACGGCTATATGATCTTCACTAATCATCCCCAACGTTCAGAAGTGATTCAAGGTGTATTTAAACAAGTTCTGAAGCCCTTGATCAAGAAGAAATCATAGAGAAACAAGAGAGAAAGCATCAAACATCAAGTTTGTGCAAATCAAACCAATTTTCCTTTCAATATTCATTTTGCTTTCAAGAACACCATTTGTGCTCATTTGTAATTATCTTTGAGTGTTCTTTTCTTGTTCTAGAATTGTGCAAACATCTTACCTTGTGAGGTTTTTCTTGTAAGTTTGCAAATTTGTAATATTCTCTTTGGGAAAAGAGTGTTCTCAAGAATTGGGGTATATTCTTGACGGTGTTGTAAGGTTATCTCTTTGGCCTCAAAAGAAAGAACAAATTAGTGAATTTGTTGGAAAATCCTTAGTGTGGATAGCTAAGGTAGTGGACGTAGACTTTGATTGAGAAAGTCGAACCACTCTAAATCGCTGTGCAAATCTTTTCAATTTTCTGCAAAAGCTTCCACCGATTTTAATTGCCAATTCACCCCCTCTTGGCTAATTCCGTCGATCGATTAACTCAACATTATTCATTAACGTTAAATAATGTGACGTCTCTACATGTTTATCTTTTATGTAACCACTAGTATCTGATTTATTAATCGAATCAAGTACTATATAGGCGAGGATGACCCGTAATCCATTTTAATTAAAGGATCTAGTGCCTCCTCCCACTAGACCAACTGGTTGTTGTTGATTCAACATGATATTCTTTAATAAATTAAAATAATACATGGCTTTCAAGAAGATCAAACATGTGGCCTTCATATTAAAAGTGCAACGCTTAACCAATGTGCTTAGAAAGAAATATTTGTATTTAACAAAAAAATAATATTTTGGTTAAACTATTTTTGAATTAATTTTATTTATTTTATGAAAATATATTAATTATAATATTAATTATCATTATAATAATTTAATTAAATTTTTCATAATTTCTCATATAAAATATGTTTGAGGAAGAAAAATATAAAAAATAATTAGGTTGGTTTTAAAATATAAACATATAAATATTAAGATTTAAACCTAAAATAATACAAGTGTCCTTGTGGTGGAAGTCCTAAATTTAAAAAGTACAATAATTAATTGATGTTAGAAAAATTCACATAAATAATTAGGTTGGTTTTAAAATATAAACATATAAATATTAAGATTTAAACTTAAAATAATACAAGTGTCCTTGTGGTGGAAGTCCTAAATTTTAAAAAAACAAAGTACAATAATTAATTGATGTTAGAAAAATTCACATATATTTCAATAAAGATCATAAATTAATAAAAATTAATCAATTTTAAAAAAATAATCATAATTAAAGATTAAATGATATTGTCAAAGTTTATCGTGACCAAATAGAAATATAACACAATTATTCACTTCAATAGTAACAAAAATAGTTGTCTTCACAAATCATCAACAAAGACTAGTGACAAAATATTTTCGTCACAATAATAATAGTGACTACTTAATATATTGTCATTATTACAATTTTCCTTGCAAAATATAAGTTGACGCCAATTCGAGCCTATTATTTTTGACTAATTAATAATGACAATTTACTTTTCATTACAATAAAACACTATTAGTGACCAATTAAATGTGATGTATTTTAAAATTGTCACAATTATTACCTAAGTGACGAAAGAAAAACAAGTCACAATTATTTATTTTAAAAATAACAAAAATAACTTTTGACACAAATAATATACTGTTTGTGAATAAATTCTTTAATGTCACAATTAAATTATCACTATAAATCATATTTCTTGTAGTGAAAAAAATGTCATTAGACCTTCGGTCAACTGTGTAAGTGTTCGGTAGGATGACTTAGTTTGGTAAAACTATTCTTTTGATCCCTCAAATTATAAAACCTTTAACTAATATAATGATAAAGTTCAATTTGGCCCCCAAATATTGTAAGAGTATTATTTTGGTTCCTAAATCGTAAACCTTTTGCTTAATAAAATGGTGGAATTACTCATTAGCTTCCCTAAGAAATTATAATTCAGCTCAATCCTCTAGTAAAAATTTTATAATTTTGCTATTAATGTCCGGTTAGTTTGTAAGAAATACAAAGTTCTTGTGATATGAAAAAAATACAGAGTAAATTGAAATGTTAAGAAATTTTACGGTAGTGGGAAAATTAGAGGATACCCTAAAAGAGATATGTGGTGATTGGTGATGAAAATTGTGTTTTAACCTGTCGACACTTGTTTTTCGATATTACTAATAATATTGTTATAATATTATTATATTATTAATATATTATTATTATTAACAATAAAAATAATAATTTATTAATATTATTATTTTACAGATTACAATAGGCTTAGCCCAAAACCCATGCCCAAATACAAATAAATTGGGAGCCCATTTACAAAACCAAAGGCCCAGATCCAGACCCGACCCAAGACTCGATTCAGATACTTCTAGGGTTTCCACATCTTCTCCAACTTGCTGCCGCCATGATGTTTTCGCCGCACAGAAGACTCCAGAAGATGTAAACCAGCCGCATACCTCACTCCCTATGGTGAGTCACCATCGTAGATCCGATGACTCACCAAAATGAACGGTTGTCTGAGGCCTTCTGAGGACTATAAAAAGCCTCGATCCTGCAAGAGAAAAGGAGGAGGAGCAAGCATCCATACGAGAGAAAGGAAAGGAAAAGCAACAGAAAAAAAAAGCAAACAAAACCGAAAGGAAAGGAAGAGAAAGAAGACTTACCGAGGAGCTCAAACGTCGCCGGAAACCATCGTTAACCGAAGGTAAATTTTCAGATCTAGTCCGATTGATTAGCTTTTAGCGAAAAAGAATCTCAGATTCGGGTAGAGGGTTAATAGATATACATTTTGAGCTATTTTGATTTTTTCCGACCGTGAATAGTATCTGAAATAGTAACCGACAGCGGTGAATAGTGACAGACGGTGGCCAGAATAGTAACCGGCCGATGGTCGATCGGTGACCGGAGTTCCCTCCGGTGAGGGAGTTTAGAGAGAAGGGGGAGCTTTTCTCTCCTTAGAGAGAGAATCAAAAGAGGAAAATGAAGAAAAATGAGAGAAAATTGTCATTTAAGGCCTATTTATACCCTCCTCAAAACTACGTCGTTTTGGGAAAAGAGTGTCTCTGTAATTTCAGGATTGATAAATCATATATGTGGTCCCTGTATTATGTAATCTTCCATTATAGTCACCGAATCAGGTTTCTATATCTTTTAATTTTGTCTTCACATTTTTATTTATTTTTATTTTAGTCACTACCCGCATATTTACATATATTTAGGGTAAATAACGTATTTAGTCCTTTTAATTATAATAATTTATATATTAATAACTGATTAATAATTAAGGATAAATTAGACTACCAATATTTATATTTTTGTGATATTTCAAATTATGACCAATAATTTATATATTTTTTTATTTAATTCTTTTTTATTATTTTGATTATTATTTAATTGCAATTTTATTTTATTATTACATTTTATGTTTAAATATTTTAAATCTAGTACTTATTTATTACTTTTTATTTTAGTCACATATGTATCATAATAATATATACTAATGTTTCAAATAAAATAAAATAATTAATAATTAATAATAATAATAATAATAATAATAATAATAAGGACACAAAGTAATACCATTATTAAAAGTAATAATATAAAAATTGGACAGGTAGGGCACTATAATTATGGATGCTCCACTTTAAAATGTATTCCACTAATTTTTTCCCATGTATATTAAATTTTGTCATATATTTGATTGAATCCCACATTTTTTTGTTTTAATTAATTATAATCATTTTATTTTTTAATATGTATTTTATTCCTTAACATTTTTTAAGTAGTCATAATATCTTATGCTAATTAATTTAATCAATTACCTTTAAGTTTAATTTTTTTTACTCCTATTATATACTAAATTATAATTTTACTGGTCTAACTTAACATTGAATTTAGGTTGCTCGAGTTAGTTTAATTTGTAAATTTAATATCCCTTTAGAATTAGTCCATGAATTTTAAATTAGGGAATATTTAATTTGGCCATCACCTTAATTCTCGAAGATCTATTTTATCTATTTGATTGCAAGGCTTATTGTTGATTATTTATATTTTAGTCTTACTTTTATTTTTATTTTAATTTTTGCATATTGTTTGCATATTAATTAATTTTAGTCATAACAAATCTTATATGATATCCTCATCAGCATCACTGGACTCAATTCAAAATAAATTGATTAAGGGTAATATTCGAGCATTTTAATATTTTCATAAAGTGACCGTCTTAACGTATAAGAAAGTTACTTTCGATAATTTTAAAATGAAAGTATATCCCGTCAAGTAAAACCAATTAAATCGAATCCATTTTTAAAATTCAGGGATTGAGGAAAATATCATATTCTTCTAATTAAATTCATCGAGAAAAGACAATTAGATCGAATCTATGGTCTCGTCTCGAGATATTTATTAATTGAATATCCTTATTCTCATTAAATAATAGTAAAATAAATAATTAATCAATTGTTTGATAGGTTTTTTTAATTTGTTTGACTTTTGCATGTGTTTTCAAAGGGTTTTTAAAATAATAATGTTATATCGGAAATAATTAAATATTATTATTTTCTCTCTAAAAATTATTTTGGGTATTATTATTTTGAAATTTAGAATGAAATTTTAATATTTTTTATTCCAATTATAGTAAGAATCGATTGCTTCATGGTATGATAGATCGGTTCTTCTCGATAAGAAATAAATAAATATTATTATATTTCATCCAAAATTTTGAAAAATGTTATTTTAGGGGATCTTAAATTAAATCAGACTCGAGCTTGTACATTTTATTGCAAAGACAATTTATTAATCGACTAGGTACCAATATAGGGCGTTGTGGGGGTACTAATCATTCCTCACACGAAACCGACTCACGAACTCAAATTTTGGTAACGCAGACCCCAAGTTTGTTTTTTTAATTAAGATTAATATTTTATTAAAATGACATATATTTTAGGTGCCCAATCACACCCTAATCAAAGATTAGTGGTGACTCCCTGAACCACGTTTTAGTTTAAATCGATTGATTCAAAGATCATATTCGAAACGAGAAGAACCTTCCCCCACGCGGGTAAAAGATTGTTTCGACAGCTTGGCGACTCCATTGGGAACATATTTTTTTTTAGAGTCAGGCCATTAGTCAATTAATAAATTGTCTTTGCAAATAAAATTACAAGTTCGTTCTAATTTAGTTTTTTATCCCTTATTTGGTTTTAAATAAGTTTTGTTTGCATTTTGACTCTTAATTTGTTTAAACACTAAATAGTTGTACTAATTTGTTTGTTAATGTTTTTAGATTAAATAATTGTTCAGGGTCGTGAGTTTTCTGTTCAGTGTTGTTTGCTTTGTTTTCGCTTTTCCTCACACACTACACAATTGTATTTGCATAACATGAGCTAAAATCCCGCTCTGTCCTATTTAAGTAGGAGTAAGTAACTACTCATTCGTGTGTTTTTCACCTTCGTGTGGGATAGTGAAACGCTTCTTGGGCTCACGCCTTATGATCCTCGTGAGGTTTTCACTTCCGCAATGACATAAGGAAGTATGTCCCCTCCAATTGAACTTGATCTGAAAGCCTGTGATGGGCTAGGATTGAGGGTTCGATAGCCCAATGGTGTACCGACAAAGGACAATTCGAGGACCCCATACTTTAGAACCGAACCCAACATGTAGTAAACTTAGAACCAGATATGGCCTTACCCAGACAATAAGATCATGTGAGGAGAGTACACAAGGAAAAGCTTATTTGAGCATTCTTTAGTGTAATTTTAATTTCTCGAATAAATGTATGTGAACTAGAAATCATGCGGTTAGGTTTAATTTCTTGGATAAGCATGTGAACTAGAATGCATGAGGTTAGGATGTTCTATAAACAAAGCATATGGGTAGAAATCATGATTGGGTAGGATCTACTAAAACATGATTGGGTAGCTAACATGCGGGGTAGGTTTTATCGATAAATTGAATTATGTTTAATCAATTCATTTATGATTACTAACCCATTTTCTCTTGTCCTTTTATTTTATTTTGCTACCATTTTGCATTGCATTATTCATTCCATGGTGTTGATCCTTGACCGATGTCCATATAGAAGGATAATAATATGGAATGAATAATTTAAAATGAGGTAGAAAATAATACAGACATTCTGAGATGGTTCGAGCAGTTCAGCTAACAAATGGAGGCTGTTTGAAGACTGGCTCAGATCTTACTGGGCACACGCATCAATGACTGTCAAAATGACCTGATCACTAGTTACCTTCAACATGCACAAGGAAGGGCTCATTACTTGGTTGAATTATCACATGATGCTGATGTTGTAAGTAAGGGATTAAAGCCCGAGACTGAAAAAGCACACAGGATCCTGGACTTACTGGGGCACATCCAACAATTAGAAGAGATAGCTCAGATTTATATGTGATATGTTTAATCCTTGTAATTGAACTTCGTTTCTAATATGAAAAGTTGTTCTAAAGAATTATTCCAGAATCAACACCTTGCATTGCATTCACATTGCATCCACATTGCATTTACTTTTTCGTATTACATTTTAGTCATATTTTTCTTATTAATTAATAAAACACCAATGATAATAAAAGCATTGCGTGGAAGAATACTGGACACTTACAAGCATCCGTATCACACGCGGAAAAGGGAAATGGATAACAAAATTGACCAAATAGAGAAGGTTCAAACTGAAATGCAAGAGAATTTTAAGAAAGCACAAGAGGATATGCGCGAGCAGATGATGAAGGCTCAAAACGACATGATGGAAAGGCTGGCTAGTTTGATACGAGGAAATCATATAATCCAAGGAGAGACTCCAGTTATCGATCATATTGCTGAGGAACCATTGTATCCCCCTGGCTTTACACCACTACATGTCCGAGCACAACAAGCAAAGACTGTTCAACCATAAAAAATACAAGTGAAACTACCTGAGGGTTCTGTAAACCTGCAACCAGTTGAAGACGTCACTGATCTCGATGAAGAGGACAAGAAAGAACATAATAAAGAGCTTAATAAAGAATGAGAATAAATGAAGCATGAATTTCGAGCTATGAAAGAAGTCGCTAGCCTATATGGAATTGACGCCAAATAGCTAAGTCTGGTTCCCGATTTAGTGCTACTACCAAAATTTAAAGTTCTAGAATTCGATAAATTTGATGGCAATTGTTGTCATTCTGCACACATTACAATGTTCTACAGAAAAATGACCGGCTATGTGAGGGATGATCAACTGTTAATCCACTACTTTCAGGAGAGCTTGGCAGGGTCAGTCATCCGTTGGTATAATCAGTTAAGTCGGGCTCAGATTAAATCCTGAAAGGACCTAGCTAAAGATTTTCTAGAACAATATAAACATGTAAAAGATATAAGGCCAAACTGAATCCAGTTACAGAGCATGAAGAAGATGTCCAACGAAAGCTTCAGGCAATATGCCCAAAGGTGGAGGGATATGGTTATGCAAGTTCATCCATCGCTAGAGGAAGAAGAAATTAATATGCTTTTCGTGAACACTCTAAAAGCCCCATTCTTTGGCCACCTCATAGGAAATTCAATCAGGAATTTTGCTGATGTGGTCACGGCAGGAGAAATGGTTGAGGTGGCAATTAGGTGTGAGAAGCTAGATGGAGGAGAATCTAGCAAGAAGCTGCCAGTAAGAAGGAATGATAATAAGATCAGTAACATGAGGAAATATGACTCCAACAACATTATTGTGTCTCGACCTCAAGCCACTGGGTTATCCATACAGAACCCTATCTAGTAAGGGGAAAGAAAACTAAGTCAAGAAAGAAAATGGATTTAATTTGACCCCATCCCTATGACCTACAAGGATTTACTCCAAATCTTGTACGACAAGCATGTGGTGTCGCCTTACCATACTTCACCCGAAATGGTTTGACATCAATACCCAATGCGAATATCACGCGGGGATTCCTGGGCATTCAAACAAAAATTGCTTTGCTTTTAAAAAGGTTGTACATGGATTAAAACAGAGAAATGTCATCAACTTCGGTGACAACGAGCATCCCAATGTGGTTTAGAACCCACTGCCAAATCATGCAAGGGCAGGTGTCAATGCAGTTTTTGAGAAATAAGGAGAAAGTAAGGGTAAGTACCCTAATCCAAATGAATACCCATAATTCTAGGAGAAATAGGGCATTATGGCTGAATAAGGGAATGCATACTTTACCGCCATCGCATTTTCCTTTTGCAACATCCTGTTTGAACTCATTTTTTGTGCTTTTATTTATCTTTCTTTTTGTAAGCGTATAAATAAATTTATGTTGCTTTAAAGATGGTGAGCATTGAATCAAATTTGCAATCTTGCAATTCTTCAAATATTAACTGAATTAAAAACTCTTTAGTTAATCAGAGTTATAAATCTTTGAAAAAATGACAAGATTGAAAACTGATAAAACAATGACCCTGTACCTTACCCCAGAATATACACTTGAACACCATATCATTCTCTTGCATGGACCAAGATAGCCTTCTCTCCACATGAAGTGACTATTAAGGTTTTGGCATTTAGGTATGTAAGGATGTGGACAAAATGGGGCATCTTGCACATGAGATTGCAAAGTTGATTGGTTTCTACTTTTGTTGGTGATATTCAATGATGATCATGATCTTCACAGATGGAATAATCGAATAGGTAAATCTAGTTTAGGTTAGTTGCTTGGAAATTGAACTCTAAGGATGAGATTTTCTGACTTTCAACAACACCTAGACTATAACAAATTCTCCTTGACAAGCTTAAGAAATTGAGTCCGTATACCCAAAATGTAATTATATGTGTATACAATAAAGCCGAGCTATTCCGCTAAAGTAATTGGCTATAGAGGAAACTCGAAAGCCCTGCCTTTAGGAATAGATTATATTCAAACCATGACATTGATCGGGTACTTGGCAATTCGGTGTTTGCTCCACTGTGATTGTCAATTCAAAGACTTTGTGATGACATGAATCCTTCAGCTAGCCAAACAAAGGCAATTATAAAATATATATATACAATAAAGCTAAATTCAACTAGACAAACAATGGCAAATTAAATCCAATTTACTAAATATGGAGTTTCGGTAAAGATGAACTAAGGGAGTCAAAGAACACATGTTATAGTTAATTTCACACAAGTACTCATGAATTTCATTTTTAGACCGATATTTCTGCACTGTCTTTGTTAGAGGAGTCTACAAAGCTTGCACAAATGGAAGATTTCAGAGAACTGAAATATAAGTGTTCCAAAAAGTCTAGCGATTGAATATGCTAGTTGCTTCCTTTTATCTGCATCCACTTAATATGCCAAGCCGAAAACAAGGGCAGGTCAAGGTTCACACGGGTATATAAACAAATATCTCAATGGCCGAAACCTTAGAAAATAGGAAAGTCAACTTGAAGCCAACCCATCAATTTTGATACTTATCAAAGAGATATAATTTTGAAATGTTAAAGGGTCGTTGATTCTTTTGATATTTTGTGAACTCGTGTTTGCGATTTGAGTGTGGCGTAAATTAAGGGGCAATCCTTTACAAAATTCTTTCATTCTTTGATTTCTAAAATAAAATAAAGAATTTTTTTTTTAAACAGGACAGTTTCAAATGCAAAAATTCCTTGGAGCAGTGATCCGTTGAAGAGGCATATGATCGCCTTGTTTAAAAAGGGCATATCCCAAGTATATAGCAAGAATATAAGAATACGACCAGTCAAAATTTGGCACCCAAGTAGGGAGGAGCCATAAAAGTACCCACTTTGGGGCTTGACCAAAGACTCACATCATGTCGAGATAACAAATTTCATACTGAGAAGACATTGAGAATGTGTCTCACAACTTGAAGTATAAGGGGAAAACCCTGGATATGAGCAGAGCTTACGTTGTAAAGCAAATCAATCAAGCATCAATTAATGGCAAAGTCAGAATGGGATATCAAGATCATATTACTGATCACTGCAAGAAATGAAACATCTCTTCTGAGACTAATGAAGATTAGGGGCAAAGAAGACTCAAAGACAAGATGATTGGGTAAATCTCCAAGATTTGTAAACTGCTACACTGATATCAGAATAAACCATATAGAATAACGATTAAGAGATAGAATACATGGTTCTCCACTTTGGAGTCAAAAAAATTGAATCAACATTTATGCATGCATGAAAACATTATTTGTATAAAAGAAAATGCATTGCATTGAATTCGCATTTCACACATAGATGTATGGTTTTTTCAGATCTTCCAAGGAAAAGAAAAAATCCATTATATCAAAATCCCAACAAGTGGAAGCTAAAATTCAAACTTTAAATACAGGGAATCATGTTTAAGGAGGTAGAACCTGAAGAATAGGGTGGGCCCAATTCACAGAGGAAGCATTACTTTGAAGTGGAGCATGTTCCTCAATCATTAAGTTGTTTTATAAGTAAAAGCAATATGAGAAATGTTTCTCATTTAAATTTGAAAATTGAAATTGTTGAAAAGTAAGAATGGTTTCTTACCTAGTAAACTATTTTCAAAATTTATAAATCCTTCGGGTCATCTGTAAGTCTTTCGAGCAAGATGATAAGTCATTTGGGTCATTCATAAGTTCTTCGAGCAGGATACTCTCGTATGATTGTTTGGAAAATAAGAAAACAGTTTCCGAAGTCTCTCATTTAAATACTTTCTGGAAAAAAAGAAAATTTTGAAAAAGTAACTGATTCAGAGTCCTAAAAAATATGATATTTTCTTCAAAGTAAGCGGAACAGGTATCTCTTTCCCAAGATTTGATATTCCCTTCAGAGTAAATGGAACAAATCTACCTCAATTCAAAGTATCAAATTTCTTCAGATATGATATTCCCTTCAAAGTAAACGGAACAAATCTCTCTTTTTCAAGATTTGATATTCCCTTCAGAATAAGTGGAACAAGTCTGCCCCGATTCAATGGATCAAATTCCTCCAAGATTTGATATTCCCTTCAGAGTAAGTGGAACAAGTCTGCCTTGATTCAATGGATCAAACTCCTCTAAGATTTGATATTCCCTTCAGAGTAAGTGGAACAAGTCTGCCCTGATTCAATGGATCAAACTCCTCCAAGATTTGATATTCCCTTCAGAGTAAGTGGAACTAGTCTACCCTGATTCAATGGATCAAACTCCTCCAAGATTTGATATTCCCTTCAGAGTAAGTGGAACAAGTCTGCCCCGATTCAATGGATCAAACTCTTCCAAGATTTGATATTCTCTTCAGTGTAAGTGGAACAAATCTGCCCCGATTCAATAGATCAAATTCCTCCAAGATTTGATATTCCCTTCAGAGTAGGTGGAACAAATATGCACTGATTCAATGGATCAAACTCCTCAAATATTTGATATTCCCTATAGAGTAAGTGGAACAAGTCTGCCCCGATTCAATGGATCAACCTCCTCCAAGATTTGATATTCCCTTCAGAGTAAGTGGAACAAGTCTGCCCTGATTCATTGGATCAAACTCCTCCAAGATTTGATATTCCCTTCAGAGTAAGTGGAATAACTCTACTCCGATTCAATGGATCAACCTCCTTTAGATCTGATATTCCCTTCAGAGTAAGCGTAACAGATCTCTATTTTCCAAGATTTGATTTTCTCTAGTAAGTGGAATAAGTCTGCCCCAATTCAATGGATCAAACTCCTTCCAGATCTGATATTTCCTTTAAGAAGAAACGGAACAGATCCTTATTTACCAAGATTTGATATTCCCTTAGTGCAAGTCGAACAAATCTACCTCGATTTAATCTTCCCTGAGTAATAGCGGAACATATTTCTTAATCATATTTCAAACCTTGAGATTGACTAGACGAAAAGCGTATTGTCTTTTCGTCTTTGCCTTATTCTTGTGTTAATAAGAATAGAACAAAGAGGGGCAGCTGTCGACACTCGTTTTTCAATATTATTAATATTATTGTTATAATATTATTATATTATTAATTTATTATTATTATTAACAATAAAAATAATAATTTATTAATATTATTATTTTACAGATTACAACAGGCTTAGCCCAAAACCCATGCCCAAGTAAAAATTAATTGGGAGCCCATTTACAAAACTGGAGGCCCAGATCCAGACCCGACCCAAGACCCGATTCAGATACTTCTAGGGTTTCCACATCTTCTCCAACTGCTCCCTCCAACTTTCCGCCGCCATGGCATCATCGCCGCACAGAAGACTCCAGAAGATGTAAACCAGCCACACACCTCACTCCCTATGGTGAGTCACCATCGTAGATCCGGTGACTCACCAAAATGAACGGTTGTCCGAGGCCTTCCGAGGTCTATAAAAAGCTTCGATCCTACAAGAGAAAAGGAGGAGGAGCAAGCATCCATACGAGAGAAAGGAAAGGAAAAGCAACAGAAAAAAATAAACAAAACCGAAAGGAAATGAAGAGACAGAAGACTTACTGAGGAGCTCAGATGTCGCCGGAAACCATCGTTAACCGAAGATAAAATTCCAGATCTAGTCCGATTGATTAGCTTTTAGCGAAAAAGAAGTTCGGATTCGGGTAGAGGGTTAATAGATCTACATTTTGAGCAATTTTGATTTTTTTTCGACCGTGAATAGTGCCTGAAATAGTAACCGGCGACGGTTAATAGTTACAGACGATGACTGAAATAGTAACCGACCAGTGGTTGACCGGTGACCGGAGTTCCCTCTGGTGAGGGAGTTTAGAGAGAAGGGAAAGCTTTTCTCTCCTTAGAGAGAGAAGCAAAAGAGGAAAATGAAGAAAAATGAGGGAAAATAACCATTTAAGGCCTATTTATACCATCCTCAAAACTACGTCGTTTTGGGAAATGAGTGTCTGTGTAATTTCAGGATTAATAAATTATGTATGTGGTCCCTGTATTCTATAATCTTCTATTATAGTTCCCTAATCAGGTTTCTATATCTTTTAATTTTATCTTCGCATTTTATTTATTTTTATTTTAGTCACTACCCACATATTTACATATATTTAGGGTAAATAACGTATTTAGTCATTTTAATTATAATAATTTATATATTAATAACTGATTAATAATTAAGGATAAATTAGACTATCAGTATTTATATTTTTGTGATATTTCGAATTATGACCAATGATTTATATTTTGTATTTAATCCTATATTATTATTTTGGTTATTATTTAATTGCAATTTTATTTTATTATTACCTTTTATGTTTAAATATTTTAAATCTTGTACTTATTTATTACTTTTTATTTTAGTCACATATGTATCCTAATAATATATACTAATGTTTAAAATAAAATAAAATAATTAATAATAATAATAAGGACACAAAGTGATACCATTATTAAAAGTAATAATATAAAAATTGGAAAGGTAGAACACTATAATTATGGATGCTCCACTTTAAAATGTATTCCACTAACTTTTGCTCATGTTTATTAAATTTTGACATATATTTGATTGAATCCCACATTTTTTTGTTTTAATTAATTATAATCACTTTAATTTTTGTTTTTTAATATTTATTTTATTCCTTAACATTTTTTAAGTAGTCATAATATCTTATGCTAATTAATTTAATCAATTACCTTTAAGTTTAATTTTTTTTACTCCTATTATATACTAAATTATAATTTTATTGGTCTAACTTAACATTGAATTTAGGTTGCTCGAGTTAGTTTAATTTGTAAATTTAATATCTCTTTAGAATTAGTCCATGAATTTTAAATTAGGAATATTTAATTTAGCCATCACCTTAATTCTCGAAGATCTATTTTATCTATTTGATTGCAAGGCTTATTGTTGATTATTTATGTTTTAGTCTTACTTTTTTTTATTTTAATTTTTGCATATTGTTTGCATATTAATTCATTTTAGTCATAATAAATCTTATATGATATCCTCATCAACATCACCGGACTCGATTCAAAATAAATTGATTAAGGGTAATATTCGATCATTTTAATATTGTCATAAAGTGATTGTCTTAACGTATAAGAAAGTTACTTTCGATAATTTTAAAATGAAAGTATATCCCGTCAAGTAACACCAATTAAATCAAATCCATTTTTAAAATTCGGGATTGAGGAAAAAATCATATTTTTCTAATTAAATTCATCGAGAAAAGACAGTTAGATCGAATCTATGTTCTCGTCTCGAGATATTTAATTAATTGAATATCCTTATTCTCATTAAATATTGGTAAAATAAATAATTAATCAATTGTTTGATAGGCTTTTTAATTTGTTTGACTTTTGCATGCGTTTTCAAAGGGTTTTTAAAATAATAATGTTTGATCAGAAATAATTAAATATTATTATTTTCTCTCTAAAAATTATTTTGGGTATTATTATTTTGAAATTTAGAATGAAATTTTAATATTTTTTATTTCAATTGTAGTAAGAATCGATTGCTTCAAGGTATGATAGATCGGTTCTTCTCGATAAAAAATAATTAAATATTATTATCTTTCATCTAAAATTTCGAAAAATGTTATTTTAGGGGATCTTAAATTAAATCAGACTCGAGCTTGTACATTTTATTACAAAGACAATTAATTAATCGACTAGGTAACAATTTAGGGCGTTGTGGGGTGCTAATCATTCCATACACGTAACCGACTCCCGAACTCAAATTTTGGTAACGCAAACTCCAAGTTTGTCTTTTTAAATAAGATTAATATTTTATTAAAATGACAAATATATTTTAGGTGTCCAATCACGCCCTAATCAAATATTGGTGGCGGCTATCAAACCACGTTTTAGTTCAAACCGATCGATTCAAAGATCATATTCGAAACGAGAAGAACCTTTCCCCACGCGGGTAAAAGATCGTTTCGACATAACCTCTGAAAAAAAAAACAAAAATTGTTTATAAATCAAAGAAATGATTTTCATGCAGGAGATTTCTCGGGGGTGAGAGCCATAACCTACGAGTAATGGGACAATCACGTAAAATGTGCATGAGAGTCAAGTCATGATTTCCATAGAGAGAACATGAGAAGCTAGAGGCAAGTGACCTCCTGAGACGGTTATGATTCGTTAAAAGCTTATCATGAAATGATAACCAAAGAAATCCTCGAACGCGCTCAGGGACATTTAATTTCCAAATCAGATTCCAGTATTCATTGGGAGGTTGCAAATAGGGCTGAACAATATGTTGATAAGCACTCTTAACCGAGAATTCCCTCCTAGCATTGTCGATCCAGTAGCAATGATCATCTCCCAAAGAAGCCTGGGGAGGATAGACAGCTTGAATACAAGGGAGAGCGGCAAGATCAACCTGTTCACCAAAGAGTTGCCAATTCCATTCTCCAAGATCGGCTGTAAAATTATGTAGAAGGAGGCCTCTACATTGATAATAGCATTGGGGGATCTCCACTGGTGACGAGGACCCAACTCTGGGATCCAAATGTCAGTCCAGAATTTAATCGAAGAATCATTACCGGGTGACCATGCAAAGTTTTGACGATTGGAGAGTCAGACAGTTGCAAAGGATCCCCAGAATGAAGAGCAATTTGAGCGGGTAAAAGAGATGAGACAAATTTCAGTTAACTTGTGCCTTTCCCCAAGGATACGGACCCATAGGGAGTGAGGAGAATGAACAATAGCGTGGCATTTTTCAAAGAAAGGAAATAAAAACAACCAACATTTTCCAGAGAGGAATCAAGCTCCCGGTTCATTTTTTCCCTTCGATTCACAGAGAAATACAAAGCTCTTCCTTTTAAAAAAGAAAACACAATTTTTTTTTCGTAAAAAAAAAAGAGTTTTAATGGAGAATAATAAAGAAAGCAAAAATGAAAACCAAAATAGAAGGCTCCATTCGAAGGTAGCCTTCTTTACCCTAGTAGATTAAGAATGCTTTAGAGTTTCCGAATTTACCTGGTATTTCCAAGGCGATCTAAGGCGAAGTGAAGCTTTGAACTTCCTTCTTTGTGCCTTTGATTGTCGGAAATGGAGGACGGCCACCCGAAAATGGCCATGTGAAGCAACGATGGCACCATTTGATTTCACTGGAACCCTAATCAATAGGGTTTACCTGAAAAAAACTTTGTTTTACTTTTACTTAAGGAATTGTATTACTGCCATGAATTTGGGGATAATATGCATTATTATTATTATTCTTGTTGTTGTTGTTGTTATTTTGGCATAAATGAAGTCATTAAATGCTCTGTTTTGATGTTTTGTTACTTGAGTAGATGGAAAGTTGCAGACTTAACCTTTAAGGCTTATTCTTATACTAAGGCCTTGCTCATTTGATTATCTTTCAATATAGCCCCAGATTTTATAGTTAGTGTTTAAAGTTTTGCGTTGTTTTATTTCGGTTCTTGCCACCATATTTGTTTATTCCCCATCATATTCGCACCTTGGAAATGCATTTTCTGTGGTATTTAACTTAAATCATCGCCCTAATTAATTTTTAGGCCTTTGAGTTTTGTTTGTTAGTGTTGATAGTTTTAGTTTTATTAGGTTTACATTTTAGCCGCTATTTTATATTATTTATTTATTATTTTATTTAAATTTTAGCATTTAATTTTCTTAATGTTTATTATAGTTCTTATCTCAGTTTAGGTTATTGCCTTTAAGTTTCTATCATTTTTATTATTGTCCTTTAATTTTGAATTCCTTATATTTCAATCCCTACTTTAGTATTTATAATATTTATTAATCAAGATTATAATTCTAGAATTACGTTAATCTAGTCTTTTTACTTATTTAATTTGCTTTTAATTTGGGAATTATTATTTTTTAATTTAATCCTATAATAAGTTTCTTTGACTTAGATAGAATCTATAGACTTTATTTCTTTAAATTGGTTAGAAGATTTTTAAATTGGTCTCGCCTTAACGCCCAAGGATCATTTTGATTATTCGACTCAATAATTGGTTAAAATAAATTAGGATTATTATTAGAGCCTCCACTTTAGGCTTAATTTCATTTTAGTATTTTAATTTAGAGAATAATTCGATTTATCTCTCGCAGTAAAATGCCCGATAGTCCATTTCAATTATTCGATTCAATAATTGGTGAAAATTAATTAGGTCAATAATTATAGCTTCCACCTTAGGCTTATTTTCACTTTAGACCCTTAATTTAGGGAATAATTTGATTTGGTTTCGCATTAAAATTTCTAAAGGGCCATTTCGATTATTTAATTCAATAATTGATTAAAACAAAAGAAGATTAATATTAGAGCCTCCATGCAACGCCCCAGATCTCGAGTTAGGAGTTTTGAGTTGACGTGAGGTAGTTAGACGAGCCCAATTACCTTGTAAGATAGTTAGACCCATTTAGAGCTTGATTTGAGCTTAGTTTGGAGGCCCAAACAATATCAAAAAGGATAATTTTAAAATGTGGAGGAAATGGAATGACCATAAGAGCTATTAACCCATAGTTCAAATTATGAGATAAAAATCATTGTTTGGTGAAGGAAATCACATAGGCTTCCATCCTGATTAACTCACCAAACACTCTTTCTTCATATTCTCTCTTTCTTCTTCTTCTTCTTCTTCTTCTTCTTCTTCTTCTTCTTCTTCTTCTTCTTCTTGTTCTTCTTGTTCTTGTTCTTCTTGTTCTTCTTCTTCTTCTTCTTCTTTTTCTTCGTCTTCTTCCTCTCCAAGGTTTAGTCAAAGGTTGAAGCTTTATTTTATACAAGCCTTGTTCAAGAATTCTAAGGTAAGGAATGAAATCTCCATATCAAGAGTAGGGGTGTAAACGAGCCGACTCGACTCGAAAACTCTGAAATGGAGCTCAACTCGAAAACTCGCGAGCTTAAAATTTTCAAGCTCGAATTGGAATCGAAATTCTGAACTGAAGCTCATGAGCAGCTCGAAATGAAAAAAAATTCTTAAACTTAACTCGATTGAAGCCTCAAACTCAAACTCGAACATGAATCTTATATACATGAAAATCTTACTGTATTTTTAAAAAAAATCAATACATAAATATTAATATTAATATTATTAATAATTTATTTTTTTAAAAATAAAATCTTAATATATTATATTTTTGAGCTTCTCACAAGCTTTTCGAGTCGAATATCGAGTAGCTCGTTTCGACTCGTTAAGAATTCGAGTCGAGTCCATTCGATCAGAGTATTTATCGAGCCTTGATCGAGTCGATATCGAGTAGCTCGCGATATGTCTTGTCTCATTTACAACCCTAATCAAGAGCTTCAATTTAAGCCCCCCAATTGTAAGTTTTGGCCATAAAAACCAAAAACGAGTTTTAGGGAGGTTTACGAATCCAAGTGTATTTCAAACTGCTTTTAGTGAATTTGAGTTGTAGGAAGTGTCTTTAACTTCAATCCAAACTCCTAAATAAGCTAGTAATTCATCTTATTGACTTTGATTAGTGAAGGAAATGAGAAAGAGCTCCAAAGCTAGAAGGAATGAGAAATTGACACTTGAGTGATTTGAGGGCATTCTCAACAACTAAGAAACTAAGGCATTCACAACTCCTTCATACCATTTGTGAGCCATGAGAATGCATTTTAGCTAGAGAGTTGAGTCTTGTAGCATGATTAAGCATTTCATGGTAGATTTCATATATTGGTGTTTTTAGCATGGTTAAGGGCCAATTATGATCCTATTTTATATACATAAGACTTTAATAACATTTGAGGACCTCAATAGGGCCTTTAAGGGGGATTCGTGCCTAAGTAAGGCATTTATGGGTTTTGGTATCGATACTGGAAGAATAGTATCGATATTGTTCTTGCGAATAACAAAAGGAGGGAATTTTAGTATAAAAGAATCGATACTAAGAGTATCGATACTCCCCATAGGCGTATCGATACTTAAGGTATTTTTCAAAGCATCGAAGCAAATTTTGGTATCGATACTCGAAGAGTAGCAATACTCTAGCTTGAGAGTACTGATACTAACCTAGTAATATCGATACTACTCACCATTTTTAGCTAATTTTAACCTTACGGTATCAGTATCCGGGGTGAGTATCAATACCACATTTTTGGACAAGTAGTCCAAATGAAATAGAAGAAGAGTTGAGGGACCCCATAGCACTAATTTTTATTTAAATAAGATTATAGGTGGGGTGGCGGTGGTCAAGAGGGGCCTCATTTCTATGTCGTTGCTTTTTTTGGGAGATGAGAAGGTTCCGAGATTTCAGGAGAGGGCATTAGGGTAAAATTCCTTTAACCTCTCTTTGCAGGATTGGCTCGTTCATGGAATATCGCCACTTGAACCTTGCTCTTTGAGTGATGGCCCCTGGAAAGTTATTCACCTCTTTGACTTGGTAGATCTATAAACGCAAGAACGCTCACATCTTCACGAGTGAAGCGATGGAGAACCTCAATCTTCTCCACGTTTGCATTCAGTGGGCACATCTCTACAACTTTCCAATTCAAAGGCAACACAAGAACTAAGCGACAATTGTGGACAATATTCAGTGGAACAGTCCCCTCATGGTAGGATCTGCCTTAATTCAGACGCGACTGTCTCCCAAGTCACTAGGAGTAGCTCAATCGGAGGAATTTTACGAGATCACGAAGGGTCTCATTTGCTCTCTTTCTATAAGAACATCGACATCACTTCAGTCCTTCAGACCGAGATGTAGGGCATCTTTAAAGGGTTAAAGCTTGCGAAGTCTCAAGATTTCAAGGATATCATTGTCCCCTCATGGTAGGATTAATCTTGCTGCAATTCAATTGTTCTCTCCTCCGCTTCTTCATAGCCTGTTTCCACTTGTTCGTTCCATAGCCTTTCTTCTTGAGGATTATTAGAATGTAGTATTTTCTCATATCCCGCGCAAGGCCAACATGGTTGCAGACAAGCTATCTAAGTTCAGTCATCACTGTGATTTGGTTGTCCATGATTCTATTTCTCTTCCGGATGATTTATATGATCTAAGTCGAGATTGTAATGACCCTCCCTATACTCGTGTAAGGTGCGTGTAAATACCTGGCTTTTTCCTCCTTTTATTCTAAAAAAAGGAAATGATTGACAAGTGAAAAAAAATGATGACTTTGTTTGGTGGAAAATTTATTTTTAAAAGAAAGGTTCGATCACATTTATGGTAAGTCTATTTTTTCATGGTTGGCCATGGAGACAAGGGTTAAACGTGGTTGCTTACTATTCATATGCAAAACCTCAAGTGCCCAACACCCACAATTAACAAATTAGGCTTAGGTTTGGAGAAGGTATCCAAACTCTTACAATTGCTTTCAATTCACGCAGGTTAAGAAACTTGTAGTTACCCCCTTAGTGTTTTATGTTCGAACACTATAAATGTCAGGTGTATAAACATTTATTGTCAAAATTTTTAAAGTATTTAAACATATACTACTTTGTATTTACCCTAAATGTATAAAAAAACAATTGCTTTCAATTTAAAAAATACAAGTTATATATTTCTTGAACCCATCAATTAGTCTCAATCATAAAATAAAGTGTTATTCTTTTTAAAAAAATTGAGTTTAAGCGATTACATTTGGGTTTGTATGAATTGTGAATGACTAGAAATTTGTTTGAACACATGTCACCTTAAAATAATTTCAACAGACTATTCAGAGAAAAAATTACGTATTCCTAGAGGTGACCTGAATGTGATTTTGAATTCGACTGAGCGTATGGGAGGCATTGTTTTGAAAACCGGATCGGATCGGTCGGTTCAACCGGGAATCGTTGCCTAATCCGGTTCAATCTAGATCGGTTGAACCGCTACTAGTGAACCAGCCATAACCGTTGAACCGTTCAAACCGGACCAGCTAAAAATCGGAAAAAACCGCCATTTTTTTTTTTAAATTAAACCAAACGACGTCGTTTGTTAAACGAACCAAGTCAAACTCGAGTATTGCTGAGCTCGACTCGAACTTGAAAAATTTAAAAGTAAGCTCAACTCGATTCAAACTCACGAGTTAAAAATTATGAAGTTTAACTCAAACTCGAAATATAATATTGAAACTTGAACTCGAAAAGGTTTGAACTCAAAAAAAATTTAGAAGCTCGATTGAAGCCTAAAATTCGAGATTGATTGAAGTGAAAGAATAGTTCACTCAATGCTTACCGAAAGGCTCTATGATTTTGAATGCCAAATTACCTCTATTATTTATAGAAGTTAGTTGAGATGATCTTCTATGTTTCTTAGCAATGCGGGATTGTTTTTTTAAAAAAAAATTAAACCAAACAATATCATTTTGTTATGATTTTTTTAGCCCCAAATTTATTTTTTAATTATAGTTATATAATTATATTTATTATTTAATATGTTTTACCTTAAATATTATGTTGTAGTTAATTTGAATCATTTTGTTTCACTTGATTTTATGGTTTTTAACTTATATATGTTATGACTTGCTTTGAATATGAATTGTGATATAAAAAATATTTTTTTATTAAATATTTTTGGTATTTTTATTTTATTTTTTAAATAATTATGACGTCGTCCGGTTCTTTCGATCGGCCGGACCGATTCGATCGGTTGAACCAGTGAACCGATAGCATGGCCGGTTCGCTAACTGATCCGGTTCTGAAAACCATGATGGGAGGTGCTCATGTTCGAGTTAATGATAGTTGTTCTCTCGCCAATTTAATTTATTCTTCCGGTTTGGTGGATTTAGGTTTCTCTGGTCCGGCTTTCACTTGGACTAGGGGTAATCTACACCAAAGATTATATCGTTGGTTGGCTAATAATGAAAGGTGTACCAATTTTGCTGATGCTCGAGTGTTACACTTAGATAGGTTGGGATCGGATCATAGACCTATCCTTTTAAAATGGGAGGAGGAGGAGCATGGTAGCCTCACTCGCCCGTTTCAGTATTTGGCGGCATGGCAAGAACGCCCCAATTTAACTTCATCCGATCTGTGTGGAATCATGAGGTAGGCATGTGTTCAAAGATACAGTGGTTGAGTGGAACTCTAAAATTACGTATTTCTTTTGTTCTATTATATACATTTAAAAAAAATAATGAATAATTTTATTCGAATGAAGAATGTAATTAAAATAAAATTTTGAACTGATGTAAATATATTTTATTATTTATTATATTATTACATTGAAATAATTCTTTTCAATGTTTTATAAATTATATGATTATTTTGTAGTATATAACGAGATCATACAACTATTACATTCTTACCAAACCCTCTCCTCTGACGTCTCTCTCCAATAAGTTTATCAAATTACTCAGGTTATCTGAGGATTTCAATGTTATTCGACTGGATTAAGGGTGTTTATCGAGCGATTCAATCGCGAGTTGGACAGTGCTCAACTCGTGCTCAACTCGTGCTCGTTAAAAAAAGTTGTTACTCGGCTAGACTTGTTGCTCGTTAAGCTCGTTAAAATTTTGTTCGACTTATGCTCATTAAGAAAATTTGTTACTCGACTCGTTACTCGTTAAACTCACAAAAATTTTATTTTAGTTTTAACTATAAGTAAAATATATTAATAATGTATATAATTTAATATAAACATAAATTAATAAATTTAATCAAAAATTATCAAAAGAGTGTATGAAATAAATTCAAAATCTAAACACCAAAATAATAATTCATAAATATATTAAAATAATAATTAGGGTTTATTTTTTGATTTAGTAAAGTAATAATTATTAATTAATAATTTAATATTTTTACTTATTTATTAGAAGTTAATAGATTAGTAATGTATATTTTTTATTATTTATTAGTAAATTAGTAATTTTTTGAATGAAATAATTTTTTAAGATAACTATTAAAAAGTTATAAAAAATTAAAGAGTTACTTGCGAATTTATCGAGTTGAGTTGGACTTTGCTCGACTCAGCTCGTTAAGGTCTCGAGCTCGAGTCAATCTGGGTCGAGCTTTTATCGAATTTTCACCAAGTCATATTCGAACTGCTCACGAGTTACCCAACTCATTAATCACCCTAGACTGTACCATTGCCTTGTTTACTAATTGGTATGCACATATGATTCGTTCTCGTCATGTGTGTCTGACCTCGAAAATCCATCGTTCCCTAACTAGACTCCTACAGTCTTCTACCAGAACGTTACCAGGTTGATCCTCTTCGCGTCCATGTCAACGATAAGCGTTGTCACCCCTAGGGTTTTTGCAAGTATAAGCCCCATTCTTAATCCTCACAACTCAGCTGCCGATACGCAGCATGAAACCCCCAACCCAGGCTCCGTTCTTATCACGTATCAACCCTCCCGCAGTTGCCAACCCGGTGCTTGCTTCGTACGCTCCTTCCGTGTTTAGGATCCTTTCTGGTGGCCTTCTCCACTTGACCCAAAATAGATCTTTTCTTATGTTCCTGTATGCGTTGTCGTTAATGACATTCTTATGTCCCTAATTGCCAACTTATGCCCATAAAGAGCCACTTGACTCGGGTTTTCGCCCTTACTTGTGAAGACCTTTCATTCCTGTTTTCTCACAGACCCCAGATCATCGTCGGAAAGAGAATTCTCATTCCATAACATTTCCCAGCTTCCTTTCATATCGGCAGTTCCCTTTCATCCACTCTTTGAACTCCCTAGCATCAAAATTAATGTTTGACTTGATGATGTGTTGACAATTCATCCCAAATTTGTTTGATTTGAACTCCCTATCCTGGTGGAATCGGGACTCCTCTAATCTGGTTCCAGGTTTCTATCGAGATGTTGTTTCGGATTTCCTGAAGATCTCACGATTTTTCTTTCAAAATAAAATTTTTCACCATCTCGTCCCCTTTACCGGATAAGATTTTATTAACATCAGTCATGCCAAAACCTGGTTTGTCCACCCGATCTTATCTGTCATTTACTCCCTTTCACGAAAATTTTACGTGTGGCCAGGATCCCTCTCCACGTCGAGGAGGTGTTCGCCTGTGGTCCAGCCTCCGTGAAGCTTATATGTTTCAAGTATTTTTCCTTGAAGATTCTATACCGCAACATATCTTGTCTATTATGGATCTCCCATCCGTTTTTAGCCATCAAAGCAAGATTATTCATCGATTTCGCTTAACGTAAACATAGTCATATTATATGATTCTCACTCTACAAGTTCATATTTTTTGAAGTTCAATTGGAATTCTAGTCGGTTACAAACAGTGGCTACACAAAAGTATTCCCACCAAGCAGATAGTTCCAGCCATGCTCAAACAAATTGATTACAAGTAATTTCCTTTAGATTAGTTTTTTAGTTTACAAACAGTGGCTACTTTTGCACATGAATTTAAAAAAAATTATGTTCCAGATTTTCATTTCTTTAGAGTAAAAACCAAGCTTTCTTTATTTTAATGGTAAACCTTGCTTTAAAGTAATTTATTTTCCATCTTGTTTTGGGACAAATATAAGAACTTATATTAGGGTTTGAATTTATAAAATTTTAAGAGAAAATAAATTTAAAATTTTAAAAGTAAAAATAAATTATCAATGAAAAATATTCTTTTAAATATATAAAAATTAAAATTTTTATGAACTCGATTCATCTGTGACCTTGTCCATGTGAAGAGTCTATTTCTTTACTAACTTGGCAGGGTGAGTGAAGGGAATGCACCTTTTTGTTCTGTTTGAAAAAATTATTTCTCAAGCATGTTTCTCTACTCTTTTGTTTTTATCTGTGGAAATATAATTATATAATAAATTTATTTTAACGTTATCTCGGCATTTGTTTTTACATAATTTAGCGAAAATCAATCTCACATAGATGATGGTGCCGGCTGAGAAATTATTTTGTGATCCCGGCTCACTATGTAATTCATAGTCCTAATGAAATAGATCCATCAATTTTAAAATAATTTTTAAATAATTGTCCACTCTTTATTTACACCTAGGAAATGAATAAAGATTAACCTTAAAAAAAAAGATGAGAAAATGTTATTAGTTGAAACCACAGATGATGTGATGAGTCGGATCCATCTAATAATTTTTCATGCTATTACGTTAATGAATAAAATTGGAATTATTCTTTATAAATTCTAATTATTTAGAGTGAAAGAAAGAAAAACTTTAAGAAAGGGGATGTGTGCTATTAATAAATTTAAAAAGAAATATAAAGAACTAAATATGGACAGTTTGATTAGTCAATCAAATGTACTTGAACAATAAAATTAGAAATTTTAAGTTTTTTTAAATTAATCAGCGGTATCCGATCTATTAACTGATTAATCCAAACGCTAGGATTCGAATCCCTGACCTTGCTTAAGGGACCTAGTACCTCACCCCAATAGATCAACTGGTTGTTGATAGAAATTTTAATTTAAAAATAAATAAAATTATAAATTTTATATAAACTAAATCAAAATTTCTATATGTAATTCTATGTTTAATGAAAGTTTATATATTTTTTTCGTATCTTAAAATTTATATATAGTTTTAATTTATCTTATGAAACAAAAATTGAAGTAGTTCGAAATATCTTTCATCAAATTAATCAAATAGTTATAGATTTAGAAAATTAGTTCAAGGAAATGAAAGCAACAGAATTTATTTGCAATGAGAACTCTTTTCATCACGACAACAACTTGGTCCACAAATCTCCAAACAGACAACTAAAAAAACACTGTGGGAAACAAACACAAATCGTACAACACCAATCAGGAAATGACACGAAACCCCCTTTCCTTTATTCAAACGTATCGAAATCGGCTGATCATGCAAATGACTAAATTGCCAAAACAAGACCCGGCACAGACTTCCCAACCCTGTTGGAAAACCTGCTCTCCCACACCGAAGTGCAGTGCTCAGGGGTGATCTCATCCGTGGATGAAGAACCAGGAGGTGACGATGAATCGTAGATGGGCGGTGGGTATTGGCTAGAGTTTCCAATGCGAGTGACCGTGAGAGAAGTGTTGAAGTACTCCCTCACCTGTGTTATTATCCCATCGGTGACGGTCCAGGCATGCACCCAAGATATGCAACGCTTATGATCGCACCCTTCCAAAACGACGGTGGAGCCGAAGGTGGTGAGTGAGGGAGGATCGACCTCGAAACGGAAAGTGTCGTCCGATGAAGCTCCGGTGAGGAGGCGCATCATAAACTGGTACGTCGGGGGGCCATGGAACCACCACTCGATGTCGGGGGCAAGGATTCGGTGAACGGCTTCGACGTCTCGAGTGTTTAAGGCATGGTAGAGGGCAAGAACCACGTCTTGGTTCTTGTTGTCTTCCTCCAGAATTGTATCCTTTGTGTTAGCCAGTTCTTGATGCAAAACTCCCTAGAAAAATAAAAACCCAGTAAAACAAACAAAGATTTATACTTTGGAGAGAATTGCAGGGAAACTTGTAGCAAAAACCACAAAAAGAAGCACAACTGATGAGTTCTTGTGTGGGGATGAAGTGGGGTTTATATAATGAAACTCGTCGAGTAGGCTACGATCATCTGCATTCATTTTCCTTGCATGGTATTGGATTACGTGGCAGGATCATAGTGGTATATGCATGTACATGTTATATACCATGGAAATTAAATTGACAGGTGCCCAAATTAAGCAAATTAAAAGTTTACCACTTATGGAAACATATATTATATGCAGGGATGGCGTGGTAGGGTTGGGTTCTAATATTTCTTTTAACAACTTTCAGAGTTTTATATAATTTAGATATATTTCTTTATTATTGATGTAAAATTATATTTTTTTGAAACTTTTTAATTTCACATTTTATATATCTTAAACATATTTTTAAATTTATATTATTATAAAATTATATGTCGGTCTCTAATCTTATTTAAGAATCATGTTCATTAAACTTGGAGTCGAGTGTGTTCTTGAGGTAGTCATGACTAGTTTTGATTAAAGAAAACAATTAAGTTAGAGGTGGTCTAAAGAAAGACAATCTAATTCAAAGTTGATGGAATATGCGACCGAAAATGTTATAAAAATCATAATATTTTTTTATTGGGCACAATCTAAAATGTTAAACTTTTCTTAACATTTTTCGGTTGAAAACCTTCTTTATAACATTTTCGGTTGACAGGGTAATATTTTCGGTTCAACCGAAAATATTAAAAAGTTAACATTAGATTGTTTCCGTTTTCTGTCGTTCCTTAACCTTACTTAGGTTGTTGTAGGACAGAACTACCCGTTAAGTTATGACTTTAAAAAAAATTCTAATTTGATTTTGATAGAGATTTGAGGCTTAAATGAAACACGGAAAGAATTTAATGGTCCCAAAACTACCTAAATTAGCCACTAAAAGACTGCACCCAAACTGTGAAATTTTGGGTGTAAAAATTATAGAGTACTCAACCACTCAATGAACATCACCATCATATCCTTGTATTAAGAATTGTGATAGGCAGAATGCTGTTAAGCAATCTTTCCACAAACAAGTCTATTTTTTCCTCAGTGGTTGAATCTCTTTTGTCGCCACTAATTTTTTTATTCCACAAATGCAATTTGAAAGATTGCTGCATGAATGTCTTTGATGTATTTACAAAATAATTAAAAGGGTAAACCACACTATCAACCACTATACTTAAGGCTTTATATCGAATTTAATATTGAACCGTAAAATGCTCAAAGTAATTATTATTTTTTATTAACTGGGGTAAGCACAAGTCTCATATCTCTTATATTTATGGTGCTCGAACTCAGATCTTCAAGGAATAATAACATTTTTTTTACAACAGAGGCCACTTAGTTCATGCTTCAAAGTAAGTATTGAACTTTAGTTTTGGGTTCAATTGAAATATTGGGCTGTTAAATTCGGAACAATGTGATGACATGATTATTTTGATGTTAATGTGTATGGATATAAAAGTTTAAAAATAACTTATGATTTCATCTAATCATTTTCTTTATAAAAATTAGTCTTTTTACTCATTGTCATTTGTCGTTGGAAATCAATATTCTTCAACGTCTTTTGAGACTAATCTAGATATAGGTGAACTCGTCCCTTATTACTATACCATTTTATCATTTTAAAATCTTCTCAAAATTATTTAAAACTCACAATTAAACACAATTTTTTTTTGGGGTTTGAGGACTTTTTCAAATTTGAGGAGTTTGAGGTATTTATTCAAAATTCCAAATAATAATAAGCATTTATTTGAAAAGATGAACAATATATCCTAAAATTAGCCTTATTAGACGACTGTTGGAGAAGATTGGTGTAATGCCTGTTTTTTGGGTTAGTAGTTTTGGGTAAACCCGAATGAGTTTTATATAGGCCAAGAAACCATTTAAAAGTGTTAAGTTAAGATTTGACTTGTTCTAGTTTGGGCCTAAGCCTGTTAAGGCTCAAAAAGGGTGTTTTTGAATTGGGCTGAGAAAGAAGAAGACTTATAGAGTAAATAACCACTCATTTGTCTCAAAGGCTGATTTCCATTCAATTTTGGTGATGTAATCAGGCAAAGAAAGGGGGGAAAGTTGTGCATTTTCTCATATCTCATTTTCCTCATCAACTTTGTCTTATTCTTCTCTTTAAAAAAAACAATCATTATCCTCCTTCTGCAAAGGTCAAAACTTGTTAGCTTCATTTCATAACACAGATTTATGAAGGTAAGATTGAATTCCTTACCTCTCAAGCTTCTTTTCAAATTCCTTATTTTGGGTTTTGTCCTTGAAAAACCATAAGTGGAGATTTAAGATGGGTTTTGGGTGTTAGGGTTCTTTAGTATTCCCAATCCATTTTTAGAGATTAGGAGTCATGTTTCTAATCTTCTTAAGCCTTTAGATGAGTTAGTAACTCATTTCATTATTTGTGGTTAGTGAAAGAAGTGGGGTAAAGCTTTAAGGGAAAAGGTAATAAGAAGCTTATTCTTGGGTAAACTCAAGGTATTAAAGTGCACATATAACTCTCTTATATATGTAAGTCATTTCTTGAGTTTGCTTGGTTGTATGGGTTCATTAAGCATGTTGTGCAAATTTCGTGTAATCGTGACTTTAAACATTTTTAAAATATATGAAGTATGTTAAATGACATATTATGATCCCATACAACTCTTATAAGCTTTACATAATGTTTAATAACCTTATAAGGGTAAATGGTTGTGTTGGGGGTTATATTTTCGTGAGAAACAGGGGGTTTCTAGGCTCAAGTATCAGTACTGGATAAATAATATCGATACTATTCTTTATGTAGAATAAAACAAAGGTGTTTTAAGTTGATAATATCAATATTCGTACATGTAGTATCGATACTACCCCACAAGTATCGATATTATTGGTTTATTATCGATACTGATATAGTCATTAAGATTTCAGTAGCCATTTTTGGTATCGGTGCTTATGGAAGTATCGACAATATAGGTAGAGTATTGATACTCCTAGTAAAAGTATCGATAGTAAAAGTATCGATACTGGGGATATTTTCCAAAACATCGAACCCATTTTTGGTATCGGTACTAGAAGTAGTATCGATACCCTCCTATCAAAGTATTGATACTCTAGGTCAGAGTACTGATACTGAATAATTTTTTAGAACATCGAAGCCATTTTTGGTATCGATACTCGTGGTAGTATTGATACCCTAAGGTTAATATAGATAATGAATGACTAATATCAGTACCATCGCCATTGTTTGAATAAGAAACACAGTTATATGTCAAAGGGTTTAGGAAGAGAGTTAAGGGTTGTTGGGACTTCTTTAATAAGACTAAAAGAAGAACCATTAATAACCTTTGATATTTTGAGAATGATATAACACTAGCATTTGTTTAACGTTCGAGAAATAATTAGGACATCAAAACATCCTTAGATGTATGACGATCGTCTTGTGTGGTTGGTCATCTAAATATGTTAAGTTAGTGTTTATGCACTTTAAATGCTAGTTGGACGTAGGCTTCGATGTTAAGTGACCCCGGAGGTTTTCCAAGTACTCTAAGGAGTAGACTAGTAAGACATAGGATTTGATGCTATGTGACCCAAAGGCGTCATAGGTACTGGGCACTGAGGGCCATTCTAGATGAAGATTTTGATGATGTGTGACCCGAGTCTTATCTAGGGCACCTTATGTGAGTCCCAAGATGCTATATGACTTTTCGAATACACCATGATGCCTAGTTTTATTGTGTGTTGGATTGATTGCAATTTCATGCTTATACTTGTTCGCATAGTCATGTGATGAATGCATATAACATGTTGGAGTTATTTGTGTGGTACTGAGCTTGTGAGCTCAGCATTTAGAATGTGTTTCTGTCTGCATGTTCTTAGAAAGACGGAACGACTAGTCATTGCCAAACGTGAATTCCAACTTGGATTATTCTGATCAGAGTATGTCTTAGATACTTAGTAGTTGGTATGTACTTCACAGAGACCTTATTTGTATTTGAGTCGTAAGCTCTATTTCTTACTTTTATGTATTTTGAATTTTAACGATTGAGCTCCTATTTTATAAACGTCTTATTTGAATGTCCAAACTTATGTTTATTTTATGGATTTATTTAATCATGTTAAATATCATTTTAAAAAGAAGTCTTTGGGTTAGCCACTTTGGCAGTCACGTGTGACTTTTTAATCCATCGATCTTCAGGTTAAACTAGATTAGGGCATTAAATTTAATGGTATCATAGCGTAAAGTTTAGGTCTTCTTATGATTCACGGTTTAGAGTCAATAAGTTTCAGTCAGTACATGCCTCAAAAGTATCAAATGTACTTAAAAATATGGAATAACGATGCTAATATCTTTTCCTTTCGAATTTTAGATCAATGGACAACAATGATTCTCCTAGTAATGAGTGAAGAGACGAAAGTCGCATGTCATTAGAAAACAATCTAGGCAACGAGTTTATGTCTAACTCGGTAGAGTTCGAAGTTCTAACTGATATAGAGGTCGATGAGGTAACTTTCTTCTGGGATTTGACCCAGGCTTTGAGGCACATATCATGTGTCATTCCCAGAGCTCCATTCACACCACACGCTCATTCCACTGTACCTTCGTATGAGTTACCGATCAAGAGGCTTCATCGGTACAAGACAATATATTTTTATGGTTCTGAGGAGGATGACCCCATAGCTATATACCAATAGTTGAGAGAAACCCTACATACCATTTGTCAACTTTATCTCACCAGCAAGGGGAACATAGAGTGCATCGTTACTCTGCTAAAGGGTGATTTCATCGATTAGTGGGAGACTATGATGCAATTTACTTAGCTGACTCAAGGTGATAGATCAGTGATAGAGTATAAGATGGACTTTCTCCATTTGAGCAGGTATATACCAAAATTGGTAGCTACCGAGGCTTTGAGGGGTTAGAAGTTTAGGAAGGGTCTTCATATAGACATCCATACACAGTTAGCAGTCAATGCCTTGAGGATTTTCGTTGAGCTTATGCATAAAGCTTAAGCAGTTGAGAGGGTTTAGATTACGAGAGCTAGAGTGATGAGTAGTTCTGTAGGGAAGACTCAGAGGGCATCAGAACTGACTAGATAATATCAGGCTCCGACTAAGAGAGCCAGAGATTCTCAAGGATCTTGGAGGTCCCCCTATAGATACTTGGAGGTCATACCATATATCAGATTGTGAGGGTAGATCAGGGTTTATAAGGAGACCATTAGCTTCAGCTTTAGTGATGAGTCTTAGTGGGCCGACGAGGAGTGTGAGCCACCCTAGATACGAGCACTTTGGTAATAGACATCCAGGAGAGTGCCACCAGGTGATAAAGTCTTGTTATGAATGTGGCTTGTTAAACCATATTATTCGAGATTGCCATACAATTTAGAGTAATATTCAGACGTCGACTCAAAGGTTGGCACCATCTGTTTAGAGAGGTTGGGGACCTTTAAAAGATGGTGGTTCACTTTCTGGCCAGTATAGTTGAGGTACTGTTAGGTTTGGTATCGGGTCCGCGTAGAGAGTGGCTTCGAGGCAGTATGCTATACGATCTTAGGAGGAGTACGACGCCACCAATGTTATTTCATGTATATTTATAGTGTTTCTTTTTATATGATCGTATTAATATATTCGGGGTATACTCATTCATATATTCATAGTGACATTGCTCATGAGAGATGTATACATGCTGAGAACCTAAAGATAGGAGTTCGAGTCTTCAACCCTTTAAGATTATATGTCCTTGTAGAGAAGATCCATTGTCATTGTCTTGTGGAGGTTTAAGGTGAAACATTTCTAGCAGATTTGATGGATTTACCCTTTAGGGAGTTTGATGTAATTTTGGATATGGATTGGCTTACTGAGCATGATGTAACCATGATGTGTAGAGCAAGAAAACTTAAGCTAAGAAAGGTTGATGAGAGCAAAGTGTAATGCCGGGTAAGGATCTTGAGTGTACGTCCTGGATCATTTCTTCGTTGACCGCTCAGAGGTTGTTAGATCAGGAAGGCCAAACATTCTTAGCATACATAGTTGACTCAAAAGTTCAAGGCCCAGTACTAGGAGATATCTGAGTCGTACGTTATTTTTCGGATATATTTCTAGAAGAGTTAATAGGGCTATAGCCGAACTGAGAATTGGAATTTGGAATATAAATTTTGTCTAGATCAGCGTTGGTGTCCATTGTTCTTTATCGTATGACACTGGAAGAGTTGAGAGAACTTAAAGTCAGACTCCAATAACTCTTATACAAAGGCTTCATCCGACTGAGTATCTCTTTTTAAAGTGTGTTGATCTTATTTGTGTAGAAGAATGATGGATTGATGAGGTTGTGCATCGATTATCAATAATTAAATAAGTTGATTATAAAAAACCAATATCCCCTCCCAAGGATTGTTGACCTCTTTGACCAGCTCAGAGGAGAATATATGTTTTTAAAGATTGATTTGGGGTTTAAGTATTTCCAATTGAAAGTAAAGGATGTTGATGTAGCAAAGATAGCTTTTAGGAATCATTATAGACAATATGAATCCCTAGTAATGTCGTTTAGGCTCACAAATGCCCTGATGATATTCGTAGACCTAATGAACCATGATTTTTATCTGTATCTAGACTAGTTTGTAGTAGTGTTCTTATGCATTCCTAGTCAGAATTAGAAGACGACCATCATATTCGAGTTGTGTTGTAAAATCCTAAAGAGTGTCAACTTTATGGCAAGTTTAACAATTATGAGTTCTGGTTGCCAGAAGTGAGCTTTCTAGGCCACTTAGTAGCTGCATATGGCATTAAGATGGATCCACAAAAGATTCAAGCCATATTTGAGTAAGAATCACCAAGGAATGTATCTAAGGTACGTATCTTCTTAGGCCTTGTTAGGTGTTACTATTATTTCGTCAATGGATTCTCTACAATATAAGCTTCCATGATTAAGTTACTTAAGAAAGGGGTTCCATTTTTATGAGATGATAAGTGTCAGAAAAACTTCAATCGGTTGAAGGCTATCTTAACCGAAGTACCTATTTTGACCTAGCCAAAGTCTAGTAAGGATTACACTCTGTTTAGATATGCTTCGTTAAACGGCTTAGGGTGTGTATTAATGTAATATTGGAAGGTTGTGGCATGCGCATCTCAACTCAAGCCGCATTAGCATAAATATTCCACCCATGATTTGGAACTTACTGTAGTAGTCTTCACCTTAAATACTTGAAGGCACTACTTATTCAGAGAAAAACATTATATCTTCATCGACCACAAGAGCCTCAAGTATTTAATCATGCAAAAAGAGCTAGATTTGAGACACGAAGGCGGGTAGAACTTTTGAAAGATTATGATTGTATTATTGACTATCACCCTGGGAAAGTAAATGTGGTCACATATGCTCTAAGTCAAAAGTCGATGACTGGGTGAGCCCGAATTAGTGAGCATAGTAAAAACAATACGGAGTTCTAACCACAAGTTGAAAGGTAGGATAGAGCAAGTCTACCAAGTTTTGGTACCTGATTTTGAGTTGAGAGATAGAGACGTGTTGTACTTTCATAACCGTTTGTATGTCCCATCAAATGAACAGTTGCATAGTAAAATATTACACAAGGCACATTATAGTTCGTTTGTCGTTCATCCCCTATGTAATATTACAAGGAACTCTGACGACTATTTTGGTGGCCATGTATGAAAAAAGAAGTGTATGAGTTCGTTTCCAAGTGTTTGGCTTGCCAACAAGTGAAAGCGGAACATCAAGTTCCCTCAAGTATACTCCAACCTATTCAGATTCTGTAGTGCAAGTGGGACAGAGTGATAATGGACTTCATAACAAGTTTACCGTTAACGAAACAAAATAATGATGATATTTAGGTTACAATGAATAAACTAATCAAGACCATTCACTTATTTCTAATTAGAATAGACTTGTCATTAGAATGGTTGGCTCATCTTTACGTACGAGAAATAGTGAGATTACATGGGGTACCAACGTTAATTATTTTCGATAGAGATCCGCGATTTACCTCAAGATTTTAAAAGGCACTTCATGAGGCTATAGGTACCTAATTGCATTTTAGTATCATTTTCCACATGTAGACCGATGATTAGTCTGAAAGAGTAATTCAGATCCTTGAAGACATGATTAGATGTTATGTCTTGGATTTCAAGGGTAGTTGGAAAGATCACATTTTGTTGATAGAGTTTGCCTATAATAATAGTTATCAATTGAGCATCCAAATGACTCCCTATGAAGCTTTGTATGGTCAGAAGTGTGGAACTCCCTTATGTTGGATTTACCTAAGTGAGAAGAAATAAGTTGGCCCGGATTTGATCAATGAGGTGGAAGAAAAATTTAGGTTGATTCAAGGGAGACTTAAGGATATCTTCGACAGACAAAGATCAAACGCATACTTGAAACGTAAAAATATAGAGTTTCAAGTGGGTGACAAGGTGTTTCTCAAGGTATTATCATGGAAAAGGGTACTTATATTTGGATAGAAAGGGAAATTGACTTCGCGTTTTATTGGACCCTATGAAGTCTTAGAGAGGGTTAGACCCGTGGCCCAACCGGTTAGCCTTACCATCAGAGATGGAGCACATCTATAATATATTCCACCTGTCGATGCTTAGAAGGTATTGTTTCAACCCGTCCCACATCATTTCGTTATAACATGTAGAGGTAAGCCAAGATTTAACTTACGAAGAAGAATCAATAATGATTTTGGATCAAGAGGTTAAGGAGTTAAGGAGCTAAGGAAGAAACGAATTCTGTTAGTGAAGGCCTTGTGGAGGAATCATGATATAGAAGAGGAAATATGGGAAACCGAAGAAGATATGCAACTTCAGTATCCCCGTCTTTTCTATTAAGGTAAATTTTGAGGTTAAAATTTCTTTTTAGAATTAGAGAGTTGTAATGCTCTGTTTTATGGGTTAGAGTTTCGAGTAAACCCGAGTGAGTTTTATATAGGCCAAGAAACTATTTAGAAGTCTTGGGTTAAGATTTGACTAATAGAGATAATAACCTCTTCTTTGTCTTAAATGATGTTTTCAATCAGTTTTGGTAATGTTACTAGGCAAAAAAGGGGGAAACTGGGCATTCTCTCATATATAATTTTCCTCATTAACTTTGTCTTCTTTTTCTCTTTTAAAAAAATAATCTTTCTTATCCTTCTTATGCTTATGAAAAGTTGATAACTTGTTGATCTCATTTCATAACCTATATATGTGAAGGTAAGAAGTGAAATCCTTACCTCTCAAGCTTCCTTTCAAGTTCTTTCTTTTGGGTTTTGGCCTTGGAAAACCATTAGTGGGGGTTTAAGATGAGTTTTGGGTGTTAGGGTTCCTTAGTGTTCTCAATTCATTTTTAGAGATTAGGAATCATGTTTCTAATCTTCTTAAGCCTTTAGAAGAGTTAGTAACTCATTTTATTGTTTGTGATTAGTGAATAAATTGAGGGAAAGCTCTAAGGGCAAAGGCAATGAGAAGCTTTTTCTTGGGTAATCCCAAGATGTTAAAGTGTAACTTAGGATCAAGGTAACACACATATGACTCTCTTATACCATCTGCAAGTCATTTCTTGTGTTTTCTTGCTTGTATGGGTTCATTGAGCATGTTGTGCAAATTTCATGTTATCATGACTTTAGATGTTTTTAAGGTATATGAAGGATATTAAAAGACATATTATGATCCCCTACAACTCCTATAAGCTTTAAATAGCGTTTAACAACCTTAGAAGGGTAAATGGTTGGGTTGAGAGTTGTATTTTTGTGAGAAATAGAGGTTTCTAGGCTCGAGTATCGGTATTGGATAAACAATATTGATATTGTTCTTTGTGTAGCTTAAAACAAAAGTGTTTTAAGCTAAGAGTATCAATATTCGTACATGTGGTATCGATAATACCCCATGAGTATCGTACTCTAGGCTTAGTATCGATACTGATATAACCATTTAGATTCCAATAGCCAATTTTGGTATCGATACTCATGAGAGTATCGATACTATAAGTAGAGTATCGATACTCCCAGTAAGAGTATTGATACCAGGGATATTTTCCAAAACATAAAACCCATTTTATGTATCAGTACTCGGGGTAGTATCGATACCCTTCTATTAAAGTATCGATTCTCTAGGTGAGAATATTGATATTGAGTAATTTTTCAGAACATCGAAGTCATTTTTGGTATCGATACTTAGGATAGTATCAATACTGAACGGTCAAAATCAATACCATTGTCATTGTTTCAATATGAAACCCATTTAGATGTCAAAGGGTTTGGAAAAAAAGGGCTAAGGGTGGGACTTCGCTATTAAGACTAAAAGTGAGAATCATTAATAACCTTTGATATTTTGAGAATGACATAAAGATGACATAACACTAGCCTTTGTGTGACGTTCGGGAAACGATCATGACACCCAAACTTCCTTAGATGTATGACGATCATCTTATGTGGTTAGTCATCCAGATGTGTTATGTCAGTGCTTTTACATTTTAAATGCTAGTTGGACGTAGACTCCAATGCTAAGTAACCCCGGCGTTCCAAGTACTCTAAGGAGTAAACTAGTAGGACGTAGGCTCCGATGTTATGTGACCCGAAGACGTTCCAAGTATGTCATGATATCTATCATAATAATAAAATTTATGAGTTCAAAAATAAAATAAATATAATTATTAAATAAGGGGAAATTAATAATTTTCCTTTTATTGTAGGGGATGACCCCTTAAACTAGGGTCAAGGGAAGAAGCTAGGATTAACGGCCTTTCGATGTGGCTTTGAGACCTGGAGTGTTTGATTGGTATTAATTTAAAAAAATAGGGTTTCAATGGCCATTTTCATGTATCCACCACCGACAAACTTAACTTTGATGATACAATCTATATTGTCAAATTATGCCACGTCCAATTTTACGCAAGCCCTTTGTAAATTGTGGCCTTCGATCCTTTTGAGAGACAAAGCAGAAAAATAAAAATAAACCGAAAGGTAAATGGCGATTGACTCAAACCTAAATTTTACGTCGGCTTCTAATGAGGGAACATGTTAATATATAATATTGTTTTAGTTGTTCCATACTTAGGTCACCCATCAACAAAAGAATGATTTTATGTATTATATATAATATGATTAATGGCATCACTACTACACACATGCTCTGCTGATTTAAGATGTCAAACTATTTGATTTTTAGTCTTAATTTCTTATATGATATTAATTCCATGTTATTCTATATTCTGTTTTCAAATACTCTTATTTTAGATTAATATAATATATTATAGATATATTAATCCACATTAAATAGTGTAATTCTTATCTCTTATTTTTCTTTTAAATACTAAATCTAACTAATGAAAAAAAAAAGAGTATTCCTAATGGGTATAGATAACGATGGCAATTTAACTCGAATTCGACGGGTTTTGATCCGACCTTATAAGGTTGGATCTTTTTATAGAAAAAATCATATTCGGGTCAAAATTTTTAAGAGGTGAGGTCGAGTCAAGTCGTATTGAAGGTGAAAAAACTGTGACTCGACCAGAGACAAAGATAATAATGTCATTTTCTTAAAAAAATATTATTATTTTAATTAATTCCTTATTTTAGGCGACGGTACACTATTTTCACCTCTCATTTTCTTTTCCTTTGTTTAATTTTTATTGTGTCACCTAAATAAATATATTTTTTGGATTTGAATTTTCTGTATAATTTTGAAGCTTTTTTTTGTTTATCATTATGGCACCGATTGTCCGTCTATTTTTATGGTATAATATTGTCTATCATTATAATAGTATGACTTCGTGTTGCATTCATTACGGTGTACCTCTTGGTTAATAAAGGTCGACGGTTTAAGTAAATTCGACAATCTCATATAGATAAATCCCTTTTGTGGTAGTTTATCGATGCTTTCAAAAGCATTCACTAACAGTCTGTCAAATTGATTCACTCAATCTCCATGCCCACATTAATATTGTGTCTAGATTTGAATATGGATATGAAAATTATTGACAGTTGTTAGGTTTTTATTAGATGATGAAGTACGTATTCAAGAGAGTGTTTTGTTTAAGTCTTTTAGATTTCTACATTAGAATTATATTGTCTTTATAGTATTTTATTTTTTATTTAATAAAACTTTATTTATTGTTAAAATATGAATACTATTTATTAAATTTATAAAAATATTTTAATATTTGATACATATCCAAATATTTATACAAGAGGTAAATAGGCTATAATATCATTTAGTAACACAATCTATAAACATATAGTTGAGTGCAGCATGAGTTTGAGCCCATTCAATTTTATGCGTATAATATAAACTTTAGAAATGGTTTCTGCCTCATTCTTCACCACCGTCAAGATTTTCCGTCTGTTAAAATATGTTAAGAGTCCGGTTTAAAATAAGTGGCTTTCCTAATCACTTTTATAATTTGTTTGAAAATATGAAGTTCAATATCTAAATTTAGATTTCATGAGCATTGATGGAATCACTGTGAGAGATGGTTAAAATACCTTCTGCCTCATCATGCACTATATATATATTAAAGTAAATTAATCTTCATGAGCTACATTATTAAATTAAATGACATCACTTTATTAAAAAAATAGACAATTAAGAGTGTGCATTTGCACACCTGAACAGCCGAACTCAACAATAACATATACATATTGCCTGAGAAAGAAGACAAATATACTAAAGTGTGTTTGGTATAACTGAAAATCGAAAGGATAAAAGAAGAGGGAAGGAGAGATCGATTAATTGTTCAAGTGGTTAAGAATATTTATGTTGTCTTATTTTATGTGATTTCGAATCTTATATTTACTTTAAAATTGTAAAGTATAACATGTTGATATTACAAGAGTCGGATCGGGTGGTGATGAAAAGAATCGGTTAGAGTTAGTTGTAAGATGTTAGTTAGTTACAAGTTAGTTAGTTACAAGTTAGTTTTACATTGGTTAGATGAGACTTGTATTATATAAGCTGTACTTTGTACAATTAAAATATATCGTTTTTAGCCCGGTTCGTTTCTTATTGGGCCTATTCTTTTGGGTTTGTAGTTTGTCTCTTTGGTTGGCTTCGTTTCTTTTTGGGTCTTTTTTTTTTCCTTCTTTCTTTGATTCTTCATGCCGCCGCTCGATGAAATTTTGAAAACTGTCAGTAAAGATCTGTTTGCTGGTGTAACCACCATTTTTTATTATTTTATTATTATAAAAAAATAATTTAATATTGTATTAGTTGGGCTATAATAACTCCAACCTGCTATGTATGAGACCCCTTTTTTTGTAAGTTAAAAAAAATGAAAAAAAATAACAAAGCTCTCTCTTTTCTTCAGATTTTTTTATTTTCCATACTGTTTTTTTATCTAATATTAACATGGTGAAAGGGAAGAGTGGTGAGTAGTCTGTCGCCGGAGGTCAGCCCCCGTCGACATTGTAGGTAGAGGTCGGTAGCCGTAGGTTCGTTTTTTAGTTTCGTCTTAGAGAGTGGGTAGGGAATTGTGATATGTTTTTTAGTTTATTTGTTTGTCTTTGGTCACCTTGGAAGGTTTCCGGTGAGAGGAACCGCCATGGGGCGGTGGCGGTGGTGCTTAGCCATTTCGGCCAAGGTGAAAAGAGAAGGGAAGGAAGCTGTTTTAGGGGTTGTTTTGCCTTGTTTAGATAGTTTCTCCAGTCACCCACGCCGTGGCCGGCGTTTTTGTGAGAGTGTTGGTGGCCGTATATCGTCGGCCGGCGATGATAAGATGGCCTGAAATGGGGCTGGCCGTATGGTAGAGAAGGGAGTTGAGTTCACGTGCTTGTGCTTGTGCTTAGTTTGGGTGGGGGTGTTTTGTTTCATTTTTGAGTAAATTGCGTGTATAGACCCCCAGTTTTATTGTGTCTTCATTTTCTGGTAATCATTCTAAGGAAACATTATGTTAGGATCCCTCATCTTTAGCCTTATTTTTACATCTTGGTCACTATGCATCTGTTGTTGTATTTATTGTGATTCTGACCCCTTATTTTGTTTTATTTTAATTTGGCCACTATTCTGCTATGTTCTTTATTTCAAGTTAACTACTAACTTTCATTTTATTGCATATTAACCACTAACTTTTATTTTATTGCACTCTAACCACTGTTATTTATTTATTTATTGTTTCTAATATTTGATACGACCTTATGATGACCCGATCCGATGTACGATTCATATTATTATGGTCTAAACTCTACTAACTCCTAACTTTTTTTATTTATTTTTTTATTTATTTTATTAATTTGTTTGAATTATTATATGACCTTGCGGTGACCCGATCTGGGGTACGACCCGCATTACTATGGTCCGGACTCTTCTAACATTTCTAACACTAATCGCTAATTACTAACATCTAACCACCAATCGCTAATTTTTATTTATTTTATATCCGAACCATTGTACGAACTTGGGACGACCCGCCCTGGGTATAACTCGCATTATTTACGGTTCGGGTTAAATATTAAAAATTAACACTAACATTTTATTTGTATTGTTCTTTTATTTTTTGTATTTAATTTTATGTACATTTAAATTTTTGCCTTTTATTTTTCTTTATTTAATTTTAGTCCTTACATTTTATTTGCTTTAATTTTTTTGAGCTTTTATTTTTGTCCCATATTTTTCAGCTATTTAATTTCAGTCCTTTAATTATTGCACTTTAGTTTCTATTTATTTTATTTTAGTCCCATATATATATATATATATATATATATATATATATATATATACGTTTCATATATTTATCACGCCTTATTTTACTATTTTGCATTTTGATCCTTATGTTATTTATGATTTTATTTTATTTAAACACTTATATTTGTGTGATACTTATTTTTGGGTCTTTGTTTTTTATTGTGTTTATATTTTTTTCATTCTAGTTTAAACTTTCATTATCTAGCATGATTAATATAAATTGGATAAATTGGCTTAATTTCTTATTTTGGTCAAATCAAATTATTTATTCTCGAATTCTTGGGAAAAATTATTATATTCCTTTTATTTCAGTTGGAAAGATAAATATTCGTCCTAAAGTATTTTAGGGATTATTTTCTCTTCGATTGGAAATATTGGAATATTTTCTATTTCTCCTTAGAATTTTTCGTTAAATAAAAATTGTATGGTTGAATTTGGAATAATAGGATCGTAACTTAAATTTATATTCAAATTCTTAGATTTCCACTATTAGAGACAATTTATAATCGATGAGGTACCAATTTTGGGCATTGTGGGGTACTTATCCTTCCCCACACGTAATCGACCCTCAAACCCCTTTTTTATTATTAAAAAATAATGAATTTTTGGTTATACGTAGATTTGTGCATCTTTTAAAATGATGTTTTTCATAAAAACAATTTTAAAAGGAATTTTTTAGGTATTCGACCTACCTAACCCAAAAGGTCGATGGTGACTCCAAGACATTTCTTTTACAAAAATTGAATTTTTCACAAATAAGTCGAGACACGTCGTATCACTAAAAATTGGTTACGATAGCTTGGTGACTCCACTGGGACTTAGTGGATCAAGCCCAATCGATTATATATTATCTTTATATACTATCCAGCTCAGTTGGTAGAGCACAAGGTTCTTAACCTTGAGATCGTGGGATTGAGTCCCACGGAGGGCATGTCATAATTCGGAGGTCTTCTACGGAAGCTGCTCTCAACCTGGTGTTGGGGACAACCTACTATCTTACCTCCCCCTTACCCCATTACATATGGGAACAAGGGACAACCATTTTTTATAGTTGGAAATTGAGAATTCAATTCTATTTAATTAACGATTCTTTTGATTTCTTTCAATTTTTTATTTTATTTTATATCTTTGTATACTAATGTTTGCATTTTATTATTTTCATATATTAAAATTTTGGATTCACTTTAGTTCGATTTTTTGTGTGGTTGATTTTCTAAAGTTTGAGAATTTCTCCTCACACACGACACTTGTATTGTATAACATAAGTTTTATACTAGAGCTCTTTCCCCTTTGAAGGGAGTGAAAGCGACGTCTTCGTGAGAATTTATTCTCTGTGTCAGACCTAGCAAGTAGCTTTCGAGGTTCATATGTCTTATGTCTTCGTGAGAATTTATTCTCCGTGTCAGGCATAGGGAAATGTGCTCTCTCGAATTGAACTCGATCTGCTTAAGCCTATAATGAGTTAGGATTAAGGGTCTGGCTCGCCCAAGGGGGCACCAAAAAGGACAATTCGAGTACATGTACTCTTAGAATCAAAACTATGCATATAGTAAACTGTAGAAACCCGCCCAATCTAAGGCCATGCCAAAATTCAATCCATAAGTACCCAAATAAGTGTACACAAAGGAGAAATAAACTCTAACTTTCGTTTTTTAATTTATTCGATAGATTATTTTTGAATGAATACATGTGAACTAGAAATTATGCGGTTAGGGTTTAATTTTCTCTGTGTGTTTTATTCATTGTATTTTATGGTTCATTTACGAGTTGAATTAAATCTTTTCATATTTCACTAACATACATTTCCTCTCTTTGATTATTATTTTTGCTAACATATTTTCCATGTCATGTTGCTTTATTTGTGCATAAACATGTTGTTAATACTCGAGGTAATTATCAAATTAAAAGGATTTTAAAACGACAATCCCACACGAAGGGGTAGATATTTTTATCTGCTTTGACATATTGGGACGTTGTGAGTTCTTTGAAAGTTGTTCTAAGATAATTATCTTGAAATTAACACATGTTTCATACATGTCATAGAAGGTATTGATTCCCGAGTTAATAGTTACATTAGAAGGCTTTTAATACGACAATGTCACTTGAAGAGGTAGAATAGAAATGCAAAAACACATCAATGTTTTAGAAGGGTGCTCGAGGAAACAACTGAAGAGGTATATCAAGCTGAAATACATGAAGCTCAAATGATGCAATAAAACAAGCTTTTCAAGGGTGCTACGACGATGTTGATACAACTAGAAGAAAATAAATAATATGTTTGAAGTCATCAAGTAACAAGGATAAACAACACGAGACAGTGGATGATGTCAGTCACATATGGTCGCTCAACAAATGCATTTCTGGAAAAGAAGTCGAAGCGTTGGAATTGTCCATCAAGCCATGAAATAGAATAAGGATGTTTCCTTGCACATTCGATGAAAATGTATAAAATCGAGTAGTATGACGTGATTTGTAGTTTCCATCTGCCTCGGTGTATTGAGACATTGTGTGTTCTTTGGAAGTTGTTTTATGACAGTTACTTTGGGATCAATTCCTTTGTTGCATTTTCCATTCCCATTTTTACATCTTTGCATTTGCATGTGCATCCTTTCATCTTTGTATTAGCAACTATACATCGTACATTGCATGATATACATTGTATCTCAACTTGCATGATATACATTGCATGATACTTTTACCTTCCCAGACAGAGTTGATCCCTCCTTAACACTACATTTTCCAAGATAGATGACTTTAGATTCATTTATTTCCCTTCCTAGACAAAAAAAAAACCAACATTCATTTCTTAACCTCGATAAAGCCTGGAGGCATAAAGTACGAGATGGCTGTGTGTACGAGAACCATTCCTACAAGAAAGACAAGATGTAATAAAAAAACTAATTAAAATATAATTACAATTAAAAGCTAATTGTTTTATTATCATATTAAAATTAAAATTTTCCCCTCTAATTTTTAATTTAAGATGATTCTCTATTTTTTTTTCTTTTTAAATGTTATTAGATGACGGTCCAAAACTATCATTTTATTTTTCCGATAAACACTGGAAATAGATAGGTAATTCTATTGTAGGGGTAACTTAATTTAATGCTAAGGAACGACAGGGAACGAACGTAATAGAAATGTTATAAAAAATATATAATCTTTTCGGTTCGACATAACCTAAAATATTAATTTTTTCTAACATTTTCGGTTCAATAAAAAATGTTATGAAAAAAGTAAAATTTTCGGTCGTCAACCGAAAATGTAAGGAAAATATAACATTTTCGGTTCAATTGAAAATGCTAAGATAAAATTAACATTTTAGGTTACACCCAACAAAAATGTTAGGTTTTTTATAACATTTTTAATTGTGTTAATTTTCTGCCGTTCCTTAACCTTAAATTAGGTTGTTGTCATTTAGACTTTCCTAAAATAGACTAACAAGTAAGTTTAGAAAGCTTGAATAGCGGTACCCTCCTTATGCAGCAAAGATTCTAACGAAACAAGTGGATCATTAAACCAAGAACACTCCAAATCTTGATGTCGAGCCAGCTTTGCCATTGCGTCTGCAACTTTGTTTCTTTTACGATTGACGTGTTGAATTTCTACACTCCAATTATTTTACAAATAAACCATATATAATATGAGCCACAATCATGCTGCTGATGGGCTTCATGGTACTGTTTCACCATATGAATAGCCTCCAAACTATCACATTTTATGATCACCTACGAAGAACCTAGCCCACATGCATAACTGAGACAAATACCATAAGCGAACTTCACAAAGAAACATAAATCACTCTTTCATGTCCATCCAACAGAATCGTTAGACAAATTCTGCATAGGATCTTTCTTCGCGGTGATTAGAAGAAGCACACGAATTGACAAAATGTGCTTAAACAGATCCTAAAGCCAGTTGCCTAATTCATCCATCATGTCTGTTACCATCACTTTTTCAAGGCTGGTTGCACCAGCCGCATTGCAGTAATCAATAAGGGGGTCAAGTTCTTTCACCCCTGCATCGAACCAGAAGTCTAGAAACCGCCCATCCTAATGTGTCAAGAAATATTTTGTCGAACATCATCCCAAACTAATATTACCCCTCTCCATAAACGTGAGCGCTTATTGTTGTTAAGCGTCTCTGGAATATCTTCCACAATTTTGTATTTAGCTCTAAAATAACGCACTCAAAGCTTATGTTTATTGGCGATAATATTAAAGGCGACCTTCATTAAAAGTGCATCATTTTGTTTATCCATTTCTCGTAAATCTCTCTCGAGCTCATTTTTCTTCTTCCTTTATCCACCAGTTGACACCACCCCCAAACACCAAAATCTTGTAGTGGAGAAAATTAGAAACAAATTCTTAAATGACTGCTTGAGGAGGAAAAAATCAATTAGAAAGAAGAAAACGACTTGAACGATGAGAGAACGTATTTTCAAGGATAGAATAGCTTGGCAAAGAGAAGCTCGTTCCAAGTATCCTGAAGGCCCGGTAAACACCAATGCACGCAATCGGCATAGCTAAAAGGGTTGACTAACTGCTCCGGCGTCAATGGATTCCATTGTTTCTTTTAAATCGACGTGTGCGCGTCTTTGCGGTAGCTCGACAGTTGAGTGATGTTGAGAAATGTGACCGGAAACTTGGGTTTCTCCAGCACTTCCCCAATCACTTGCATTATGCTTTTTCTACTGTCCGAACCCCAATTTCGGATCCTCAATCATACTTGTTTGGTTGTAACAATTCTCCCCTGCTTCACCTCCCCTGTAAAAATATATTATTTTTTCATCCGAAAATATTGCTCAAACTCATCATCAGAATGTATACTCACTTTGCATGAGTAGGTGACATGCTGGTGAAAAACACTCTGGTCTTCTTGCGATCCATATTTATCTTCAACCATCTCAGCATGCTTTTTATTGCCATACGATAAGCATCCTCGGTCGGCACTTAATTATTTCTTTCTCCTCATCCTCAAACGACCCTTTCCTGATGAAAGCATGCACCATTATTGACAGAACCCATAATATATCAATGTAACAATTCAGAGAAGATATGAGATAATACAAGATCTTCATCTCCAATCCAGTCATCCACCACAAGTAGGTGTTGAAAACCAAAATATCAACGCCCTTCCAGTGCTTCCCATGCTTAGTTATGGAGCCTTTTCTCACTATCCGATCGGATATCTTGTGAACAACCGCGTTATCCGAGTTCGATTCTAGAAGGAACGGAGCCCAGTAAAATTCGATGCTGGCATTGTAATCCTATACACCAAGAACAATTACAAGATGAGAACCAGTGGAAAGTTAAACAAGTTTTAAGGTAGTTATATTGTTGTCGTACGCACCTTGGCTCGAAAAACAGTGATGGCGTCATTCTTGTACTATTTCATGGATTTTGCATGCTTAGGGATGAGGCTGTGAAGAAGGCAGATCAATGATACGTATTGGCCTCGGTTCAATGAGTCTCCCACGAGCATCATTCTCTTCCCTCTTAGGGTCTCCAACATTAATGTCGCATTGAATCTGTTCAATTAAAATAGAAAACTCGTTAAAAATCATTTTCGAAATTATACCAATCTAGACGAAAAAAATGAAAGAACATAATACGTATTAAGATTTTACCTAGGAAGATCACAGCCATGGGGTTGCCATCTCCATTTCTGATACTCTGTGTCGGGTCTTCCATGTTCTTGAAACGTCAACTGTGGTTGGATGTACGGACACTCCGATTCTTGATAGAGAGGACGAGTCAACTCGTCCTTAACCCACCTCCCTTGGAATATATCACATTTCTCCTCACTCTTCCCTATAGCGAATGGCAACTTCGCTCTTTCCACCCCAAAGCTCAGTCAAACCCAAAGCAGTTCAAGAAAATAGAGAGAGAAGGAGGTTAGGTTTAATGAGTGAGTTAAATCACCTGGACTAGAGATAGCTCGGCCTGGTATTGGTTCAAACTGTCCAAAAATGCAGATGAAGTCTTCTCCATAGAGAATAGCAACGAAAACAATGAAAGTTAACAAAGTGAAGAGGTAAGGAGATAGACGAGGCTTTCTAAGAACAGCTGAGGAAGACGAAGGCAGTGGAGGCTTCATTTTTAAATTAGTAATATTTGTGTTTTTAATTTGTATTGGAAATTTTGATTATTTGGAAGGGTCTAGGATGCTTAGAGGTGTTGAGATTGGATCCGTGAACTAAATATATAGGAAACTATGCTAAAGGGTATGGTTCAACAATTAAATGTTTGATCATTATGTTCAAATTATATTTAATACACATGACATGAAAAATGAAAAAAAAATGACACCAGTATGACAATTATAACATGTACATACATGATGAATATAATAATGTGATAAATACAGTTGATTTATATTTAAATATTAATATAAATTCAACTTAAGAAGTTGTTCCGATGGTAAAATAAATGTTATTTTCTTAACATGATCCGAATTTGAGTAACTTTATTTACAAGTATACATGAATTTATCTATAATTGAAGTCAAAGATAAATACCGAAATCAAATATAAAATTTTAAAATTAAATTTTAGTATATTGTAATGAGATGAATAAATTCATGTTAAATACTTATATACATATCAAATCATAAAAAATTATTTATAAAATATGATTTAATTGTAATAATTTTAATAGATCATGAATAATGCAGGATTTAAGGGACAACGTGACCCAATTTTCCATTTGGGAGCATTTACACCAATGGCATAACAAACAACTAGTCATTGCATAAAATATTACATTTTCTTTCTTCACAGCTCACATTATGTGTTATCAAAATAAAATGATATTTATTTACTTATTGGTGGGAGTGCAGTTTATGAGGTAGACTGGTTATTGTTTAAGTAAATGAAGAGTAGTGGGTAGTGAATGGGTTATAATTAAGGGCTGGCTTTTAAGCTAAGCGAGTGTCCCGACCAAACGTAAAGATGGAATAGCATTATCATTCCACCTTGTGCACCATGGTTTGATGTAGAGAGTGGGGCTTCTTTTTCAAGAGAATTAGATGAGAATTTGGTGGCGGTTCACCTTCACTTTTGTTGCCTAAATCCTCAACAAGAAGCAGCCGTTAACTGATGTACAACAGCTACCATCATCAACCCAATGGGATACCTAATCTTTATATTAATTATATATATTGGGTTACTTTTGCTTTTTCTTAAATTACAAATTGAGAACTGCACCATTTGGTGTTTTTGGGTCATGGAGGTGGTGACATCGGGAAACTGAGTTTGATTTGCAAACACATAATCTTTTAAAGGAGATTTGCAAACACATAAAACAGGTAATTTTATTAGAAAATTTCATTTTCTTTTTTTATTTAGGTAAAAAAACTCGAAAATTTATTTAAAAAAGTATATATTTTTTTATAAAAATGCGTTGGCTGTATTTTTTTGAAAAACACATTTTTTTATTGATGTTTTAAAGTTTTAAATTTATATAGTCTATGATTAAGAGTATAATTGGGAACTCCAAGAGATTTAAGCAGATTTTGAAACTTAGTGACGAGGGGGAGTTTATCAACCCAAATTTGCAGCAGATGGATTTTCTTGTTAATTTTCTAGTCATACATTTTGTGTAAATATTGGCTCTTTCAAAGTTATTGCTACAAATAGGAAATGTAGATCTTTGTTTCAACTAGTTTACCAAAACAATCAATTCAATCGCTAAACTTCATTTTTCCCCTTTTCTATTAGTAGTTATTTTTTTTGTTGGTTCGGGTAAGTATATATAAGGTAGTATATGTTCAAAGATAATTTTTAATCCTTGGACATTGGACACTCACACCTATGATATTCATGGTGTTCGAATTCGAGTCTTAAAAAAGTAACAGCAATTCATTTATCGTAGAAACCATTTAGTTGGAGCTTCTATTAATAGTTAAAACCCATCAATTGGTATCAAAACCATATGCCGGTGCTTTTGGAAGACACTTAATTACAGTAAGTTCGACCTTACTTTGGTCTTACCTTTCCATCAAAATGTTAATGTTTTTCAACAAAAGTCCAATATTTTTTTCATCTAAAACATTAATAAAATGTTTTCAAATAAAAGATCTATTAATTAATCGAGTGATTAAGAATATTCATATTATCTCATTTTATCTGAATTTGAATATCGAAATTTGCTAAACAATAATACCTATTACTTAATAAAATATATATATATATATATATATATATATGAATAGTATATAAGTAAATTACTTAATACTTTCCTTCTTCTTAAAATATAAATTAATCTCTAAATTAATAAAAATAAGGGGTAACTAAATGGTTGGTCATTTATGTTTGTGTTTTGTCTACTTTTTCTTACTGATTTCAGAAAACATAATATATGGTCACTTTCGTTTTTATTTAGTTAAGATGTGATCATTAAAAGTTAAATGTCGTTAAAAATTTTGATATAATCACACATTTGGTCCCTATTATTTATATATTCTCTTAATTTAGTCTTACTTTAAACAAATTTATTTAACCATGTTTTATAATGTTTTGATATAACAAATTAAGGAAAAATGTTTTTGGACTTGAATTGAATTTGTTCAAAGTTTCAAAAGTTTTCAAAAATAATTCAAAGTCCATTAAAATAGAATTTGAGCACAAAACTTATTTTCTGGGTACGTAGTACCGATACTGTTCATGTGGTATCGATACTAATGGTAAGAGAAGTATTGATACTCTCTAGGTAGTATCGATACTACCACGTGTTTTCCAAATTGCTCAAATTCCAGAATCCAAAATAGGTACCGATACTCAAAAGAGTACCGATACTAATTTACACAATAGTATCGATACCATGAGCATAGTATCGATACTTGTCAAGCCCAACGGCTAGTTGATTTAAAAATTATAAAGAAAGTACCGATACTCATTAAAGGTGTATTGATACTCCCTGTCCTTGGCAGTTTTATTTTGCAGAAAAATAATCCCAAACGGCTCCAAATCACCCCCAACGGCTAGAAGCGGCTACAAACACATTTCAACCTATAAAAACAAGTTGATGACACTTGAAGAAGGGTTAGAACACATATCCAAGCAATCAAACACAAGAGAATAGCTTTTATTCTTATTTTTCCTTTCTCTTGTAAATATTTGTGTTTTTAACCTTATTGTAAATCTTTAGTTATTTTCTTGTGAGCTTAATTTTCTTGTAAACACCCTACCTTATAGAGGTTTTATTGTTTACATTTCTTAACCTTTATAAAAGAGGATTGGTTCTAGATAAGCCTTTGAAAATCTAGGGAGTGTAAAGGTTATCTCTTGATCTTGTAAAAAGAAAGAACAAATTAGTGAATTTGTTTGAAAATCTTTAGTGAAGAGCTAAAGTAGCAGATGTAGATTTGGTTGAGAAGTCGAACCACTATAAATCCTCGTGCCAATTGTCTATCTTTTTAATCTCCTTACTCCCTAAACTCAAAAATCAATTCAACCCCTCTTGGCAAATCATTCGGTTAATCATTGAGCTTCATCGAAAATCCTAACAATTGGTATCATAGCTTGACTCATTAGAAGGTCTAACAACCTTGAGACGATCCTTGAAGAAACTCTATCCATATTTGAAGTAACTGAGAAAATGGCTTTCACCTTTGGCTCGTTCCATATGGAAAACTCCCAACAGATCGACAAGCATTCATACTTCAATGGAGCCAACTACCGTCATTGGAAGGAATTAATGAAACTATTCATACAACCCAATAATCTTAATGCATGGGAGATAATCAAGAATGTCTACTCTTCTCCAAAGAAGAATATAAAGGAGTGGAGTGCCCTAGAACAAAACAACATCCAACAAAATGCCAAGGCCATGCACATGTTGTTTTGTGCATTTGGTTCCGATGTCTATAAAGGTGTTTCTTCTTGTTCAAATGCCAATAAGCTTTGGAATAAGCTCGAAGTGATTCATGAAAACAAGAAAGAAGAACCAACAAATGTGGTGTGCTTAATGGCTCTTGAAGAGCCCGAGGTATCTTCTAACTCTAGTTAATCTAATTCATATTCTTTCAATGAGTTACAAGATGCATACTGATGAATTATTTTTGGAGTTTGAGACCATGAACTCCAAATATAAGAAAATGATTTCAAAATTTAAAGTTGAAAACGATTTTATTTTGAAAGCAAAAATGGATTTTGAAAATCAAAATGAACTTTTGAAAAAGGATTTAGAGCTTTCAAAAGTAAAAATTAATTTTTTTGAAAAAGAATGCTTTGATTTAAAAGTTAAGCTTGAATGCTTAACAAAAGAAAATGAAATTATTTTAAATAATTCATCCAATTTCATAATGATAGAATGCTCACATTGTCATTATCATGGTCACAACGAACATACTTGTCCTTCAAGCAAATGAAAACATTTTAAAATTAAACAAGTATGGATTCCTAAGTGAACAAGGGGCATTGAAACTAACGTTCAAGGATCCAAAGCAATTTGGATACCAAAATCTAATTAAATGTCTCTTGTAGATGTGTGAGAGTAATGGTGATGAAAGTGAAGACATTAAAATGCTCTAGCCACACTTGAAAAGAAATGGGTAACCTCTAAGCTTAATGCTTTTGTTTTGATTAATTGGTTGTCTATTTGTTATATGCATGCATGAGTTTTGATTTTAAATAATTTTATGTTTTCTATCTCTTGTATGTTAAAAAGAATTGTGATGAACATTTGCAAAGTTTTAATGATTTTTCATAAATGTTTGTTTATCATAATGAATTTTGGTCAAAATTGGTTTTAATGCTTTGTTTTTACAAATTTTAATTTTTGACCTTAATTTAAATGTTTATGCATGTGATTTGTTGAAAATGATATCTCTCTAACAATTGCTATCAATTTTTCAAATGCATAACATTCTTGGATAGCTTTATGCACATGCACTTAAATACAACAATTGGCATTGCATAAAGTATATTAGACTTGGATATATTGAATTTCTTATGTTACTAACATGTTTGTTCATCTTTGTTGAAATTCAATGTATTTTAAGTGTCAAGCTTTTAAAGTCAAATTTTTGTTTGGAATGCTTTTATTGAGGGGGGAGCTTTGATTTTTCAAATGATTTCATGCTAAAATTTACCTTTACTCTCCATTGTTATTTTTTAACTTTAAATTTGAATTATTTTTTATATAACAAAAAGGGGAAGAAGTATATGTTTGAAAATTTCAATTTCAAGAATGAAAAAGGGGGAGCTTTAATATTTTCCAAATATTTTTCTTTTTCATGAAATATTTTATTAAGGGTATGTTTTGCCAAAAATAATTTTTCAAATGTTTTGTTATATCAAAAAGGGAGAGATTGTAGAACCATGTTTTATAATGTTTTGATATAACAAATTAAGGCAAAATGTTTTTGGACTTGAATTAAATTTGTTCAAAATTTTCAAAAGTTTTCAAAAATAATTCAAAGTCTATTAAAATAGAATTTGAGCACAAAATTGATTTTCTGGGTACGTAGTACCGATAATGTTCTTACAATATCGTTACTGTATAAACAATATTGATATTGTTCATGTGGTACTTATACCAAAGGTAAGAGAAGTATCGATACTCTCTATGTAGTATCGATACTACCATGTGTTTTCCAAATTGCTCAAATTCCAGAATGCAAAATAGGTACCGATACTCAAAAAAGTACCGATACTACTTTACACAGTAGTATTGATACCATGAGCATAGTATCGATAATGGTCAAGCCCAACAGTTTGCAACGGCTAGTTGATTTAAAAATTATAAAGGAAGTACTGATACTCATTAAAGGAGTATCGATACTCCCTGTCTTGGGTAGTTTTGTTTTGTAGAAAAATAATCTCCAACGGCGAAGCAGCCACAAACACATTCCAACCTATAAAAACAAGTTGAAGACACTTGAAGAAGGGTTAGAACACCTATCCAAGCAATCAAACACAAGAGAAGAGCTTTTATTCTTATTTTCCCTTTCTCTTGTAAATATTTGTGTTTTTAAGCTCATTGCAAATTTTTAATTGTTTTCTTATGAGCTTAATTTTCTTGTAAACACCCTACCTTAGGGAGGTTTTCTTGTTTACATTTCTTAACCTTTGTAAAAGGAGATTGGTTCTAGCCAAGTCTTTGAAAAGCTAGGGAGTGTAAAGGTTATCACTTGATCCTGTAAAAAGAAATAACAAATTAGTGAATTTGTCCTTAGTGAGGAGCTAAGGTAGTGGATGTAGACTTGGTTGAGAAGTTGAACCACTATAAATCATTGTGCCAATTGTCTATCTTTTTAATCTCCTTACTCCCTAAACTCAAAAACCAATTCAACCCCTCTTGGCAAATCATTCGGTTGATCATTGAGCTTCATCAAAAATCCCAACAAAATTAAAATAAATTTAATCTCTCAATCGAATGATTCCACGTGTCATTGGTACCACGTGTCACCATTCGATTGGAGGATTAACTTTTCAAAGTATTGGTAGAAAGTAAATATATTAAATTAAAATAAAGTTAGTCCTCCAATCGAATAGTGATATGTGGCGTTAGTGACACATGGCACCAATGCCATGTGGTATCATTTGATTAAAGGACTAAATTTATTTTAATTTATTAAACGTATGACTAAATTGAGAGAATATATAAATAACATGGATCAAATGTATGATTATACCAAAATACCTTGTCACCTAATATATTAATTGTTAACGGTATTTAACTCGTGGTGAGCACATCTAAATTAAATAAAAACAAAAGTAACCATATCTTAATTAAATATAAGCGAAAATGACTATATACTATGTTTTTTGAAATGAGTGAATAAAAGTGGACAAAATATAAAGATAAGTGATGAACCATGTAGTTAACCGTAAAATTAATTAAATTGACTTTTAAACTTAATAAATTTTATCAAATTAACCCTTAAATTTAACAAACTCTGCCAAATTAATACCTAAACTTAATAAGTTCAAACAAATGAACCATAATCTTTCCTCGATAATTACTCAATGAACTTAGCAAGTAAGGTCAAATTGTTCCCTTAACTTTAAAAATGCGACACAAAATTACTCAAGATTAATGGTGTTATTTTTTCAATAGTTAAATGGTATTTCTATCATTGAACTTGTACATTGTTATTGCTTTGGTACCTAGAGAATTTTTTAGTTCAGTTTGACCTCAAAATTTTTTGACCATGATGCATATTATCACTTTTGGTAATGCTCAAGGGGTTAAAGCATGTATGTCTCACATTGGGAAGGAAAATCTCTTTAGAAGGGTATTTATTATTCCACTCATTTCATTCATTGTTTAATGATAGAAGATAAGGCCCTCGCACGCGTACGCTGCTGTAATTGTCGTCCGGTTGATTTGGTTCGCTTTGATTTGATTTTGATTAGTTGTCATAGAAATACGTGTCTTTGATATGTCCATGTTCTTTCTTTTTAGAGTAAACTCATAAGAATTTTCTCTTAATGTTTAGGCGTTCAGAATTATTTGATTAATTATCATAATTTTTTGTGATTAATTCAACTGTTTTCATTCTGATATCAACTCCTGAACCTGGACGGAATTGGTGGTCTATTTATTCGCCTAGTCAGTTGCTGATTATCGGCTGTTATAATAGTTGATTTATAGGTTGTGTTTACAACCGTTAATTGATGATTTATAAGCGTGAGAGGTGTTTGTGCTTAATGCCTTATTAATTCTGATAGCATTTAAATAATGAGTCTGAGAGACATATCTAATCATCCAAACAAAAAAATTTCTCAAAATCATTTCTATTTCTCTCGATTTCTTAAGAAATCCTCTTTTCTTCTTAAAGCTTTCCTAAGCTTGTTTTTTCTGGTGCTAAGAGAAGATCAGTACCACTGTCATTTTTGAGTGTATGATTATTCGGAGCTCGGAGCTACATACTACTGCAATTACACATATCGAGACGAAATCCTTTCTAAGGTAGTGGTTCATACCACGACACAACTATTTTTTATTATTGATTTTGTTTATTATTATCCACTCAATGCTAACGATTTAATCTTGTAGTAATATTTTCCAACAATTTTGAAATGATTTTAATACTGCAAAATGTCAAATCCCAGGTCAAAGCTTATTCTAGACTTGTCTAAGCTTGACACACTCGGGGACCAATTATTGAAGGTGGTCCCAATGGATAATCATCTTCTTCGAGTAACATGGCTTTTACTACTTGTTTCTCAAGCCGCTGCCACAACCCATTTCATTGTCAATAGATGATGCCTTTAATGTTGTTAGCGGTGATGCCACTCCTACTTCCACTAGTGAGGTTCTTCAGTTTGTAGTTGTTTTCCCCCCGCTCAAGTGTCCATAGACAAGAACAAGAAGGACAACAAGACAGTTCGTGGGTATCTCTTGAGTCATATATTGAATAAAATGTTTGATATGTTTCTCAAAGATAAGAATGCAGAGTGCATTTGAGACACGCTGGAGAAAATGTATGGAGCCAATGATGTCGACAAAGAAGTATGTGGTCGGCGAGTGGCTTAAATTCCATATGTCCAATGACGAGCCAATCATGAATCAGGTTCATGATTATGAGAAGTTGGTCTCTAATTTCCTAGTAAAGAACATTAAATTGTATGAAGTTCTTCAAGCAAATATCTTCATTGAGAATTTGTTTAAGTCCTGGTCAGACTATGATAACTCTTTGAAGCACAAGAAGAGGGTCTTCGAAATTGAGGAGATAGTAAGCTACATGAAGATGGAGGAAACCAACTTTCTTAAGGATAAGTTGAATACTTCTAATAATCTATCTTTTAAGACTAATATGGTTAAATCAGGGTCTGCCTCGAGATTAAATTTTAATATGTCCAAAAGACGAGTTTGCCAAAAGCAAAAAGTTAAAACCCATAAGACTATCGATTTTAAGAAGCCTGTGAAGTATAAGGCTCCACCAAGGCCCTTCAATTGTTATGTGTACTAACGGGCCAGATACAAAACCTACCAATGCCAACATCGATCAATTGGCAGAATGAGAATAAACCATAATTTAACGTTGCTGAGAATGTTGATGATGTCATATCTGCGGTGATTTTTGAAGCAATCTGTTGGAAAAAAATTATAACGTCCCCAACCCGTATCTAACCCGAATCCGAGTCCAAGGTGTCACATTGACTTTTCAAACAATCACTTTTACAAAAGAATGAAGAAGTTCTAATTTATTAAAATAATTAATTTACAAAACATATCAGAGCATAAACTGTTCAAATCTCTTAATTACATGCCAACTATATATGTATATATTAAAAAAAATACATACTAAGTCTATGACTTAGTGAGGCATAAAAACACATCTAATGTAGTTTATATCCACTAACCATGCATGAATATTTTATACTATCATATCATACAACTCATATGCTTTTTCATATAACAATTACATACATACACATATACATGTCATCATTTATGTTTTTATCATACTTCTATAGTATTATCCTTCATATCTCTTGTTTATATGATCTCTTACGTTCATATTCTATATCTTATAACAAATTCTTATATCATCATACAAGTCATTTATGTTCATTCATACATATATTAATATATGTTCATGTATATCATATAACAGATACACTAACCCATAACACACATATCATGTCATACAATTCCTATCACACATCATTTATATATTACATACATTGTATTCAAAGTTATCTCTTTGTTGGCCCATGTACATATGTGAGAACTAAAGATATGCGAGTACATTGAGGTTATGCACTATGCTGTCACCACAGCTCGTATGGGGTTCCACTAGGGGCATGTGAAATTTGTCCTGAAGGACCTATGCATTTGTCCCGAAGGACCATTATCCATATGTTTCGAAGAACATAGGTAACATTGTCCATATGTCCCGAAGGACATAGGTAAACTATCTATATGTCTCGAAAGTCATAGGTAACCCTCGACTCTTGGCGTGCGAATTATACCTCTATCTCTCCTAACACTTACATGGGCAATCTCTTTTATATCGTTTCACATAGCCATATCTCATATGCTCATAGCTTTTATCATATCACTTCTCATATTCATATAATCATATGATTCACTTTCAAGTATCACATATACTTTCTCTTTCATATATCTCATGGCTCTGACTCATATCTTCATATGTTCATATCATATAACATATAAACTCTTAATTTCTTATCCAGTATATCATATCATTTATACCTTATTATCACATAACTATTTATATATCCTTATCACACCAAATAACATATAACCTCTATTAATCTATCCATGTATTCATGCATACATAATAGTCGTATCAACCACATAAACTAACATTCATATAATTACTTATGTTAATACCACATGACTTATCTTCTATTTTCATGTTATCACATAAACATATACTCTTACAGTTCATACCAAAAACACATCAACACGTATAAGCATGCATACATATAAATCATGTCATTCACATACTTATGTTCATGCCTTCATACATTAGACTTATAGGAAATGGACTTATCGTAAGTCCAATCTCTATGTAATCCTATATCAAAATAAGATGCACTCACCTGGCCTCACTAGTTAATATCGTTCTCTTATCTTTTTTTCGATGCCCAATACTTATCGACTGATCTGGACTTGCTTTCGATTGATATCTACATAATCATACATTATACATATCAGTATTCCCCATGACATATTCTAATCTTATATTTCTTAGACTAAAAGAAAGGTCTAATTCCATTTTCCCTTTTGAGTGTATCAATACACACTATAGTGTATCGGTACATTCCTTAACGTGTGAATTGATACACTAGCTATGCATCGATTCACAAATAACATTTGATGTTTTCAATTTAAGGGGTGCATCGATACACTTCCTGTGCATCGATACACACTGAATAATTTCTGGAAATTTACCCTTGATGTATCAGTACATGTTGAATGTGTACGGATACACTCTAGCCCAGAATTATATTTTGAGCACGAAAATCACTTCCTTTTAGCTCAATTGTGCCATATTTCAACTCCTTTCATATCCTTAACTTACATACACCTACTTAAACCAATTAATACTCATTCAATACCTCTTTAAAATCAAAATTCAATATTCTATATAAAATTCAAGAATCATACTCAAATTTCAACATGTTCTAAATTCACTTCTAACACTTCATATCTTTTAATTTAACCATTGACAAGTCAAATTTAACATCCAATTCTACTTATCAACCTTATTCCAAGTTTTCATTCAAAAACTCCAAATATTTAATCTCTCATAACTCTTTCATTCTTTGTTTTAAACCTAACTTAAGCCTTCCTTAAGCTTTTCTATCACTCCAAGAATCAAAACCAACTTTTAAACGAGAGAATTAACCAACTTGAAACCAACTTACCTTATCAATTGAGCCACGAGAAGAGGAGAAGAAAAATGGAAGAAGACTCTGGAGAAATTTCTCCATTCCCATGACAAGTCAAATTTAACTTCTAATTCTACTTATCATCCTTATTCCAAGTTTTCATTCAAAAACTCCAAATATGTAATCTCTCATAACTCTTTCATTCTTTGTTTTAAACCTAACTTAAGCCTTCCTTAAGCTTTTCTATCACTCCAAGAATCAAAACCAACTTTTAAACGAGAGAATTAACCAACTTGAAACCAACTTACCTTATCAATGGAGCCACGGGAAGAGGAGAAGAAAAATGGAAGAAGACTCTGGAGAAATTTCTCCATTCCCACGTACTTAATACCCTTTATAAAGGGAAATAAAAATCTTCCTTGCAAAAATGACCATAATACCCTTATTACATTCAAACTTTATTATTAAATCCAACATCAAAATTTTCCAATTAAGTCCCTAAACTTTTACTCTTTCCTGAGATTGGTCACTAAGTTTTCAAAACTTCTATTTTGGTCACTGACCTGACTTTTAGGATGTTACAAATCTCCACTCCTTCAAAGAAAATTTGTAACACCCCCAACCCGTATCCGACCCGAATACGAGTCTGAGGTGTCACATTGACTTTTCAAACTTTGACTCTTGACAAAATTCAAGGAAAATTTAAAACCTTCATTAACACAAAAGCGGTTTATTTACATAAAATAACCAAAACAACCAAAATCGATCAGAGCATTTATAACTGACACTTTACTTACATGCCAACATACTATACACGACAAAATACATACTTTATCAGTTACTTCTGATCTGATATTCTGGCAGTGCTGCTGTTATTGCCACTCCTATTTCTGTTCTTCTCGATTCTTGGTACCTACGTGTAAATCACTTACACGCTAAGTCATAGACTTAGTAAGGCATAACATAAATATATGTATACGTACATATAAAAATGAATTTATGAACATGCATCCTTACCATTGATCATGACATCTTAACTTGCATATATTTATTATACTATAACATATATGATGATAGTAAGCACATATAAGACATATATTTTTATGTTGATTTCGTTTTAATTTATCTTTGGATTGCCCATGTACATTATTGAGAACAAAGGTATGTGAGTACATAGAGGTTGTGCACTATTCTATCACCACAACTCGTATAATTCCCTCAAGGGGCATTGAATATTTGTCCCGAAGGACCACTATATCCCGAAGGACCACTGATTGTTCCGAAGAACCACTATATCCCGAAGGACCACTGTATATGTCCCGAAGGACCACTCCTTAAGAACCATATACATAATACAATGGACCAAATAAGTGTACCAAAGTACCACATATATGTTCCACAGAATTACATATATGTCCCGAAGGACCACGTAGAACCCTCGACTCTTGGCATGCCAATTATACCTACAACTCTCATATTAACTCACATAGGCTTAAATATGAATACATTTCTCATTTTCATATCTTCTCATCACTTTTCATATAAACATGTATTTCACTTCATATACACATATGTGATCACTTTAATTATTTCACATACCTGGATTGATCATCTGACAATTTCATTCTTTCATATAATATCATAGTAAAGTATGAATGAACTATACATGAAATCATTGTATACAATATATATATATGTGGATGCATGTACATGAATATGAAATCAGGAATTCAACTATAAGAAATAGACTTATCGCAAGTCTTATCTCCATACAATTTTATCCAGTATGGGCACTCACCTTAGCCTTGCTTTGACTCAATTCTAATCTCTCGATTGTTCCGGAACGAGATTACGTTCTAAATCTACATAGTAATACATTGATACATATCAGTATACTAATTGATATATTCTAAACTATCACTCCTTATGATAAAAAGAAAGCTATTTTTATCTTTTAATGAAGGTATGCATCGATACACTACATCATGTATCGATGCATCCCTTGACGGGTGCATCGATGCACTATCTATGCATCGATGCATAAATCCCATTCGAAATTTGTGTTTTAAGTAGGTGCATCGATGCACGAATTGCATTCGATGTTCAATTATTTGATAGTGCATCGATACACATTGAATGTGCATCGATGCACACAACCCTGAATTTGTATTTTAAGCCCGAAAATGATCAATTCTTAACTCAATTCTTCTATTTAAACCCCTATCATGTCATTAAACTCGACCATCATTACTTAAACCAACTTATATCCATGAAAATCATCTTTAACCTCAAAATCCTATCCCTCATATGTGATTCAAGAATCATACTCAAATTTCAATATGTTCTAAATACAATTCTAACACTTCATATTCCTTAATTAGCATGATGATAAGTCAAATTTATCTTCAAATTCAACTTATCAACTCTTTTCCATAAATTCATTTAAAAACCCATTTTCTTTAATCTCTTATAACTTCTTCATCTTGTTACTTTAAAACAAATTAAGCTTTCCATAAGCTTAATTAGCATCTAAGGATCAAAACCATACTTAAATTTCAGCAAACCATTAGCTTTTAAAAGATCTCACCTTTGTTTTGCCTTCTTCACGTGTGGAGAAAGAAGAGAAGAAGAGAACTCTGGAACCTTGTTTTTCTTTCTTCTCTTCCACGTGGAGTTAATATATAAATATCTCTTCTTTAATTCTTTCCCATGCAAATGACCATTTTATCCTTCTATTCCTTCTTCCTTGCAATTTAACCCTATACCAATTACAATACTATTCAATTATTATACTTTAGTCACCAAATTCTGAAGTTTTACAATTTAGTCACTAACCCGGTATTGAGGCTATTACAAAATTCGTCCTCGAATTTTCACTGCACATATCGATAGAAATATTATCTACATATACCTTCAAATTTTTCCATGTTACTTTCATTACTTTAATTTTTCACAGTTGCACTTAATAATTTGTCTTTAATTCCCGATGAACTCAATCAAATTCCTATCTTTTCACTCATTCAATTCTACACTTTCCTTTGACCTTTATAAAATCCATATAATGTTACTCATCATGTAGATAGTAACATCTATTCTTATTACTCAAAATCATAAATCCATTATTTCCCCATCAATCTCTAATTGCCTTATAATAATAACCGAACTTTTATTTCATCATCAATTGAATTATTCTAAACTTCCTTAATACGTATAAATAAATTTTTATTTCTCTGATAACGTCCATTTGACCGGGAAATATAACCTTAAATCTTCATCGAATATAATTAAACATATACTTTACGGAATCAAATAATCTTTTCACCTTACCTTACACACTTCTCTTACTTCTATATCGAACTTATAACCTACGCTTTCATGTAACCTTTGTCATACTTAATCCTTTAAATCAATTTTTCCTTATCCCTTTACTTCTCCAAAAATCAAGATCTCCTTGTAATATAGATCATGTCTTTTCTTCAGACTCTCATACTCTTTTCATATCACTTATGCCTATCTCTGATTATCAATCTTTATTACTTCTTCATAACTCTTATAATACATATGAATTGCCCAAAATCTTGTTCTTATACAAAATCCTTATTCTATTTACAATATACATATTCTACTACTATCTTTAGCTTTCTTTGGATACACAAATCCTTATCTTCTTTTACTTACTCTGAATATACCACCATATCCAAATCCACATCATACTTGATTAACTCAGTCTTATATCTTTTCCGAATCTTACAACTCTATCACATTTAATATTACAGCTAGTCAATATCAATTGTTCAATCTGGAGTACAAGCCTTAATCAAACAATCATATACATCTTTTCCAAACGGAATTATCTCAACAATAATTTTCATAACTTATCAAGTCCACATTTATTATCATACACTATGTAGTTTCTGTTGTTCAAACTCAACATTCTTACTTGCTTTGTCCTATAAACTGATCACCAATGTACTCATTCTTAGACTCTTCTTATCAATCCTTATCTTTTCTCAAACATACGAATCTTCACCTCATTCACTATCTCACATTAATATGATCAAAATATACAATTGTATCCACATCCACTTCATGTCTGCATATCTTATCCTAACAATATCTTAAAATCTTATTATTCCAATACATTTTCATCACATACTCTTGTTAGCCAACGCTAACTCTTTCCATCTAAAATATTAACCCTTATTATATCCACACTCTTGCTTATACACAATATTATCCTTTCGTTTCAAACTCATAAGCTATGACTTTATATATATATCTTATACGTTTATCACTGATACACTTATTCTTGAACTCTTCTACCAATTCTCACTACATCATTTGATCTTTTAACGCTCTTATAGTGACACTTGTTCACCATATTCTATCTTATCAACGAAATAACAAAACAACTCCATATCACTTTTCCGATTCAAAACAATGAACACTTTCTATCACTATTCAGATATGACTTCAACTTTCTAAAATCAACTTTCGATCTTACGAGGCACTTCCTGAGGTGTCCGCTCTTCATTCTTCCTGGTCAGGGCAAGTGAATTGTCATCACCATCAGGTTTACCTCTAACTTCATTTCAAAATCATCATAATCATACTTCTATTATAACTTAACAGGCTAATTCTATTAGCAAGAGAGAATACTCCTTACACTATCAGATCATAAATTTTCACTCTATGTTGGCATGTACACATATTTAAAACTCTTTTACTTTCGGTTTAAGCCTAAAATCGGCTAAACCTTAGCTCTGATACCATTAAATGTAACACACCAACCCGTATCCGACCCGGATTCGAGTCTGAGGTGTCACATTGGCTTTTTAAACAATCACTTTTACAAGAATAAAGAATTTCTAATTTATTAAAATAATTAATTTACAAAACATATCAGAGCGTAAATTGTTCAAATCACTTAATTACATGCCAACTATATATATATATATATATATTAAACAAAATATATACTAATCATTTATTTTCTGATCTGATCCGTGGAAAGGAGAATCTGACCTGTCTTGCTCTTCTTCGTTTCTCTTATCGATTTTCGAAACCTACGTGTGAAATAATTACACGCTAAGTCTATGACTTAGTGAGGCATAAAAACACATCTAATGTAATTTATATCCACTAACCATGCATGAATATTTTATACTATCATATCATACAACTCATACGCTTTTTCATATAACAATTACATACATACACACATACATACATGTCATCATTTATGTTTTTATCATACTTCTATAGTATTATCCTTCATATCTCTTATCTCTTGTTTATATGATCTCTTACGTTCATATTCTATATCTTATAACAAATTCTTATATCATCATACAAGTCATTTATGTTCATTCATACATACATTAATAAATGTTCATGTATATCATATAACAAATACACTAACCCATAACACACATATATCATGTCATAAAATTCCTATCACACATCATATATATATTACATACATTGTATTCAAAGTTATCTCTTTCTTAGCCCATGAATATATGTGAGAACTAAAGATATTTGAGTACATTGAGGTTGTGCATTATGCTGTCACCACAGCTCGTATGGGGTTCCACTAGGGGCATGTGAAATTTGTCCTGAAGGACCTATGCATTTGTCCCGAATGACCACTATCCATATGTTCCAAAGAACATAGGTAACACTTTCCATATGTTTCGAAGGACATAGGTAAACTATCCATATGTCTCGAAAGTCATAGGTAACCCTCGACTCTTGGCATGCCAACTATACCTCTAGCTCTCCTAACACTTACATGGGCAATCTCTTTTATATCGTTTCTCATAGTCATATCTCAAATGTTCATAGCTTTTATCATATAACTTCTCATATTCATATAATCATATGATTCACTTTCAAGTATAACATATACATTCTCTTTCATATATCTCATGGCTCTTAGTCATATCTTCATATGTTCCTATCATATAACATATAAACTCCTAATTTCTTATCTAGTATATCATATCATTTATACCTTATTATCACATAACTATTTATATATCCTTATCACACCAAATAACATATAACCTCTATCAATCTATCCATGTATTCATGCATAAATAATAGTCGTATCAACCACATAAACTAACATTCATATAATTACTTATGTTAATACCACATGACTTATCTTCTATTTTCATGTTATCACATAAACATATAATCTTACAGTTCATACCAAAAACACATCAACACGTATAAGCATGCATACATATAAATCATGTCATTCACATACTTATGTTCATGCTTTCATACATTAGACTTATAGGAAATGAACTTATCGTAAGTCCAATTTTTATGTAATCCTATATCAAAATAAGATGCACTCACCTGGCCTCACTAGTTAATATCATTCTTTTATTTTTTTCTTCGATGCCCAATACTAATCGACTGATATGGACTTGCTTTCGATTGATATCTACATAATCATACATTATACATATCAGTATTCCCCATGACATATTCTAATCTTATATTTCTTAGACTAAAAGAAAGGTCTAATTCCATTTTCCCTTTTGAGTGTATTAATACACACTATAGTGTATCAGTATGTTTCTTAACGTGTATATCGATACACTAGCTATGCATCGATACATTACATTCGATGTTTTCATTTTAAGGGGTGCATCGATACACTCCCTTTGCAACGATACACACTGAATAATTTCTGGAAATTTACCCTTGATGTATCGATACATGTTGAATGTATACAGATACACTGTAGCCCAGAATTATATTTTTGAGCACGAAAATCACTTCCTTTTAGCTCAATTATGCCATATTTCAACCCCTTTCATATCCTTAACTTACATACACCTAATTAAACCAATTAATACTCATTCAATACCTCTTTAACTTCAAAATTCAATCTTCTATATAAAATTCAAGAATCATACTCAAATTTCAACATGTTCTAAATTCACTTCTAACACTCATATCTTTTAATTTAACCATTGACAAGTCAAATTTAACTTCTAATTCTACTTATCAACCATATTCTAAGTTTTCATTCAAAAACTCCAAATATTTAATCTCTCAAACTCTTTCATTCTTTTTTTAAACCTAACTTAAGCCTTCCTTAAGCTTTTCTATCACTCCAAGAATCAAAACTAACTTTTAAACGAGAGAATTAACCAACTTGAAACCAACTTACCTTATCAATGGAGCCACGGGAAGAGGAGAAGAAAAATGGAAGAAGACTCTGGAGAAATTTCTCCATTCCCACGTTCTTAATACCCTTTATAAAGGGAAATAAAAATCTTCCTTGCAAAAATGACCATAATACCCTTATTACATTCAAACTTTATTATTAAATCCAACATCAAAATTTTCCAATTAAGTCCCTAAACTTTTACTCTTTTTTAAGATTGGTCACTAAGTTTTCAAAACTTCTATTTTGGTCACTGACCCGACTTTTAGGATGTTACAAATCTCCCCTCATTTAAAGAAAATTCATCCTCAAATTTTCACTGCATATATCGATATAAACATTATCTACATATACCTTCAAATTTTTCCATGTTACTTTCATTACTTTAATTTTTCACAGTTGCACTTAATAATTTGTCTTTAATTCCCAAAGAATAAAGAATTTCTAATTTATTAAAACAATTAATTTACAAAACATATCAGAGCGTAAACTGTTTAAATCTCTTAATTACATGCCAACTATATATATATATTAAACAAAATACATACTAATCATTTATTTTCTGATCTGATCCGTGGAAAGGAGAATCTGACCTGTCTTGATATTCATCGTTTCTCTTCTCGATTTTTGGAACCTACCTGTGAAACAATCACACGCTAAGTCTATGACTTAGTGAGGCATAAAGCACATCTAATATAATTAATATCTACTAACCATGCATTAATATTTTATACTATCATATCATACAACTCATACATTTTTTCATATAACAATTACATACATACACATATACATGTCATCATTTATGTTTTTATCATACTTCTATAGTATTATCCTTTATATCTCTTATCTCTTGTTTATACGATCTCTTACGTTCATATTCTATATCTTATAACAAATTCTTATATCATCATACAAGTCATTTATGTTCATTCATACATATATTAATATATGTTCATGTATATCATATAATATATACACTAACCCATAACACACATATATCATGTCATAAAATTCCTATCACACATCATATATATATTACATACATTATATTCAAAGTTATCTCTTTGTTAGCCCATGTACATATGTAAGAACTAAAGATATGCGAGTACATTGAGGTTGTGCACTATGCTGTCACCACAGATCGTATGGGATCCCACTAGGGGCATGTGAAATTTTTCTCGAATGACCTATGCATTTGTCTCGAAGGACCACTATCCATATGTTCCGAAGAACAAAGGTAACACTGTCCATATGTCCCGAAGAACATAAGTAAACTATCCATATATCTTGAAAGATATAGGTAACCCTAAATGTAACCCCCTCAGACATATATTTGTAACTCGGTCCGATCTAGAGTGTCACATTAGGGCCATCGAAGCGAATCACTGTAAAAATAACAAAAAATTTAAATCTTTTTATCAAAACATGTAAACTCATAAAATCAATAATTGGTATGCAAAATTAAAACAGATTTTCAGACTCAAATATAAAACAAAATACAATTACATGTCCTCTAATCACATGTACCATACTCTGTAAGCAAACCCAGAAGAACTCCCCTACTGATGTTGATAGATATACTGGTACAATTCATTTAACCTGAAAATATGAGTAATAGAGTGAGCTTTGGAAAGCTCAGTAATACAGAACTACTAGATGATGCTGAAGAACATACATATACAGATAAACATATATTTTCTTATTGGTTCCGAACATCCATAGATTTTTAGGCTGAGCTGAGATCCCATTGGTATCTCAGGTAGTAACAGATAATATTCAGTTCAAATGGAAATATTTTGGATGTCTAGGTTCAGGAGATCAGAATAGGTTATCTAGTGTGTTCCCGTAAAACCAGTAAAAAGATACAGTTTTTTTTAAACATAGATATATACCCCCATCCGTTCACATCATAAATGTGTAAGTTCCCTAGAACCATACACCCAACTGCACATGCCATTTAGACCCTGAGAACAAAGTCAAGGAGTCTGTAGATAATCTTCCTCCAATAATAAACCCCCCAGATAAAACATTTCTCCGTCGGTAAACGGAGATATCAGAATTCAAAACAGAATTCAAATCAGATATCAGATCAGAAACCAGATCAGAAATTAGAATAGAATCCAAGTCATGTATCAGAATAAAATTCAAGTCAGAAATTAAATAAAATATTTATGTGGTTAGGGAACACACTAGCCTTTACAGATATTATTCAGAGATACTAGATAATCTTATCGGGTAGAGAAACATGAATCTTCAATTTACCGATAGAATGTCAGAAGTTAGAATCACTATTTGAAAAGTTAATTAACTGACAGAATCATCAGTTATTCAGAATATGATTTATCGGGATCATCTTATTCGAATATTTTTTGGAAGCTCTAAGAAATCTGAAGGTATTCAAAATCTTTACAATCTATGGCGATTAATCCGATTATCGAACAACTCTAGATGAATAGCTCTCAGAACTAATACTTATCAACTTGTCAATTTATTAACCTTCCAGGGTATTTACTCTTTAATACCAAATATTCTTATCCATAGATCATCTTCTGAGTCATCACTGAACAGATCTTAAGGATACAAACAAATATTCTAATGGTCTTTATTTCATTTCCATGTTTCAACTATACCAGGAAATGCCGACGTACTTGATTTATGGTTCATAATCCATAGGGATGATACATCACATAAGTTTATCCTTGTTTCCAAACTTATTCCAATCTCTTATTTAATCCTCAGTCCTTGAGGTTACTTAGTTCATTTAGCAGTCAAGTCCTTTATAGTTACTTCGTGGTTTTCTATAGTAATTCAAACGTTTCTGAATTTCATATACATATTGTACTTCCGTTCAATTCAATTTGGTAGTCGTAGTTGATTTGTCTAATGAATATCCACTTCTTAATATTGAATGCGATCTAGAGTTTAGCTGAGCTAAATACTTCCAAAATTATCATCAAGCCACACTTGAGAAGATAAACACGCATTCAAGTAATATCTATGTCGTCCAAGTACTGACATATCATTACAATTGATCAGCTCACTTAAGCTGTGTTCCATAACTTCTAAAGGTAGTCCAACACCTATACTTATTTGGATTCCTTAATTAATCCAAGACATTTACTTAGTATAGGCCATAAGGGTATTTTGGTCATTTTGGTTTTCAGTTTTATTCCATTCATTTCAGAGCTCGAGGATATCCATTCATTCCTGAGCTTGGTGATATTCTTGGTCATTTGTATTCTAAGGGTATTATGGTCATTTTACAGTTCCATTATAGTCCAATAATTCATTCAGTCCGATCTTATTATTAAATTCAAACGTATTATATTTTCCAGTCCTTTTGAATAGTTCTGACAAAAGAACACCCTTGATAATTTATTCTCAAATCGGAGATTTCCAGGTTAAAAGTCTTTTCAGATGTTACTAACGAATTATTAGGAATTTTCCATACAAAGGTAGGTCTAAACAATCAAATCAGTAATTTATCGGTTTAAGTACAAATTCTCAGGTTACTTTCCCATTTAGAGTCGACTCGAACTATTTTTACCTTTCAAGGGCATTTTTGTAATTTCTTAACCAAATAATTTCGGTATTAACTCTTAACGAAAATAATTATAAAGTAGAGATCATATGGTCAATTACTTTCCCGAACATTCTCTTATCTTGAAATGATTTCTTAACAGACTTCTAGTATCTTGCACAAACCTTCTTGGGGTTAAAAATCGGTTATCCAAATTTTTCAAGCAAAACTAGCATTTCTTATGCACATCTGTAAATTTATCAGATCAATATGCCTTTTCAGAGTTATTAATCCACTTCCAGGGATAATTCTTGTCATTTAACAACACAAGGGTATTTTCATAATTTTACCTAATTGAAATATTCTCATAATTTATCATCTAAGTACCTTTAATGAGATAAATTATAATCTACATATCCATGGTTGATTCCTTTATCACTTAATTACAGAACTTGTAATTTAATTCTAATTATCCTCCAATTTCTTATAATAGTCATCTAAGCCATATTCAGTTACTTACTTTCTACCGCATTCATATCGAGTGTAGAACTTCGTTAATTAACTCCACAAAAGTGACCAACATTATCTTATTCATGCATTTACCAATATCAACATGTTCCATAAAGCATAAAGAGGTAGTAAAGTATTATCTCGACTTTTGTTCCATACTGATCGACCATTAAATTCCATTCTAACGCCCTCTATCTTGAAATCATCTTCCAAAAATTCCTCAGATACATAACAATAAACATTTCATAAAAAATGGGCTTAATTCTGAAAAACGGATCGAATCGGGTGATTAATCAGTGAAAACCAACTTACCGGGTTTGAATTTGGTGAAACGAACCCCAAAAACAGATTCAGAACATCAAAAAATGTCAGAATAGGTATACCCAGTCAAAGTCAAAGGTCGTTCAACGCTCTGTCAACGCCGATCAAAGTTCTGGTCAAGAGTGGTCAACGCCGGTCAACGGTCAACAATCGATTGTTTAACACAAATATCACCCTAACACAAATTAATTACAAAATTAGCCACTTTCTAAAAATATTTACAAACTAACACCCGAATTTTACACAAATATCACCCTAACAGAAATTAATTACAAAATTAACACCCGCAGTGGCGGTGCGTGAACAATAATACGGTGTCGGAAAATTCCTAATAATTATTTTAAGGCATTTTGAGACACTCACCGAGCTCGGTTCATAATTTTGAACGGCGGAGAGCTCGATTTCGAAACATCGAAAACTTTGATTTTCTCACCCTCCACACACCGGCGACGATGGAGAAACAGAGGACACCGGTGGACTCGAAACGATGCAAGGAACACAATGGTGCGAGAGGTGTCGAAAAAGGATGGTCGGATTGTCGTGAATCGATGAAAAACCAACTGAAATCGAGTTAATACCGACGATACTTTCGACTGAAATTAACGACGAACGACGCCGATTCACGATGAAAGGTTTGAGGGGTCTTGTTCATCGGTCTACAATGAACATGATGGTGGTTTCGGTTCGTCAAACGGACACCGGACGGTGAGTAAATCGGAGTTGAAAGGAGGGTTGAAGGGGGAGGGAAAACTGGAAAATCTGCAGAACCTGTGCACAGGGGGAGTTTATATTTCATCATATAAAAAAATAGTTAAATCATGGGTTTAGTCACTGAATTTCCTACACTTCTTAAAATGGTCTGCAAACTTTGAAATTTTTACAATTTAATCCATCGTTTCTTTCAAAATACCAATTAAAATCACAATTTTATAATTTCTTAAATTTTAGCCCCTTAATTGGGGTGTGATAATTCTCTCATCCTTAAAATAATTTCGTCCTCGAAATTCATTCATGTCACATAATTACATAAATGAAAATTTCATCAATTATTCCATACCTTCAAGTAGCTTTTATAGTAATATGGATCCTCCACTAATCCTTAACCAGTTGAGTATACATTTTTTTAATAACTCTTCCTCATTCCAATAAAATAATCAAAACCCATTTATCATTGTGAAATCAATTCAACCTTGGTTATAAGAATAGGCTCATAGAGTAGTAGCATATCAAAATTTCATTTCCGGAGTTGAATCGAAATTTCTCAGATGAGTAGCTCTCACATGGCTCATTAGATACTTTACAGAGTTTAGACAGACGTTATTGGTATTCCTTTTTAAAAAGTTAGAGTCTTAACGAATAGAAAACTTAGGTTTACTCATTACAGATAGGGATTCAACCTTGGAGTTCTGGCTCAGAGAAGTATGATTGTAGTCTAAGGGCATGTATTGATCATACATCTTTTTGAAATTCGACCGGTCGGTCTATCTTGAAAAATATTTGACTCAACCATAGCTCTGATACCACTAAATATAACCCCCTCAGACCGATACGGGTAACCCGATCCGATCTGGAGTGTCACATTAGGGCCACCGGAGCGACCCATTGTAAAAATAACGGAAAATTTAAAACTTTTTATCAAAACATGTAAACTTATAAAATCATTAATTGGTATGCAAAATTAAAAAAGATTTTCAGACTTAAATATAAAACAAAATACAATTACATGCCCCCTAATCACATGTACCATACTCTGTAAGCAAACTCGAAAGAACTCCCCTACTGATGTCGATAGATATACTGGTACGATTCTTTTAACCTGAAAAGATGAGTAACAGAATGAGCTTTGGAAAGCTGAGTAATACAAAACTACCAGATGATGCTAAAGAACGTACAGATACAGATAAACATATATTTTCTTATTGGTTCCGAACATCCATAGATTTTTAGGCTGAGATGAGATCCCATTGATATCTTAGGTAATAACAGATAATATTCAGTTCAAATAGAAATATTTCGAATGTCTAGGTTAAGGAGATCAGAATAGGTTATCTAGTGTGTTCCCGTAAAACTAGTAAAAAGATACAATTTTTTTTAAACATATATATATACCCTCATCCGTTCACATCATAAATGTGTAGGTTCCCCAGAACTATACACCCAACCGCACATGCCATTTAGACCCTGAGCACAAAGCCGAGGATTCTGCAGATAATCTTCCTCCAATAATAAACCCCCCCAGATAAAACATTTCTCCGTCATTAAACAGAGATATCAAAAATCAAAACAGAATTCAAATCGGATATCAAAATAGAATCCAGATCAGAAATCAGAACAGAATCCAGGTCATGTATCAGAATAGAATTCAAGTCAGAAATCAGATAAAATATTTATGTGATTATGGAACACACTAGCCTTTACAAATATTATTCAGAGATACTGGATAATCTTCAGGTAGAGAAACACGAATCTTCAGTTTACCGATAGAATGTCGGAAGTTAGAATCACTATTTGAGAAGTTCATTAACTGACAGAATCATCAGTTATTCATAATATGATTTATCGGGATCATCTTATTCGGACACTTTTTGGAAGCTCTATGAAATCTGAAGGTATTCAGAATCTTTACAATCTATGGTGATTAATCCGATTATCAAACAACTCCAGATGAATATCTCCCAGAACCAATACTTATCAACTTGTCAATTTATTAACCTTCCAGGGTATTTACTCTTTAATACCAAATATTCTTATCCATAGACCATCTTCTGAGTCATCACTGAACAGATCTTAAGGATGCAAACAAATATTCTAATGGTCTTTATTTCATTTCCATGTTTCAACTATACCAAAAAATGTCGACGTACTTGATTTATGGTTCATAATCCATAGGGATGATACATCACATAAGTTTATCCTTGTTTCCAAACTTATTCCAATCTCTTACTTAATCCCCAGTCCTTGAGGTTACTTAGTTCATTTAGCATTCAAGTCCTTTACAGTTACTTCGTGGTTTTCTATAGTAATTCAGACGTTTCTGAATTTCATATACATATTGTACTTCCGTTCAATTCAATTTGGTAGTCGTAGTTGATTTATCTAATAAATATCCACTTCTTAATATTGAATGCGATCTAGAGTTTAGCTGAACTGAATACTTACAAAATTATCATCAAGCTACACTTGAGAAGACAAACACGTATTCAAGTAATATCTATGTCGTCCAGACACTAACATATTATTACGATTGATCAACTAGCTTAAGTTGTGTTCCATAACTTCTAAAGGTAGTCCAACACTTATGCTTATTTGGATTCCTTAATTAATCCAAGACATTTACTCAGTATAGGTCATAAGGGTATTTTGGTCATTTTGGTGTTGAGTTTTATTCCATTCATTTCAGAGCTCGAGGATATCCATTCATTCTTGAGCTTGGTGATATTCTTGGTCATTTGCATTCTAAGGGAATTCTGGTCATTTTACAGTTCCATTGTAGTCCAATAATTTATTCCGTCCGATCTTATTATTAAATTCAAACGTATCATCTTTTCCAGTCCTTTTGAATAGTTCTGACAAAAGAACACCCTTGATAATTTATTCTCAAATCGGAGATTTCCAGGTTAAAAGTCTTTTCAGATGTTATTAACGAATTATCAGGAATTTTCCATACAAAGGTAAGTCTAAACAATCAAATCAGTAATTTATCGGTTTAAGTACAAATTCTGAGGTTACTTTCCCATTCAGAGTCAACTTGGACTATTTTTACCTTTCAAGGCCATTTTTGTAATTTCTTAACCAAATAATTTCGGTATTAACTCTTAACAAAAATAATTATAAATTAGAGATGTTATTTTCATTTGTTTTCCCGAACATTATCTTATCTTGAAATGATTCCTTAACAAACTTCTAGTATCTTGCACAAACCTTCTTGGGGTTAAAAACCGGTTATCCAAATTTTCCAAGCAAAACTAGCATTTTTTATACACATCTGTAAATTTATCATATCAATATGCCTTTTTAGAGTTATTAATCCACTTTCAGGGATAATTATTGTCATTTAATAACATAGGGGTATTTTCATAATTTTACCTAATCAAAATATTCTCATAATTTATGATCTAAGTACCTTTAATGAGAAAAAATTATAATCTACATATCCATGGTTGATTCCTTTATCATTTAATTCCAGAACTTGTAATTTAATTCCAATTGTCCTCCAATTTCTTATAATAGTCATCTGAGCCATATTCAGTTACTTACTTTCTACCGCATTCGTATCGAGTGTAGAACTTCATTAATTAACTCCACAAAAGTGACCAATATTATCTTATTCATGCATTTACCAATATCAACATGTTCCATAAAGCATAAAGAGGTAGTAAAGTATTATCTCGATTTTCGTGCCATACTGATCAACCATTAAATTCCATTCAAATACCCTTTATCTAGAAATCATCTTCCAAAAATTCCTCAGATACATAAAAATAAACATTTCATAAAAAACAGGCTTAATTCCGAAAAAATGATCGAATCGGGTGATTAATCAGTGAAAACCAACTTAATGGGTTTGAATTTGGCAAAACAGACCCCAAAAATGGATTCAGAACATCGAAAAACGTCAGAATAGGTATACCCGGTCAAAGTCAATGGTCGTTCAATGGCCGGTCAACGTTGGTCAAAGTTCTGGTCAATAGTGGTCAACAGTCAACCATTTTACACAAATATCACCCTAACAGAAATTAATTACAAAATTAGCCACCTTCTAAAAATATTTACAAAACTAACACCCAAATTTTACATAAATATCACCCTAACAGAAATTAATTACAAAATTAACACCCCTGCGCACAGTGGCGACGCGTGAACAGTGATACGGTGTCGAAAAATTCATGAAAAAATTCCTAATAATTATTTTAAGGCATTTTGAGACACTTACCGAGCTCGGTTCACAATTTTGAACGGCGGATAGCTCGATTCTGAAATATTGAAAACTTTGATTTTCTCACCCCTCCACGCGTCGGCGACGACAGAGAAACGAAGGACACCAATGGACTCAGAACGATGCAAGGAACACGATGGTACGAGAGATGTCGAAAACGGATGGTCGGATAGTCGTGAATCGAAGAAAAACCAACTGAAATCGAGTTAATACTGACGATACTTCCGACTGAAATTAACGACGAACGATGACGATTCACTACGAAATGTTTGAGGGGTTTTGTTCATCGGTCGACAACGAACACGATGGTTGTTTTGGTTCGTCAAATGGACACCAGACGGTGAGTAAATCGGAGTTGAAAGGATGGTTAAAGGGGGAGGGAAAACTGGAAAATCTGCAGAACCTGCGCACGAGGGAGAGTTTATATTTCATCATATAAAAAATGGTTAAATCATGTGTTTAGTCACTGAATTTCCTGCACTTCTTAAAACGGTATGCCAACTTTGAAATTTTTTTAATTTAATCCACCGTTTCTTTCAAAATACCAATTAAAATCACCATTTTATAATTTCTTAAATTTTAGCCCCTTAATTGGGGTGTGACACTCGACTCTTGACATGCCAACTATACCTCTAGCTCTCCTAACACTTACATGGGCAATCTCTTTTATATCTTTTCACATAGTCATATCTCATATGCTCATAGTTTTTATCATATCACTTCCCATATTCATATAATCATATGATTCACTTTCAAGTATCACATATACTTTCTCTTTCATATATCTCATGGCTCTTAGTCATATCTTCATATGTTCATATCACATAACATATAAACTCCTAATTTCTTATCTAGTATATCATATCATTTATACCTTGTTATCACATAACTATTTATATATCCTTATCACACCAAATAATATATAACCTCTATTAATCTATCCATGTATTCATGCATACATAATAGTCGTATCAACCACATAAACTAACATTCATATAATTACTTAGGTTAATACCACATGACTTCTCTCCTATTTTCATGTTATCACTGTTATCACATAAACATATAATCTTACAGTTCATACCAAAAACACATCAACATGTATAAGCCTGCATACATATAAATCATGTCATTCACATACTTTTGTTCATACCTTCATACATTAGACTTATAGGAAATGGACTTATCGTAAGTCCAATTTCTATGTAATCCTATATCAAAATAAGATGCACTCACCTGGCTTCACTAGCCAATACCGTTCTCTTATCTTTTCTTCAATGCCCACTACTTATTGCCTGATATGGACTTACTTTCGATTGATATCTACATAATCATACATTATACATATCAGTATTCCACATGACATATTCTAATCTTACATTTCTTAGACTAAAAGAAAGGTCTAATTCCATTTTTCCTTTTGAGTGTATCGATACACACTATAGTGTATCGGTACATTCCTTAACGTGTGTATCGATACACTACCTATGCATCATACACAAATTACATTCGATGTTTTCATTTTAACGGGTGCATCGATACACACTGAATAATTTCTGGAAATTTACCCTTGATGTATTGGTACATGTTGAATGTGTACCGATACACTCTAGCCCAGAATTATATTTTAAGCACGAAAATAACTTCCTTTTAGCTCAATTGTGCCATATTTCAACCCCTTTCATATCCTTAACTTACAATACACCTACTTAAACCAATTAATACTCATTCAATACCTCTTTAACTTCAAAATTCAATCTTCTATATAAAATTCAAGAATCATACTCAAATTTCAACATGTTCTAAATTCACTTCTAACACTTCATATCTTTTAATTTAACCATTGACAAGTCAAATTTAACTTTAAAATTTACTTATCAACCATATTCCAAGTTTCTAGATTATGTGTCGCATACAAAATCTAATTGTATTCAATCTTGAAGTCATATTCAATCTTGAAGTCAGGCATACAAATTCATGTGTTTGCATGACTTCTATAGTTGTGAATATGAAGATGTTGAGTTCCTTGAAGATAACTTTCCTTTAAATAAATCTAGATTATGTGTAACACCCCCAACCCGTACCCGACCCGGCTACGAGTCCGAGATGTCACATTGACTTTTCAAAACCTTTACTTGAACAAAATAGTGAATAATTGTAAAACTTTTACTAAATACAATTGACTAATTTACATAAATTAGTATCATATGATTTTACAAAACCAATTCGAGTATATCGAATTCAAATTTTTATTTACATGCCAAATACATATATTTTCTGATTTGAACTTTGTAAAGGATATACTGACCTGTCTTGCTCCCCAATGCTCTCTATATCTTCTCAAACCTACGTGTGAAACAATCACACGCTAAGTCGATGACTTAGTGAGGCAAATAAAACATATAATAGAAATCATAAAACATTCCATATAACAAACCACATGAACATTTAATACTAACTTATCATACGAAATCATATAACAATTTCATACAAAATCACATAACAATTTCATACAAAATCACACCTTTTTATATAACAAATACACTCATGTACATATATCATCATCTACTTTCTTAGCATTATCATATATTATTATAACTATTTCTATCATTATCATCCAATTATTATCACCTGATGTTACTTATTTATATATCATATCACACATATATCATTTCACCAAGAAACACCCATAAATCATAATTCCTGTAACCAAAAGCGCATACATTATATATATATATATATATATATATATAATATATATATATATATATATAAATATATATTGTATTCATGTTATCTCTTTGAGCCCATGGTACACTTGTGAGACTATAGATAGTCTATAGAGGTTGTGCACTAATGCTGTCACCACAGCTCGTATAATGCACCGAAGTGCTGCATAGAAATCGTAGTGCCACGTAGAATTGCACCGAAGTGCCGTGTAGAAAGGCACCGTAGTGCCATATAATATCCATAAGGACCACATAGAAATTCCTTAAGAATCATTTACATATACCAAGGACCAAATATGTGTCTCAAAGACCTCATAAATGTTCCAAAGAATATACATATGTCCCGAAGGACCACGTAGACCCCGACTCTGGCATGCCAACTATACCCCTAGCTCTCATGACACATAACATGGGCATTATCATTTATTTCATTTCAAATATTCACATAAACATGAAATTTACTTTCACATATCACGTATCACATAGCTTTTCACATAACTCATAGTCATATGTCTTATCTCATAAATAATGTTTTCGCCTATATAATTCATATCATTTCTTATCACATATCACATACATACATAACATGTAACATTATAATAGAAAAACCTATAAGTCATATCACTTAGATTTCATATAATCTAGTCACATAGATCACTTTGCATAGCTTATATCCATATATATTATCTACATACCCAGGAATCAAATGGATATACCAAACATATAAATATATATAGTTTATGCAATCACGTTACTTATACTCACATGGATCCATATCAGAGCTTAATTCCCTTGTACACATCTCACGTTATTTAATTCTGAATTCTATCCATTTATTTAGTTCTATAGCTCCTATAACCTCATAAGGTTTATAGTTCTTCATTTTATAACTTCTATATCATAGTTTTCTTTAAGCATATCACTTTTCCTATAGTGTTTATCTTATAGGTTCGTATCATTGTTATGCTCATGTCCCCTAATTTATATATATACCAGTTTCATAAAGTCTCTTAATTTATTATCTTCTGACTTATATATTATTCTCTTAAATATTCTCATATTACTCTATAGTCTGGTCTTATTTAACTCATCACCCATCTCATGTAGTCATAAATATATTAGATTCTCATAATTAATCACCTATACCCTGAAACATGTATGGTCCATCATATAACTTATTTCACTTCCCATACAATCATAGATCATATTAGATCCTATAACTGATCACACTACATGTATTCACACAAATCATTTAACACCTACTGTAATTTATATCATATATACTCAAATCAAACATATACATATGATCATAAATTCATACATTCTAATATAGGAAATAGACTCGTCGCAAGTCTTATTTCCATTAAACATCATAAACTAACTTGTATGCACTCACCTGTGCCGCTTTTGCTTCGAATCAATCCTAATCCTTAGTTTGTTCCGGAACAAGCTTTCATTCTATATCTACATAATAATACATTTATACATAATATACTATTCGAAACTATCACTCTTTAGGCTAAGAGAAAAGCCAATTTCATCTTTTAATGAAGGTATGCATCGATGCACTGCACAGTGTATAGATACATTCCCTAACGATGCATCGATGCACTACTTGTGCATCAGTGCATAAAATACATTTGATGTTTGTATTTTAAGGGGGTGCATCGATGCACTACTTATGCATCGATGCACTACTTGTATTCGATGTTTGTTTATTTGAGAGTGCATCGATGCACATTGAATATGCATCGATGCACACAACTCAGAAATTCCATTTTAAGTACGAAATTATTCAACTCTTCATTCAATTCTTCTATTTTAATCCCCTATCATGCCCTTAAACTCAACTACCATTACTTAAACCAACTTATATCCATATAAACCATATTTATCTTCCATATCTCATCATGATTCTTAAAATTAAGAATCTTACTAAAATTTTCAACTTTGTTATAAATCCTTTCCAACTTCATAACTCTCTTATTTTTATTGATAACAAGTCAAATTCCTTCTCAAAATTCACTTATTAACTCTTTTCCAACATTTCCTTTAAAAACTCATTTTCTTTAATCTTTCGTAACTTCTTCATCTTTTGATTTTAGGACAACCTAAGCTTTCCATAAGCTTAAATATTACCTAAGGATCAAAACCCACTCTTAAAATTAACAAATAATCAGCTACAAGGAATCTTACCTTTGCCTTGGAGCTTTCACGAGAGGAAGAAGAAGATGAAGAAGAAAAAGAGAGAAGAGATTTCTGGAAAAATCTCTCATCCTTATCCATATATATATAATTATTTATTCATCTCTTGGTCAAATAACCCTTTTGCCCTTTAATACCTTTTATAATTAATAGCATCTTCAAGGTAATATTTTCAAATAAATCATTGAAATTTTTAACTATTCCACTTTAATCACCAAATTATGAAATATTACAATTTGGTCACTAACCCGGTATTAAGGATGTTACAAATCTCCCATCCTTTAAAGAAAATTCATCCTCGAATTTTCACTGCACATCTTGATAAGAACATGTGTTCTAATGTTTTCATGTTGCTTCCTTTACTTAATCTTTCCTGTCACCATCAGAAAACTTATTTTTCATTCCTTTAGTTCTTCATCTACCTTTTCCCTTATACATCCATATCATATCACTTATCAGGTATACAATAACATCAGTTTTTATCACTTAAAATCATAAATCAATCAATTTACTCTTCAATCTCTAATTGCCTTGCAATCATACTCTAACTTTCATTCATCACTTTACTGTCTCTTAACTTCTTTAATCATATAAATCTTTTTTTTCTGACTACTTCTACTTGACCAAGAAACATAACTTTAAATATTCATCATGGATGATTAAAACATACATTTTTCAGAATCAAGCAATCTTTCACATCCTCTGACAAACCTTTCTTACTTCTAATCAACTTATAATTTATACTTCAACATAACCTTTATCATATCTGATCCTTTAAACTCAATCATTTCATTTCCTGAATCGATTACTTTTCCCTAATTTAAAATCTTCTTATAGCATAGGTCATATCTTTTCTTCAGACTCTCATAATCTTTTAGCTTCCTTTGGATACACAAATCCGTATCTTCTTAACTATACCTCATGTACGTTATCAGAATATACTACCATATCTAAATCCACATCAGACTTGATTGATTTAACCTTACATCTTTTCCAAATCTTACAACTTTATCACTTTTACTATTATAACTCGTCAATAGAAACTGTTCAATCTAGGGCACAAGCCCTAATCAATCAATCATATACATCATTTCTATTCGAAATTATCTCAACAATAATTTACTAAACTTATAAATCCTCCTTTATTCTCATACACCATGTAATTTCCATTATTCACACTTAACATTCTAACTTCTTTGTCTTATAAAAGGATTAATGATGTATTCATTCTTAAATTCTTCTTATCAATCCTTAGCTTTACTCAAACATACAAATCATCACTTCCTTCACTGTATCACTTTACTATGATCACAGTATACAACTGTATCCAGATTCACTTCATATTTGGTTATCATATCCTGACAATATCTTAAAATCTTATAACTCCAATACATTTCATCACACAATCTTGTTAGCCAACGCTAACTCTTTTCATATGGAATACAAACATTTATCATATCCACAATCTTACTTATACACAATACTACCCCTTTGATTCAAATCCATAAATCTGATTTCATTCATCTTATAAACATATCACTGATACACTTATTTTTGAACTCTTTTACAATTCTAACCACATCATTTGATCCTTTAACGTTCTTATGGTGACACTTGTTCACCATATTCTAGCTTGTCCACTTAGTAATGAAACTACTCAATTTAACTTCTTCATTTGCAGAAATGAAAACCTTCTAATCATTATCTTCATATCATTTAACCCAAAGGTCTGTAACAACAGGATCTTCCTAAAATCCACCCTTGAACTCGGGTGCTCTTAACTCTTTCAACTAATTCAATACATTCATTCTATGAGTTAAAGAAGTGGAAAATTGAAAACACATCAAAATATTATTCAACATCATGAAGATATTTTTTAATCTTGTACAGGCATTCCCTGAGGTTTTTTGCTCTTCTCCCTGCCTGGCCAGGGCAGGTGAATGCTATTACCTTCAGGTCTATCGCCTTGTGCTTCACTTTTGAAGATCTCATTATCAAACATCTAATATAATATAACTATTGAACTCTATTAACAAGACCACACACTCCTCACCGTTCAGACCAGAAACATTATAATAGAAATACCTATAAGTCATATCACTTAGATTTCATATACATCTAGTCACATAGATCACTTTTGCATAGCTTATATCCACATATATTATCTACATGTATACCCAGGAATCAAATGGCATATACCAAATCATATAAATATATATATAGTTTATGCAATAACGTTACTTATACTCACATGGATCCATATCATAGAGCTTAATTCCCTTGTACATGTTATCACTTATCTCACGTTATTTAATTCTGAATTATTCTATCCATTTAATTTAGTTCTATATAGCTCCTATAACCTTCTTAAGGTTTTACAGTTCTTCATTTTATAACTTCTATATCATAGTTTTCTTTAAGCATATCATTTTTTCCTATAGTTTTATCCTATAGGTTCGTATCATCGTTATACTCATGTCCCCTAATTTATATATACCATTTTCATAAAGTTTCTTAATTTATTATCTTCTGACTTATATATTATTCTCTTAAATATTCTCATATTACTCTATAGTCTGGTCTTATTTAACTCATCACCCATCTCATGTAGTCATAAATATATTATACAGATTCTCATAATTAATCACCTATACCCTGTAACATGTATGGTCCTCCATCATATAACTTATTTCACTTCCCATGCAATCATATAGATTATTCATATTAGATCCTATAACTGATCAGACTACATGTATTCACACAAATCATTTAACACCTACTGTAATTTATATCATATATACTCAAATCAAACATATACATATGATCATAAATTCATACATTCTAATATAGGAAATAGACTCGTCGCAAGTCTTATTTCCATTAAACATCATAAACTAACTTGTATGCACTCACCTGTGCCTCGTTTGCTTTGAATCAATCCTAATCCTTAGTTTATTCCGGAACAAGCTTTCATTCTATATCTACATAATAATACATTTATACTTATCAGTATACTAATTGGTATATTCGAAACTATCACTCCTTAGGCTAAGAGAAAAGCCAATTTCATCTTTTAATGAAGGTATGCATCGATGCACTGCACAGTGTATCGATGTATTCCCTAACGATGCATCGATGCATCGATGCACTACTTGTGCATCGGTGTATAAAATACATTCGATGTTTGTATTTTAAGGGGTTGCATCGATGCACTACTTGTATTCGATGTTTGTTTATTTGAGAATACATCGATGCACATTGAATATGCATCGATGCACACAACCCAGAAATTTCATTTTAAGCACGAAATTATTCAACTCTTCATTCAATTCTTCTATTTTAAGCCCCTATCATGCCCTTAAACTCAATTACCATTACTTAAACCAACTTATATCCATATAAACCATATTTATCTTCCATATCTCATCATGATTCTTAAAATTAAGAATCTTACTAAATTTTCAACTTTGTTATAAATCCTTTCTAACTTCATAACTCTCTTATTTTTATTGATAACAAGTCAAATTCCTTCTCAAAATTTCACTTATTAACTCTTTTCCAACATTTCCTTTAAAAACTCATTTTCTTCAATCTTTCATAACTTCTTCATCTTTTGATTTTAGGATAACCTAAGCTTTCCATAAGCTTAAATATTACCTAAGGATCAAAACCCACTCTTAAAATTAACAAATAATCAGCTACAAGGAATCTTACATTTACCTTTGAGCTTTCACGGGAGGAAGAATAATATAAAGAAGAAAAAGTGAGAAGAGATTTCTGGAAAAATCTCTCATCCTTATCCATATATATATCATTATTTATTCATCTCTTGGTCAAATGACCCTTTTTCCCTTTAATACCTTTTAATTAAGGAATGAAAACATTCCTCAACTTATTTAAAACCAAGTAGCTGAGTGCCTCAACTTATTCTATTCCTGCTGAGGATACTCTAGAGATAGAATTAGACCCTAGAAGAAGTAAAAGAGAAAAGGTAGCTTCTACATTCGGTTCATATTTCTTAACTTCCTTTAATGTTGAAATTAGTGATATAGACTTAATCTTTGTACCTATAGCTCATACTTTTCTATTAGATGAGGATCCAAATTCGTATGATAAAGTTATAAGTTATATTAATGCTAGTTTCTAGAGAACTATAATAAAGGATGAACTAGAGTCAATAATGTTTAAACACGTGGGAGTTAGTTGATTTTCTTAAAGGATTTAGACCAATTAACTTTAATTGGATTTTTAGAAAGAAACTTAGATTAGATGGGTTAATCCAAATATATAAGGCAAGTCTAGTAGTCAAAGGGTTTACTCAGAAGTTTGGTATATACTCCTTTGATATTTTCATGTCAAAAAAATATCAAAGATTTATGCCTTGTTTATGATAGTGTTTATTCATAAGTTGCACATAAATCATATGGATGTAAAGACTGTATTTTTAATGGAGATCTAGACGGGGAGATCTATGTAGAGTAACCACTAGGTTTTGAAGCACCTAGTATAGAATAAAAAGTGTGCGCACTTAAAAAAGTCACTCTAGGACCTTAAATAAGCTATAAAGTTGTGGTACGAGAAATTTCACAAAATCATTTTAAGTTTTGGTTTTATTGTAAATAAAGCATATGCATGCGTGTATTTGAAAATGTTTGGGACTGATTGTGTCATCATAAGTTTGTATGTTGATGACATGTTGATATTCAATACTAGGTATGAGACCCGAACCCTACGGGTTTCGACCAAACCCGACCGGATCGAGTTAAATTTAAAAAAAAAATTGGGTTCGGGTTTAGGGTGAAAAATACCCGACCTAACCCAAAAAAAGTTGTAATTTTACCTTATATATTTAGGGATAATTATAATAATACCCCTCAATATATTATTTTCTTTCAATTAAATCTCTATTTTATTAAATAAAAATAATATTTTTTAATAAATATATTATTTCGATTCGGGTTAGGTTCATATTTTATCTCAAAAAAATCACGTCAGATTCAGGTCAAGTGGAATGTGTATATTTTTTGGGTCGTGTTCGGGTCGGGTAAAGGATTTATAATTTTCAGATAAGGTTGGGTGGACTGAAATCTGACCCGACTCATGCTCATCCCTATTCAGTACCAACATTGTGTCCATTAACAAAATAAAAAATTTATTCTCCATTAAATTTGAGATGACAAATTTAGGAGAGGTTGATATGATCTTAGGAGTTAAGGTTACCGAAACTGGAAAGAAATTTTCTTTGAATAAAATATACTATATTGAGAATGTGTTAAAGAAATTTGACAGTTTTGATGTCATCCGTGTTAAAACATCTTATGACTCTAGTATACAGCTCTTTAAAAATAAAGGAATTAGTGTTTCCCAACTAGAGTATGCTAAAATTATCGGGAGTCTTATGTTCTTAATAAACTATACTTGGCATGATATTGACTATGTTGTTAGTAGGTTGAGTAGATATACTCATAATCATAGTAGTAAACATTGGATTGCCCTCAGACGCTTACTAAAGTATCTTAAGGGTCCTATAGATTAGTTTGTTGGCTATCCCACTATTTTAGAGGGATATTGTGACGCTAATTAGGTTACCGATGATGATGAAGTAAGCTCTATGAGTGGGTATGTCTTTACCCTATGTGGTGCAGCGGTCTCGTGGAAGTCTTCTAAATAGACTTGTATTACTCGTTCTACCATGGAATCAGAGCTTATTGCTTTTAACTTAGTTGGACATGAAGCTGAGTGGCTCAGAAACTTATTAGTATGAATACCTTTATGGGTAAAATAGACTCCTTCAGTGTTTTTATTGTGTGATTCACAAGCAATGATATGTGTGGTTTAAAACCAAGCTTACAATGGTAAGAAGAGGCATATTCACATAAGGCATGAATCAATCAGACATTTAATAAGGAACGAAGTACTTTCCTTTAATTATGTAAAGTCATAGAGGAATCTTTCTGATCCCCTTAACAAAGGGTTAAATCAAAATTTGGTTCTCGATTCGTCGAAGGGGATAGGTCTAAAGCCCATTAGTTGAGGAATTCATGATAGATACCCAACTTAGTTATCTAAGTTCAATGTAGTCAAACGAAACCATAAAAAGGTTCATAATGTACATTTTACTTACCTATCCCTATGACGAGTAATGTTCATGCACAATATGAGTTTAATTGCTCTTAATAAATTTATAACTCAGGCTTTGGGTGGTCTTAGTGAGAAAAACTTGATGAATTTACCGATTTTTTTACTAAATATTTATTCTTAATAAGCTCACAACCTAGTGCTGAGTGGGTAGTCATAATTGCAAATGAAGAGGTGAACTTACCTCTAGAGATGATGAATTTTCCTTAAAACTCTTAATGAATTCAAACTCAAGAGTTTAGATGTTCCTAATAAGAAAAACATTGAATTCACCGATTTAATGAGGTTGAATATTTATTCTTAATAATTTCTTATCTTAAAGTTTGGATGGTCCATTTAAAGTTGAACTAGAAGAAAATCACCTTACCTATTGTGAGGTTGAGTTATTGTTAAAGCTCTTAATTATTTCATAGCCCAGTTCGGGTGGTTTATGTTGAGATAAACCTGATAAAATAATCTATGTAAGTGAGAAGGATTAGCCACCTTCTAGGAAAAATGTTGGATTATTTTCTAGTACACGTATTAGAGTCCTGAGAAAAGGGGGTCACATATATATATATATATATATATATATATATATACACACATCTGTATATACTCTTTGTAGACACATCGAGGACTTCAGTGGATAAAGGGGTTAGTTGTGTGTTATGAGTTCACCTTAATCTTAGAAAGTTCAAGATTTTTTCACTTATCTAAGAGAAAAATAACTCATCATCACTCTATGTACTAGTTCCAGATACATTCACTAGTACTTAAGCAGCTAATCTCGCGATTCCTCTTCTCTCGATTACAAAATTTAATTTTGTCTCTATGTTTTCAAAAGAGTTCTTTCGCATTAGTGGGGAATATTTGTAATGCTCAAAGGGCTAGAGCATGTAAGTCCCAAATTCGTAATGAAAAGCCCTTTAGAAAGGTATTTGTTGAGTCAATCGAATGGATAGAAATAGCCAAGAGGGGTGAATTCGAAATTAAAAATTTTGATGGAAGTTTAAGGAGAAATTGAAAAATGAACACAATAATTTAGAGTAGTTCGGCTTTCTAAACCAAAGTATACATCCACTACCTTAGCTATTCACACTAAAGATCTTCACAAATTCAGTAATTTGTAGCTACCTTTGAGGATAAGGTGTAACCTTACAACTCCCTCAAAAATTATACCACAAATTCTTGTGACACTCTCTCAAAGAGAAAATTAAAAATTGTAAACATAGAAAAACCTCACTAGGAGAGTGTTTGCACAATTCAAGAACAAATAAGAACACTTGGAAAATAAAAACAAACGAGTACAAAAGTATTCTTTGAAAGCAAAATGAATGTTGAAGAATGTTAACTTTGATTTTGGCTTAATGTGATTGCTTTGGCTTTCTTTGTGATCTATTGTCTTCACATATGACTTGGAATTTTGCTTTTATACCTCTACATTAAATTCTAAGCCATTTGGGTTGTTGAGGAAATTAATAGAGTCGGTGGTATGAAGTTTCCCACAAGAAATGCTTCCCAAATGCCTAGAGTATTGATACTCGTGTTTAGAGTATCGATACTACTTGCATTAAATACAAAATTATAGTTGTTGGGGAAAGGAATATCGGTACCAAAATGGTATACTAGAATTCGTCATTTGTCAAAAATATAAGGGTAGTATCAGTACTGCCACTAATAATATTGATATTGGTATCAATATTGAAAGAGTATCGGTACCAAAATAGCTTACTAGAATTTGCATACCACAAGGAGCATCAGTACTGCTATGAATAGTATCGGTACACTTTATATTTTAAGCTATTTGTATCGATATGTATCGATACTATATGAACAATATCAGTACTATTGGGTTTAAAAATAATTTTAACTCGAATAAAGTTTAAAACCCTTAGTAAAATTGTTTCAAAAATATTTCATGTATATGACTTGAATTTTCAATAGAGTAATTAGTAAAATGAAGTTTTTACCTTAAAAGGAATGTTTATATTCGAACGACTAGACATAATATAATCTCGAAATCTGAATAAAAAATAATCATAAAAATTCTTTAAAAATATTAATTAATTTTTTGTATATCAAAATATCAAAGCATGGTTAAACATTATTTATTATTCCTATCATTCCCTTCCTTGTTTAATGGTAGAAGACATGGCCTTCACACGTCCGTGTCGCCATCATTGTGGTCGTGTTTGTGGAAATACATTCGTGTGCGTCCTATCTTTTTAGAGTAAATTTTTAAGAAATTTTCTATTAACAATTTTTTAACATTTGAAGGAAGAAAAAACTTTTATTATAGGCATTCAGAATTCTTCAACGGATTACTTTTACAGTGGTGTTACCGAAAATATTGGTGTTAATTATCATAATTTCTTGATTAATTATCATAATTTTGGGTGATTAATTCGACTATTTTCAGGCGTGAAAGGCATTTGTGTTTAATGTCTTATTGGTTCTGACAGCCTATAAATACCATGTCTGAGAGATATTTCTAATTATCCAAATCAAAGTTTTCTCAAAATATTTTCTACTTCTCTTTATTTTCTCAAGAAATCATATTTTCTTCTTAAAGTTTTTTTAAGCTTGTTCTTTTTTATGCTAAGAGAAGAGTTGTATCATTGTCAGTTCACTCCGATTTTTGGGTATACGATTATTCAGAGCTACCGTATTAATCTTGATGGATGACTGCCTACAATTGTCACATCGAGACAAAATTATTTTCTAAGGCAATGGTTCATACCATGACACAATTATTTTTTAATTCGACTATTGTTGATGTTGCAATAATATTTTCCAACAACCACGTCTCATGCTTTTGTTAGAAAAGAAATTTATGTGCCACTCTAAAAACATGTCACATGATATATATTAAATTTGATAAGATCATTAAAAAATTAAAATATACAAAAAAATTCACATCTCATTCTCAACGTTTACAAGACAATTTAATAAAGATTATTTAGTTCAATGGTTAAATTAACTATATTTGTCAAATTTAGAGATAAATTTGAACAAACTTATATTCATGTATTAGTTTAACTAAGTTCATGATCGATTTGATGAAAATAATATAAGGAGAGGTTAATCAAAATCATTAAATTAAATGTTGATTTGTGTTTATTTAGTTATTTTCAATTATAAGAGCAACCTAAACTAGTATTGACGGATTTTTATTCATTTAGTTATTTTGCATTTGTAAAAAGCGAATGATTTGCCCAAACGAGAGCCTAAATTTTAAGAATTTTGCTGAGCGATTGGACGACTGCGCTTGGTTTCCTGGCCTGATGCTTGCATAGTGTTTAGGGCCCAAATCTATACCATAGGTCATGAGCTATAGAGCTTATGCCTACAATTTGGGGGGGGGGGGGGACCCCATATTCAAGCATATATCATTTGGAATATTTTTATAGGTAAACTATGAGAACTTATAAAACAAACCTTATTTATCGTTGTCGGAATCGTTAAAAAAATTGATTAACTACATTTAGAGTATATTTTTCATAATTTGGGATGGCTATAAGATGTTTTATATTTATAATTATTTTAATCATTTATAATGTACACACTACTTGACACAATTACGGATAATACCCTTTGGGCTAAGACCGCAGTTGATTTTTATCTACATGAGCAGAGCAAGGGGTGTTATTCTGACATATGCAAACTAGACGATGTTATTCGGTTGTTTCTTGATCGGTCTTGGTGGGGTATTTTATTAGGGGTTGAAGATAATGGCTATCTCGAAGGGATGGTAAGTCTTATATTCTTCTTATATTGCATTTTGATTAATTTTTTAAAAAATTTATTAATAAATTCACTAATATATGTATTTTTTTATAAAGCAGCATATTGATGCATGGGTGTCACGTCTTCTAATAATAAGGAAATTGAAGAAAATAAAAAATACTCGATGGACTATTATGCCGACGTCTTTTCACATAGCTCACTTGAAGGATCCGAGAGATGATTCATATATGTTGGGTAATTGAAAAGATAAACTTTATCCTGCGTGGTGGGAGGTCGATAAGGTTAGTATTTATTTTTTGAATATTTTAAAGGTGTTTATCCCTGTTTTGGAACGTCTTTTATTTGATGTGCACAATTATTTATGATGGCATATTGTAGGTGTTTATCCCTGTTTTGGAACGTCGTCATTGGCTTCTCCTCGAGATTCAGCTCCCATCCCTGAAGATAATAGTATATGATAGCATGTTAAATTACATATCATTGTCTGATTTGAGAGATATTATTTATAAGGGATGGAGCGCTTATTTGGCGAAATACTTGAATGCAATTGATTATTGGACTAATTCTGAAAACAAGAAGCCAAAAAAGTTCAAATTTACAATGATCAGGGATGAGACCGCGCCACAACAAACGGAGGGAGCTAGAGAGGATTATGGTCCTCTCGTATGCATGTGCTTGGAACGTTTGACGACAAGAAATAAACAGTTTCTACCTTCCACAGATAGAGATAGAGGTGCAGTAGGCTTGTGGTTTTGGTATTTTATGGCTAGAGCGATATATGCAAGATGCTGCCTACCTGCATCCGCGTGCTGAAAGTGTGCATAAACAATTGGCAAGTTTGAGCAAGTGTTGTTAACATATATACTCTTTGTTGGTTTGAAAATGTTTGGTTAAGTACCTAGAATTCAATAATTTGTTGTTTGTTGGTTTTAGATGTGTAGAAAGTGTTGTTTGAGCAAATGTTTGGTTTCTGCAGGTTAATCCTGAAGTGAGCTGCGTGAAATTGATGTATTTGTGCATAAACAACTGTCTAGGGTACACTTTTTTTGCTAGTTTAATTGATTTGTAAAAGTTGATTTGTTTTAATTAATGTGTAAATAAGAATTATTTTTTGCTTGTTTAATTGATTTGTAAAAGTTGATTTGTTGTTTATTCAATCTGCATTATGTTGAAGGCAAAAAAGACCTGTTGAAGGTACAAATTCGCAACGCGAAAGTCAAATTCTTGTTGCGATTTTTTCATTGCGATAGTCAAATTCGCAACGCGAAAGTCAAATTTGCATTCGCGTTGCGATTTTCAGTTTGCGATTTCGTGTTTCGAATTAGACTTTCGCAACGCGATAATCGCGTTGCGAATTTGACTTTTGCGTTGCGAATTTAACTTTCGCGTTGCGAATTTGACTTTCGCATCAATCACAACAAAAAATCGCAACGTGAATTTGACTTTCGCATTGCGAATTCAAGGAAAACACCTTCAAAAAGATAACAGACAACAATCTGATAAGTGATAACAACTGAACAGATCATAGCAATGTTCAAACTCAAGTTACTAATGAATGTCTAACTGAAAATGTATGCATTCACACATAAAATACACATAATACAACGTTTGCATTTAAAAATCACCTAAGTTAATAAGTCCCAAAAGGTGAAGTTGGTTGTGATTGGGATTTTGATTTTGATTGCGATTTTGATTTCCTTTTGCTTAGCACCATATGAGCTTTGGATTTTGATGAGGATCCATATTTTGGTAGAGGAAAAAGATGATTGTGATAGCACTGGTGATCCACAGGTCAACCTTGTATGATCACTTTCCTTGCACTGACTACATGTCGATATCCTCTTCTCTTCACCCTTAGATGGTATACGATCGTGATTTTCTGGTCGGCCAGGTAGCCTACTGTCCATGACTGGTGGCAAAACTGTTTGTAAGTCATTTGGTATGTCCCACTCAGAAGGATGTGGAATAGGGTAGACAATCTCGGCATTAGTCTGTCGATATACTTCTATAGTGTAGCAATCCATAGCGTATGCGCTTGAATCATCTTGGTTTAGATGAAGAGCAACTTTTATAATATGGGCACATGGATAACAGATGTTTGCCATTTCATACAACTACACGTCTTTGCATTTAGATCGACAAGCCCATTTAAGTTATTATCCAATACTTCAAACAAAGTGTTTGAACATGGTTCAACTCTCCATGACGTTGACTTCACAACACGTTTCGTTATCTTTTTTTCAGTCCATGGTGTAACACGACGTTCCAATGTTCCTGTAAATTTAAATAAATAATACTTAGTAAAATATATGATAAGTTACGAATTTAAAGAAATAATACCTGCATGGTTTCTTTTCTTTTAGTACCACTGTTGAATAGAGGCTCGAAAAAACTCCATTAACATAGTAATGGGTAATTTTCGGGAATGACGACTTAGAGCGTTGATTGATTCTGAACTATTAGACGTCATGAAACCATATCTTGCTCCAAGTTGATGTACTCTTGACCATCTTTCAAACCCGACATCTTCTAGTGTTTGAGCATATTGAGGCAAAACACGTCTTAAACAATTTATATTCTTATTAAAATCTACTTCCCGATAAGCTTTTACAACCTTCCAGTATGTCCATTTGTGATTTTTTATACCAGCAGACCTTGATTTTAGATTTATGTACAAATGAACACCACAAAGTCCATGAAAAGCATCTGGGAAACACCTTCTAACAGCGTTGTCAATTGAGTTTGCCCTATCGGATATGATTGTCAGATTGCTAATAGGACCTATGCAATCCCTAAGATGCCCCATAAACCATGTCCATGAATCAGAGGTTTCAGATTTGCCAACCCCGTAAGCTATTGGCAGTATCCCATTGTTAGCATACATGGCTACTACTAATAAGTTTACTCCAAGGTATCGACCTTTCAAATGCACTCTATCAACTATAATAACTGGGCGCATGCAAGTAATAAACGAACGAATCTATAAAATAATATACACAAGACATATAATCATTTAAATGTGAAATACATGTAACTAACAAAAATAAGTCAACAAAATTATATTGATTTACTAACCGCAGCACCAATGGCAATAAACAACAACTCAAAGCGTCCATATCTATTTGTTTTGATATGAGTTATCGACCCAGGATTTTTCAGCTTTAAATTGTGACAATAAGCCGGCAGTTGGGCAAACAATGCTTCTAGAGACCCCCTCAACAATTCCAAGGCATAACATTTGGCTCTCCAAGCTTGGGAATATGAGATATTAATCTTGAACCGAGCATTCATTTCAGTCATAATTTCTTGTCCCCGATATACTCTGCCATTCAAAAACATTAACTCAGCCAGAAAACCACCCAACACCTTTTTGTTTGTCTGTCTATGGTGAGGAAAAACTTGGGTTCTTGAACATGTATGTTTATCAATAAAAGTCCTAACTTGAAACATTTCGCAATCTTTTATCCTCTTTGCAATCATATGCCACGTACAGTTTTTGTTAATCATACACTTTGTTTCGAAACAATCTTTGCTTGATTTGTTAACTTTTAGTTGATAGCCATCTTCCACACATTTCGCATACAAAGCTATCTTCAAGTCTTCCATTGTATCAAAATAATCATCTTTCTTGATACGAATAACTTTTGTGTAACAATCAACTGCTATCTTTACCAACTCTTCTTCTGGTATTTGAAGTAATTATGGCATATTCCAGTTATACTCCCGTGGCATTTTCTTCTTTTTCTTTTCTTCGGGGACTTCTTCTTCTTCTTTTTCTTCTTCAAGGTTATATGAATTACATAATGGATGTTCAACATGTCCATTCACAGTCGTAACTTCCTCCTCATTATCATCAACAACATCTTCCTCGGCAGCGGCTGTTTCATCATCAAAATTCGGGTATTGACCAATATCAAAATCATTACACGCAGGGTCTGTTTCTTCTTCTGAAACATCATCAAAATCCGAGTATTGACCAAGATCAAAGTCCGGGTATTGACCAAGATCAAATTTCGAATACTGACTAGTACTCACAATTTTTTCTGTTGGCTCATAATCGTCTAACTGGTCAATACGAAAATCGGAATTTGGTGCTGAAATTTGATTAGGATTTGGATTAGGAAAAGGTTGTGGGTTTTGAGATTGTGTTTGGTATTGGAAATGTGGTGAAACAAAATTTTCTTGGTGATGAAATTGTGGTGGAACCATTAAATTTTGAGGTTGCTAACAACGTTGTACATTGTGAGCACCATAAACTGGGGTTGAAGATCTTAGTTGATTACTACCCACTGCTGACCCAACTTCACTACTTCTAGGTTCAACAACATACAATGTAACATCATCTTCTTGCGAAACACTAACGTAAGCAATGAATCGTTCAACATCTTCATTGTCGGTTAACAAATAAACTTTACTTTTTCTCTGATAAGATAGCCTAAATCCACTTAGAGGCTCTAAATTCAATTTCTTTGCAACACGTAACATTAGAGTTTCATAAGTTAACTTTTTTAATGACAATTTTAGTTGAAGATTAATGGGTAAAGGCACATATTGTAAAACACCATGAACATTCTCCCATGACCCTCCAAAACACAAATCTATCCAAACATGATCAACATTAGATGATTTCATTCTACAAATTGTAAATTAATTTACTAAACAAATGAGCTATAAACTACATATCATCACTAACTTAGAGAAAAACATACCTTTATTAAGTTGATAGTTGATAATTTGGGAGAGAAATCATTGAAAAATTATATAGAAATAAAATTATGTAAAAAAATTAGAGATGGGGAAGGATGTCGTTGGATATAGGAACGGATGTCGCCGGAGAGAGTGATAGATGGAGATGGAATGAGTTACGATTTAGGGATTTAGGTTATGAGTTGTTGCTGCTGCGTAGTTATATACCTAAATGATTTGTGTTGCGAAACTAAAACTTGTTGCGAAATTAAATTCGTGTTGCGAATTTGAAAATCGAGTTGCGAATTTTAAATTCAGTTGCGAATTTGAAATTCAGTGTTGCGAATTGGCAAACGCGTTGCGAATTTGACTTCTTTGTTGCGATTTTCTAAATTCGCGTTGCGAATTTGGAAACTTGGTTGCTAAATTGGAGTTCGCGTTGCGAATTTGTTGGTCATTTTCGCAAATCCAAAAAAAGTTTGTTAAAATCGTATATTATAAGGCATTTTCGGTCACTGAGGTTATTTTCTCTTAAAAATATAAGTTACAATGCCTTGTCCTTTCCTCTGTTTCTCTTCCGTCTTCTGTTAAATTAATTTCAGGTAATTTGCTCTTAGATCCACTTTTAACACTACATTTGTATCGTTACTTAACATGATTAATTGTTTGAACTCAGATCTTTTAAAGATAACACTTCCATTTACCACTAAGGTCATTAAACAAATTTTTCAACATCGTTAAAAATATAAGCTACAATGCCTTGTCCCTTCCGTCGTTTCTTTTTCCTCCCATGTTAAATTAATTTTAGGTAGTTTTTTTTAATAATATATGGTAATTACAAGCCTACAAAGTAGTATCTGTTCAGAATTTTTCTTAGTCAAATGTACATACACCCATAGACATAGCTGCTTGAATCCATTACTTCTAACTTTCTAGGAAAAGAATACTCTATTTAATTATCACTGAGATCACTTGACATGTTTCAGATAGTTTAATCTTTCTTTAACAAATTTTAAATTTAATTATAATTCTACTCAAATAAGACGGGGAGGAAAAATTCTAAGAGAAGAAAGATGAATGCTCCTATAAATTTAAGAACTCGTAGCATAAAAGAATATAAAAGGCCCATCACTCTTCCCATCCACAGGTGAATCCCAGTCGGTCTCCATCCTCATCTAGATCTAGGGTTCTCTTGATTCAGCCGTTGTAATTAATTCCCTCTAGAACCTAACCCCTAATTTTACTTTTTAAATATAACCCCTTCCTCAAAATTTTCTCCTAAACTCCCCCTTTTGTCCTTTTCCCTCCAAATGCTTCCCCAGTGGCTAAGATAACCAAGCAGACCAAACCCCACTAAATCACCCTCCCATTTCTCCTTCTCTTCATTCAAAGACATCGACGCCATCCTCAAAGAAGAACAACAGTAACAACAACTCTATCCTCGATCCCCCAAAACGCCATCCATTTTCCACCGCGTCAAGCTCTCCGCCGCTGTCTTACGCGCCTTCGGCCATCCTCTCCCCAACGCCGACCAGCGCGTCGTCGTCTACCTCACCAGCCTCCGCATCATCCGCAAGACCTTCGAGGACTGCAAGACCGTCCGATCAATCCTTCGGGGACTCCGTGTCCCGATCGACGAACGAGATGTGTCATTGGATTCCAGCTTCCTGGACGAATCGCATGGGATTATTAAAAGTTTCACCCTGCCGTTTTTTTTCATCGGTGGAAAGTACATCGGCGGGGCCTAGGAAGTCAAAAGTTTACATGAGTGTGGGGAACTGAAGAAGCTGATTGGTGGGTTACCGTTGCTAATGGGGTCCGGTGTCTGTGATTTGTGCCAAGGGTTGAGATTTATTCTCTGTCCCAAATGCAACGGTAGCCATAAGATCTACTCCAAGAAATTAGGGTTTTGAAGTTATGCCGATTGCAACACTAACGGTCTGATTAGGTGTCCGTCTTGCTATCTCTCCGATCACCGTGGCATTAGCTTTCCTTTTTCGTAGCTTTAAAATAAATAATCAGATCAAAAACAGAAACATAAATGTAATTTATTTTCCTTTACTGATTTTTATTACCTCATTTGTCTATGAAGAAAATGCATGTATATTTTTCAGCATTAGTATAATAATTTCTTTATCGTCTTTCAAAAATAGGTTCAAATTATTTTACTCTTCCTATTATGGTGGTAATTATAATGAAATGAAAATAAAAATAATTAGTGTGGATTTTTATTAACCATAAACAGGTTTATAACGGTAATTAAGGAGAAAAAATATAAAAATGAGTTTAATATAATTATTAATGTTTAATAAACTAAACTTTAGAATCAAGATAATTTTATTCAAAAAATAGTATGAAGAAATTTTTTTTATTTATTTTATTATATTTATAATATCATTATATTTAATGTCTGATTTGTTAAACTAATTTATTATTGATATACTTTTTAATTTTTACGTTTAACTATTTTAATTAAAATAATTATTTTATGAATAGTATGAGATGATTATAAGTTAGTATATAATTAAATTTTTTTCATAGTTTTTTAACATTTGCACACTCTTTAAACACTTGTACAATTGCTCGAACTCAAATTCTTAAATAAAACAACAATTCCTTCTTCTTCTTCTTCTTCTTTTTACAAATTCTAAATCTAATCATAATGCTACCTAAAGAAAAAGGGGAAGAGATACTCTAGCAGAAGGAAGGGGAATGCTCATAATGGGTATATATCCCATGACTTGAGGAACTGTTGTTATTCCTTGAGGTCCCGGGTTCGAGCAACAGAAATGTCAGAGGTGTGAGTTTTTAATATCAAATAGTGGAGAGTTATCTATAAACATATATTACCTTGTACTTATCTTAGATTAATAAAAAAATGAATATTAAAAAACAAACATGAACAGTTTGACCAATCGCTCAAATGTGTTTGATCAACATTTCGTTTTTAAATATATATTTTAAGAAAAAAAGTAACATTAATGTAAAAGAAAGTATAAGATATTGTTTAAGGTCTAGGGTTCAAGTTTTTGTGTATGCAGAAAATCCCTATTGGAAGACTCACTCACGAAAGTCAGATGTGCGACACGAGTCGGTTCGGATTAGTCAGGACGAAGCCTTGAAACCAGGAGGACAACCAAATTTTTTTTTATCTCATTCAAAGTATCCTATCGGTAAAATCAACAAATAACAATATATATATATATATATATCTTGCTTCTACACTTATTAGATTAAATCTATTAAATTTATCTATTAATATTTTTAGAATAATTTTATCATTTTTTATATCTTATATAACTTGACATGTTAGATTTATCTTTTAAAATTATATTCTTAGTTAATATAAAATAAAAATAATGAGACGAAAAAAAAATATAAGTTACCATTATAAAAAAATGTGAAAGTATATTGAGTTATATCAAATTTGAGCATGGTATCGTTATTTGAGGAAAATAATATCTTTTGTGATAGTTTATATTATGCGTACACTCTAATAGGTATTAGTGAGATAATGGTGTGGAGCAAGAACAATATCGTTATTTGAGGAAAATAATATCTTTTGTGATAGTTTATATTATGCGTACACTCTAATAGGTATTAGTGAGATAATGGCGTGGAGCAAGAACAAAGAATAATACGATTTCCAGGTTGCCATATGTACGAGAAGATTGATTAATTATTCAATGTCACGTGGTTGACTGTGTACGCCTGATTCAGTGCGTTTCAGGCTGCCTTTTGCTGGTACACGTTAACGCTAATTACAAGATTCTTAAGTTCAAAGGGATGATATTTTATGCATTTCGTATCACATTTTTTAATTGAAGTGAAAATAGATATAAATTTAGTGGATAGTCAACGAATGAGGATGTAAAAGTCATATTCGTCATGGGTAGTAGGTATGTGATGAGGTTGAGACCTTACCCGCTTTGCATCTGCTCATCACGCGTCCTCCCTCCCCACATTCGTCGCCCACTAATTACTCATCATATAAGTTTTGGACAATTATAAATTTAGGTATTTCAGGGACTATTTTATAAATCTTAAGATTTTATAAGATATGACTTGTAATTTCACCAAATGTTAGGGTATTAACTCAATTAATCCTTAGTTTATTTTATTTATGCTTGGTAATGGATCTGTTTGTTTTAGGTTTTGTTGCTTATGTGATATATGAGGTTATTGTCAGGCATGTATGAATGGATATAGGTCGGTACATGATGGGTGGTGAGTATCCAGTTGGATAAAGGACGTAGGAGTGAATTTGAGAATAAATTTGTGTAGGCAAATATGAATTTAAAAGTTTTACTGTTGTGAGTGGTAGATAGATGACGAATACTAAAATATTAAGTGGTATAAGAATGTGGAAGAAGTATTCGCACTCAACCCATCCGTCCATTTACTATCCCTACATATAATATCAAATTAATATAAATCACGATTCTATACGAAATAAATATGAAAATAATATGTGTAACCCCCAGACTCGGTCTGTAATTTAGACTCAAATCTAAGTGGTCACATATCCCATTCAGAGATTTTTTTCCTTAAACATCTTATAATACATTAGATATAATACATAACAAAATGTTAATAATACATATATATCCAAAACGATAGCAAATACATGTCACCAAACATAACTGAAAAACATATAAAGATATAAGTTCGTACAAAATAAGTAGTTGATCTCCCCTGATGCCAAATCTGATAGTTTACGGTCTGCTGTTATCTGAAAAGGGGTAAAACTACATAATGAGCTAAAAAGCCCAGTGTGCTCCATACAGTGTATATAAAAACATACTGATAAAAATATTACAGTAAAATCAGTTTATGCAACTATGTCGTTAAAAAAAATATGAACACTACCCCCAGCCCATCACACCAGAATGTGTAGGTTCCCCATAACCATACACCCAGCCCACACAACAAATAACGCCCTAAGCACAAAGCCGAGGAACCGTCGGATATACTTCCTTCAACAATAACCCCCAATGATAGAGATGTTCATGAATGTATTTGAATGAAAACCATGATTAATTCTTTAAAACATAAAAGTGTTCATGTTTGGAAATCATATACAGAAATATGAAAATCAGAAGACAAATCAGTAGTATACGGAAATTCAGATATCGGATAATCAGTATTCAGAGAATCGATATAAAATACCGTAACCAGAAATCATATCAGAAATATGCAGTAAATCAGATATCAGATACACAATATTTAGATATATATTTTAAAATAGTAATAATGAAACACTGTCGGGAAACACACATGTAACAGTCTGAGAAATCAGATAGGGAAGCCTATTACTGGGTTTGTCGATCACGCTCTATTGCAGCGCTAGATCCTACGAATTAGAAAAAAAATCCATATTGGAATCCTAGTATAAATAATCTTAATCTTTATTTAATTAATATACAGAAACCTACGGGTATTTCTTATAGTACGCGGTTCGGGATGATCTAACGAACGAACAACTCCAGACCTAACTGATCCTTGCTCAGGTGAAACACGAGTACCTTCATAAAATATTTTATTGAATCGATTCCTTAACCAAAACTCAAATAAATAATCAAAATATTAAAATACTAAGCCTTTTTGGGTTCACGTGCTCGATTTGGGAATTTCGGGTCAGAATTTGGTAAAACGGATTTCGGAATCAGATTCAGGACGTCGAAAAACATAAAGTATGACCTTCCGGATATTTAAATTCTTGGTCAAAGTCAAAGTTAAAGGGTTTGACTGACAATTTGGAGATTTTTCAGGTTCAAATTTGTTGAAACGAACCCCAAAAACAAATTCGGGACGTCGAAAAATATCAGGATAGGTATTCTCAGAAAAGATTAACGGTCGTTTAATGGCCGGTCAAAGCCGGTCAAAGTTCTGATCAAAGGTAGTCAAGATATGAACAACCATTTTACGAAAGTAGCATCATTTTCAAAACAATTACCAAAATATCACATTTTGAAAATAATTATTAAAATACCATTTTTTAAAAAAATTATGAAATTATCTTTTTTTAAAAAAAAAATTACAAGAATAGCACCCTTTTCAAAATAATTACCAGAATAGCGCCCTTTTCCAAATAATTACTAGAATAGCACCCGGTCAACGGTCAATGGGTCGGGTCAACAGGTCGGGTCGAGTCGAGTTGTAACCGGTCAAATCGGTCATTTTGACCTTTCCCACGTGCAGTGGCTGCGCGTGGGAGCACGTGGGACCGTTTTTTACAGCGTATAATTCACGGAAAAATTCCTAAAAATTATTTTGAGCGATTTCGAGATACTTACAAAGCTCGGTTCAAATTTTTGAACGGCGGAGAGCTCGATTTCAACAAATTGGAAACTTTGACCGCTTCACCTCCCCACGCGCCGCCATCGACGGAGACCAAGGATGACATCGGCAGACTCGGAACGACACAAGGAACACGATGGTGCGGGAGGTGTCGTAAACAGAGCAATGATCGGCGATGAATTTAAGATTTTCTCGGCGATTGAGCTAAAAAAAACGTCGAGACTTTGACTTGAAATTCACGGCGTTTGACAGCGTTTCACTTCAATTAATTTAAGGGGTTTGTTCCTCACTCGATGATGAACACGATGGTATTTTCAAAACGACGATCAGAGGTCGGACGACGTTGGGATCATGGTTAGAAGTTGGGGCTTGAAAGGAAGAAAACTTATAAATTTTTACTTAATAATTCACCCCACGCACATCGGATTCTCCATTTAACAGAGAGTCTGCCGACATTTTTTTAGGTAAATTCAGGGTTTAGTCCCTAAATTTCTTTAAACTCTACAACAACCTACAAGTTTTGAAAACTTTCAATTTAGTCTCTAATTTTCACCAATTACACAATTAAATCATCAAATTTCAATTAAATATTATTTTCAAATTTCCAGGTTGTTACAATATGAATATTTTTTTTAAAAAAATAATAAACATTATTAAGCGTTTGAATTCTTAAATAAAATTAGAGGTTCGAATCTTGAGGTTTGTGTATATAGTAAATTGGGTTAGGAAGATTGTCGTTATAATGAGCCTCTACGAAAACTAATCTAAATTTATCTGTTAATAAATTGGATACTAATTATAAGTTATATATATATATATATATAACACGATAAAATACATACGTAATTAAGAAATAGAGTTTATCAATTTTACTTTTGAGACTTTTTTAGGAAATAATGTGAAAAAATTAATGTTTTACTCCAAATCAAAAATTATTTAAGAAAATGATATATTAATAAGTCTTCGAAAACAACCGAAAGGAATAATTTCTGCAAAGTGTTTCATCGCATACATTGACGAAAGGAATAATGCTACTTTTACCCTATCATATTTTAAATCTATTCAATTTAGTCCCTTTATACTTCTCATAATTTTAGTTTAACCCCAAATTAAATTTATTTTATGCATTTTACTCCATAATGTTTACCAAAAAAATAATAGTGACTTCCTTGAGCTAGTTCTTGAATTTGAAAGTTGTTAAAATTTTGTTGGATTTGGGAATTTTCTTCTGTTTGAGACTCTTTATTGTGTTTTTCGGTCGGTGGAAATGTTAAATAAGATTCATGCTGGTCAAATCATATGCTGACTATCTTTCACTAAATAATTAAAGTGGTGCACCATTCTAATAAAATTCTATATGTTCAAAATTTTAGTAAAGTCTTAAATATTTATTCACGGTTTAATTTGTCAGAAGAATACTTGTTGATTAAGTGTTGTAGAAACCAGTTTGATAAAATCGTTAACGGTTAAAAATGTAGGGTAAATTACGGAAGTCATAATTTTTCTTTTATATTTGTACAATTTTACTCATCAAATTTAAAAATGTTACAATTTAATTATTTATTATCAATTTATTAAATTTTAGTCTTATTGACGGTTACATTTAGTCACTGAGCCATTAACTTCCAGTAGTTTGATTACATGGCATGTTAGTTAAAAGGGATTAACTTTTAATTTGACCCTTAAACTTTAGATACAATATTATTTTGAGTATGGATTTTAGATGAAATATCATTTTGACCACTAAATTTTAGATAAAATACCAATTTGACTATAATCTCCATCACCAGTCGTAACTAACCACCTTCCCTGTCGATCACGATCGATCTCCATCGGCCGTCATCACTGTTATCGCCATTATTATTATTATTATTTATTCATTATTTTACTTTTAAGTTATTTTTTCCATTCGAACGCTTGCTAAGAACATCGGCAGATGAACAGCATCAACAGCTTGGCTTTCCCTCCGCACAGTAACCTCATAAATCTATCAAATTCATGTGGTTAAGTGCCCCGATGGTGTTCACCTGTGCTAGGAATCTAGCTTCCCCATGATTAGCATCAATGAGTCGCTTGATATCAGCATTCCGATCATCAAGAGTTTGCCTTTGTGCGTAATCCCCCCTGCACCTCTTCCAATTTCTTTCTTGAAGCCATTTGCTGCCTTAACAAGCTCAGCATAGGTGAATTTTCTGAAGTTTGATACCGCAAGGTGGTAGCCTCCTGTTGGGCGTGAATCTTGACGAGTTATAATCAAGAAATACCAGACTACAAAAAATATAAATTAAAAATATAATAATAATAATAATAATGAAAATAGTAACTAAGATCGATGGTGATCGGCGGTAATGGTGATAAGTGACGACATATGATGAGAGATTGGGTCAAATTGTTATTATATCTAAAGTTTAGTAGTTAAAATGATATTACATCTAAAGTTCAAACTCAAAATAATATTTAAAGTTGAAGAGTTAAATTAAAAATTAATATATTTTAACTAATATGTCACATCATCAAACTAGTAGACATTAACGGCTCAATGTTCAAAATATAATAATCGATAATAAAGTGACCAGCATTTAATAGACCGACAATGTAAATGACCAAAATTTAATATTTTTGAATTTGGAAAATAAAGGTTTACAAATATAAAAATAATAATCAATTTAGTAGTTTACCCAATTTTGGAAACAAACATGGACAATCCATGCAGAGACTTTTGTCAGACCTCAAAAAGCCAAAAACACAAATGATTCCACTTTATGTTATAAAGGAAAGGAGGAAAATTTCGCTTAATAGGGTAATAGGAAGATTATTTTGGATCTACGATAAATATTATAATATCTATGGAATTTGTCATGTTGGTGTATGAGTTCTATGTGATATTTTTTTAATGAGTCGTGTTATGTGGGTTCTACAACCAGAATTAATTTAATATATCTTAAAAAATATTTTTTTTGAAAATTTTAAAAGCATTGTAAAAAATATTATTTTATTATTGATGGAACTCGTCACGTCGGTGTGACGAGTTTCAACGGTATAATTTTAAATTTGTTGATCGTTTGATTGACTGTTGTTGAACAAACAATTTTTTTTTAAAAAAATTAATGAACTCGTCATGTTGATGTGACGAGTTCTAATAGTTAAAAATCTAACATACATAACACACTCCTTTCATCTCTTACACACACAAAACACTCCTTTCATCTTCAATCTCTTACACAACAAACTCCTTTCTTTTAATCAAATACATTTCAAACAATGAGTAACAAATTCTTTATAATTGTCCATTATAATGGTGAAATTCTACAAACTGCTGTTGATGTTGTGTTTAAGTTACAAAGACCCATCAACATGATGTTTCATGTAGATGTATCTCATCGCCAAATAAAACAAAAAAAATTGAGAGAAAACTTGGAGCTTATGTTTCATGTTTAAGTTATCGACACTTGATCTCCTCAAATTCAATCACATATGGAAAAGTCAAGCTTGATGATGAAGACGATGTTGCTGTTATGGTTGGACTTTATTAATCATCACATAATAATATGATGGAGATTTATGCCAAAACCACGATTGCAATTGATATTCCGATCTCATCAGTTGCAATGCATGATATTAACTATGATACTATGTGGAATCCTGAAATATATGATATGTCAGAGTTATGTGCTGCCCACTAGAGTTCTTCAGACGAACGGTCATCTGAGTTGACTATTAAGTCTCAATTTAAATTAAAAAAGAGGCACAACTAGCAATCAATGAGTGTTACATAAAAGCTCATCTTCAATTCTATGTGACGTAGTCATATCAAAAGACTTATTTTATACGGTGTATACACCATGATGTTGGTTTTAAATGGAATATATATATATATATCAGTTCTATATTATTATGGTTTATATTTTGGATGTTTATCCGACAAAATAAATACATGTTTGTCTTTTTTTTTCTCTCTCATGATTTTGACATGTGTAAAATAAATATTCATTTTTTATAACATTTTCATATGGATGTTTTTTTTCATGAAAAGTTGATTCCGTCATTTAAAATTAAAAAGGAAGAATCAGTAGGGATTTTCAAATCAAAATAAATATGTATTTTTATTTTTTTAATATTTCAAACTTTGTACTTTTTAATTCTCATTTAGATAAAATATTCATAAACTCGTCTACTTTTATAGCATGTCTCCTTAAAGGAAAAGTGTTAACACATAATTGTATTGAGTTAAAATTCATCTATTATATTAAAATTAAATCAAATTTCATATTTATTCTTAAAATGAAAGTAGATAAATATAAAAAAAATACTTTAATCAACAGAGAGAACATATGTACATGGTTCCATAGAATAAATTAAATAAATATTCATGGTAGAATATTATTCAATCTCTTATTGTGCGTACATAGTTTTTGTTTATTGATGATATAAATAAATGGATGATCTTATCATACACAAATAATTTTAAAAAAAACACTAAAATATTGTGAATGCGTTTATACAAAACTATATAAATTGTTTTCAAAATCAAACAAAATACAAAATGTGATCAACTTTATTTATTTTTTTGATACAAAAATGTTTAGGTTAAGGGTGGTTTCTTCGGTCCAGGGTCAGGGCATACCTAAGACTCAATTGGAATTTACATAGAAATTTACAGATTGCTCATCAAAAGTGATGATGATAAGATTCAAACTTGACCTTATCAACTCAAATTTCTGAATCTTAACAACTTGTACCAACACTCACTGATGAATTTTATTTATGACAATATAAATCAAATGCTCCATGTTCTGAAAATAAATTATTATTATTATGTGTATATATATTAATGTAATGTTCTAGACGTTCTTTTAATGCGATATACATGTACGTACGAGAGAAGATTCAAACAAAGACAGATTGTGAGACTATGCCATGTTTGAAACGGGGCTATACTTATTATTCGGAAATTATTATACATCGATTCATTATATAAACGATATGATTTATTAATTTTCTTATTTGAATATATAAATCCCATGAAAAATAAATATGGACACATGTATTAGTAAATGATTTCCAAGATTACGTGAATGATTTATAACAATAATATAGGCATAATGCAAACAAATACCCCTAACGTTTGATAATATATGTAATTTTGTCCATATTATTTTTTTGGAACATTTGACCTCCTCACATTTCATTTTGGGTCAAAAAGTACCCTCGTTGGATGAAAATCGGTAGTCAACTGACAGTCAACGCATGAAGCTGACTCAACAAAAACATGTGGAGGGAGAAGCTAAAGTGGCATTTCCATATTATAGTAGATGATGATGTGGCATATCTACGTAGACTAAATGCTTACATGACATATACACGTGTGATGCCATGTCAGTAATTTTTTTAAAAAAATAATTAATAATAAATAATTATTTTTTTACTAAATTAATAGAAACCAATTAGATGTTACCAAGTGACACATGGAGTTTTTATTAAATTAAGAAAGGAGGGATTAAACTTAGGTCTAAGGAATGAAAGGCTTAACTCCTAACCATCAGACCAAATCACTTGATTGGTAATGTTAGGCTAATAACATTATTTAAGATATATTGTTGCCAATAAAACCACCACTAACACAAGCATTTTATTTAAAATTATAGTTAGATTTAAATTGTTTGAATTATTTGAGTCAATTTAAATTCATATTTAAAATTTTAATTAATTTTAAATTTTTAAACTTTAAAAATAAAAATAAAACGATTTAATCTTTTGAGTCTGATTCCTAGCTTTGGAACTTCTCCTATTCTCTGGCTGTAAACTTCTTTGCATTAAACGCTTTCTGCAGAAGCGGCAGCGGCGGCCGTGGGCTGATCAGCAGCATTGTTGCACTGAGACGTTGCATGAGTGAAGAATTGTGGAAAGGTGAAAAACTCGGCGAAGGGAGAAAGGTGTCCGTTGTGTTCTGGCTGTTGAGTGGTCCTCTTATGAGCCTCCATGGTCTGTGAGAACTGCTCTAATTCCTTCACGAAATTAATCGCCCCGCCAATTATTGAAGCTTGATCACCCTGGAAATGGATAATGCATATATTAGTTTGTTGTATGATAAAGAAAGATACGTAGTTGACCTAGTCTACAAATCTAAATGGTTTCCATGATTCATGAAAGTCAGTAATTTCTCAAGTTCTTCACCCAATGCCTTTTACGGTTCATAAACAAAACGGCTATATTACGTTAAGAAGTGGGTGTTTGATTAGGGTTGTATAAACTTGTTTTAAAGGTTAATATTCTTTTATTAATTGAAATTATCAAACGAAAAGTGTGTGAGAGAGATAAAAACTAAACCTTTGAACATAAGAATGTGGCATCAGAGTTCTAATCATAGCCAGGTAGTCATTCATTTGTTTCCGGCGATTGCGTTCAACAGCGATATGAGTCATTCTCTGGTTCTCCAGCTCTTCTTTGTTCTTGCTGCCCCTGGTGTGACAACGTTTTCGTCTAGTACCGTTGGTCGCCGTTTTTTTTTTTTTGCACTGTAAGCTTGTTGAGGTTCCATTAGAGCTTGGAAACCAGCAGCTGCAGGGGCGGGGAGAGTCTGATCGGCAGTGCAAGCTTCGGATGAAGAAGAGTAAGGATCTCATAGTTCATTTGCATGTTGTTGCATGACTAAAGTAGAAGAGGAGTCCCAATTTGCATGCAGATAATGATGATGATTCTCTTCTTGTTCTAAATTGCTTTCAAGAATCACAGTAAGAGCTTCATCTTCTTCTTGGAAGCTAAAATCATAACCCCAAGCTCCTCCTTCGGAAAAGTAGTCCTTGAAACCATAGGTAAATCGATCTGGAGGGTAAACCACTGCTTCTAATGCCATGTTTTGCAAGAACCCAGATCTTTATCACACTTGCAAAAATCACTATAATTTAAATATGAATTTAAATTTACTCAAATAATTCTAACAATTTAAATCTAATTATAATTTTTAAAAAAAGTACTTGTGTTAGTGGTAATTTTATTGGCTACAATATACCTTAAATAATGTAATTAGCCTAACATTAATAACCAATTGATTTGGCTTGGTGCTTAGGCGTCAAGCCTTTCATCACTTTGACTTAGGTTCAAATCCGGTTGCAAAATTTTATAGAGGTTTAATCTCTCATTTTTTAATTTAATAAAAAATTCATGTGCCATGTGGCAACATCTGATTGGTTGCTATTAATTTAGTAAAAAATAATTATTTGTTATTAATTGAATTTTTAAAAAAAATTGTTGACGTTGCATCACACGTGTACATGTATGTCAGCATTTAGTCTAGGTGGATCTGCCACGTTATTATATACTATGATATGGACATGCCACGTCAACATCTCCCTCCACATATTCTTACTGAGTCAGCTTCATGTGTTGATCGTCAGTTAACTAACGATTTTCATCCAAAGAGGGTATTTTTTTGACCCAAAATAAAACGTGGAGAGATCAAATGTTCTAAAAAAACAATATGAGCAAAATTACATATATTGTCAAATGTTAGAAATATTTATGCAATAATATATTTGGTGAACTTACGTGAGGAATAAGTCAATTTGTAATTCCGCCCCCGCCGCCTTTGTTTGAGTGGGTCCAACAGAAACACTTCGGTCATTAGCCCAAGTTTTACCCAAATCTCAGGGATGGATAATCAATCAAACCTTAAACAATTCTAATAAAACCACAATAAAAACAATAATTTATACCATTAGTCACCAAGCTATTACATTTTTCAAAGGCAAAATGTTAAAATTAGCCCCAATATCTAAAAAAAAATGGTCATTCTGGTATATATTCTTCTTCTTTTTTTGAGTATTTTGCCTCGTGCTTTATTTTGGGGCAAAAAGACTCCTTTAATGATGAAATCGTCAAACGATTAACACTCTAAAATAGAGATATTTTTACCTTAAAATAAAACATTGAGACCAAAATGTTCTAGAATAAAATAATAAGGTCGAAGTGACTACTCAACCAAATGATGGAGATCTTTTTCCCTTAAAATAAATAGTTAAGAGTTAAAACTTACAATAAAAAATAAGAGTCAAAATAATCATATTAATAAACGTTAAGTTTTTTTAGGCAAAAAGACATTAAAAGTACATGTACTTTTAAAAAAAATGTGTCATTCGTATTATTTTTTATCAATGTGGTCTTCCAACTTAGAAAATAAATCTAATGTGGTCATTTGACCATTTTTTTGTCATTAACCGTTACGGTGTTAACGTGACAACCCACGGTGATTGATAACGTGACAAATAACATATTAAATGTGATAAATTGATGACTCAAACATGATAGATGAACTGCAACTTCAATACCGTGGATTGCGACATTAGTATTGTAACAGTCAAATGACGAAAAACGTTAGTCAAATGGTTACATTAAATTTATTTTCTGAGGTGGAGGGTTATAACGAGAGAAAAATAATACGATGATCACAATAATTCTTTTCAAAAGTATATAGACCTCTCATATATTTTTTTTTTACAATTAGCAAGATACCTTCTTCAAATTTGATCACTAATGATTAAAGAAATTAAAATGATATGATTTTTTAAAATATTTTTTATTTATCAATTTGTTCTCTCCTATCAGGGCTAAATCTACAAGATAATATGTTGGAATTATTTATTTCACGAGATAACGTTCTCCCAAGATTAATTGCTGAAGTAGGGCGAATTGCACATTGTTGGCCGTAGGTCGCCATGCCTTCCGGACGACCTACGACGTGGCAGCTTCAGACGTCCCATGCACGACCCAACCCATAGGTCGCCATGCACTCCCAGCGACCTCCTAGGTCGCCCTAGGTCGCCATGCACTCCGGGCGACCAAGGAGGTCGCCATGCACGCCCGGCGACCAAGGAGGTCGCCATGCACGCCCCGCGACCTTGTCTCCTTGCATGGCCATGTGATATTTTTGCACGTTCCGCTCTATGGATGCAACGCATGCATGAGGGAGCAGAGGGTTAAAGCTTGGTCGTCGGGCAGGAATCTCCCAGCTATGACATGCAGGGCGTGCAAGGGTTAAAAGCTTGGTCGTCGGGCATGCATGGCAACCTTCTTGGTCGCCCGGAGTGCATGGCGACCTAGGAGGTCGCTAGGAGTGCATGGCGACCTATGGGTTGGGTTGTGCATGTCCCATGCACACGATCATTCACTCGTCGGAAGTTGCCACGTCGTAGGTCGCCCAGAAGGCATGGCGACCTACGGCCAACACTGTCGCCCTACTTCAGCAATTAATCTTGGGAGAACGTTATCTCGTGAAATAAATAATTCCAACACATTATCTCGTAGATTTAGCCCTCCTATCAGCGGTATACATGCCATTTTTTAATTGCTTATTGATTAAACATAAAACAATAAAAATAAAATATGCATTGATTATAGTTATAATAAAAGCAAGATATATAACATCCAGATTTTGAGTTATTGACCAACCGCCATGCAGTGGTGGGAATTGAATGTATTCACATGCTTTTCCGATGATCCATGGAGATTACCAGCTGCCATAATCCCCATGAAAGCCTCGACAATAACGCGGTGGTGGCATGGCGAATTCAGCTCCAAAAAGCATCGAAGAAGCTCCTGAAGATGATGGGTCGAGTATATATGCTTCTCCTCGATCATCTGGAGCATCGACTGTCGAAAATCTCGATATGGGTCGTCGGAATTCTTCACCACAGCGATGGCGTCGATGATTTTAGAGCAAGGGCTGAGCCTAACTTTGGAAGAAGAAGATGATGATGATATGGAAGGATTTGGGGATGCAGAGACTTTGGGTTTTGGTTCATAAACATATCCAGGTTTTGGGTCCCCACAGCGGCATCCCGCATTTGCTGGTAAGAGAAATTTGAACAGGCTTTTCTTGTTGGAAGACATGAATGAAAGATCTAATTTTGATAAGAAAGCAAATGGATTTTAGTTCAGAGGGAAGTGAAAGAAACACGAGGATTGTTGGTACCAGTCTTTTTCAACGTTTTCTTCGCTACGAATCATTTTATCTTCGAAATTTAAATTGATTATATTGTTTGTTAGAGGGACTTGACTTAACTTCCAGGAAATGTTAGACGTGAATTCTGGAGATAAGATTATTTATTTTTAAACATTAAATTATTTTTTTTATCCATTAAAAAGTTCAAAATATGAATTTATATTTCTATTTTTGCTCTTACTTGCATCACATGTCCTCAAACTATGATCCTCATTTTACATTGGTTTGTGAACTTTTAAAGCTCCAATTTCATCTCTAAACTATTATCATTTTAAGTTAGTCCTCAAACTTTTGAACATTTTGATATCATCCCCAAACTATGACATTCATTCTAAATTAGTCCCCAAACTTTTTAAATGTTCCAATTTCATTCCAAACTATATGTATATATTAATCACCTCCCCTGTTAATAAAATTGTTAGGCCAATGTATATTATTATATGTTTGAGAGAGAGAAAAACAAAATTTAGGTTAAACTATAGTTGAAGCTAATTACATATTTGGATGGATTTAAAGATTAAATTAAAATATTCAAAAGTTTGGGGATTAATTTAGAAAGAGGGTCATAGTTTAGGAGTGAGTATAATGTTTAAAAGTTTAAGGACTAATTTAGAATGAGAATCATAATTTGGGGTGAAATTGGAATATTTAGAAGTTTAAGAATCAATTTAATATGAAGGTTATAGTTTGGGGACATATGATGCAATTAAATATTTAAGTTCAAATGTTTAATTTCATTTCACACCCTTCAATTCATTAAAGATAAAGATTAGGTTTAAGCAAAGTGGAACCCAATATATTTGTAATCTTATTAAATATAATATATAAAGAATACATATTTTGATAAGAGAGTTGTATCCATAATTCCTTGATGGGAAAAGACATATTTAAAAAAAATCAAGAATATGAGATATATAAGCTAGAATATGGATATGAGCAGAGGTGTCTTTCTTATGCCACCTGCTCCTGTTCTATGTACATTTGCTCCATCCACGGTGGAAATGTTTCTTGAACATCTTTACCAACACTGTAACGCTGTTGCCGCTGCAAACGCTCTCCCGTAGGAGCACCATCTCTCACGATCGAATGAACCCAGGACACATCTGGCCCATTCGCATTGGATGCCATCATGTTTGTTGTTGCTGTTGTGGTGGGATTGTTGTTCCGGAATCCAAAAGAAGCTGACTTCCTAAGCCTGTTCAGCTCATCTCCTTGAATTCCCCAATCCAGTTTCCCATCAGGGGAGCTCCAATCAGAAATATTTGAAGACATCATGGTTGTGGAGGTAGCAGTAAGTCCAGCACGACCGGTCATTGCCCCACGGTATATAAAACTCTGGCTCCGTTTTGCAAATTCAGAAAACCTGGAATTCATCACTGCTGCAGCCACTGCAGCAGATGAGTCAAAACCAGATGCTTATGGCTGCTTCACAGGAGAGGATGAAAGGCTCGTTGGGTAGCTTGCTCGGAGCTGGTTCATGTTTTGGCGAATTTGAATCCCAGTTGGAGATTGCAACTGGGTCGGTGTTGCAGATTTTACTGAAAGTCCCTTCAAGGGAGACAGCAGAGATGGATCGAGGGATCCAAAAGCATCATTGAGATTAGTAGGTTTCAAATCCTCAAGCCTACTGTATTCGTTTTTCCGACAAGATGGGGAGGAGAGACTAGAAATCCATCAACTGTTGCTGTTGCAATTGGCTAGCATGGTTCTCGAGGGCAAGTAATTGCATTTCCAGATCAAAATCCCGGGCATTAAAAGCAGTCTTTAAGCGGCTACCGGGTAGCTGCAGGGCAGGAGGGGTGAGGTTAACTTTGTTGTGCTACAAGTTCCCGATATTTGGAGAGGAAGAAGCGACTAAAGGAGACATGGGTGGTGTTGAAGCAGTAGGCAGTGGCAAAGAGGATGAACCAAGTGCTAAAGGGCTCAAATTTGCTATTTCCACTGCATTGATAGCAGTAGAACTTGGTGAAGGCATGGTTGAACCGGTTGAAGCATTCACGGGATGTAATTCTTCAAGTTTGTGGGCAAAGAAGCAGATTTTGCGATTGCAGCCAATCTCATCTTCAAAGCCTTGTTCGATATTGAGCAGGATGCAGCCAAGACTCAAAAATACCATGAGCATATTCACAAGCATCAACCCTAGGGCATGCCCCCTTCAGGAACTCGGGGCAGGGCACGCAGATATAGGGGTACTTCCTTAGGTCCCTCCTCCTTGCATTCTCGCCAGGATGAACAAAAGGGCACTCGGTCCAGTCATGGGAGTATGCCCTCGAACATGGCTTCACCTTAAAGGTATACATCTTGAAGTCATCAGTTCCATAGATACCATTGTTGATATCAGGCAGTGATAGATTAACAAGATATTCTTTCTTCTCGGGCCCTTCTTTCACGAACTGAGGCAGCCCCATCTTTCAGATTCGTCTTTCTGGTTAAGAATATTATCGCTAATGCAACCCTCTAGACCCGGTCTATGCGTTTCGACTAAGTCTAGTGAATCACATTCATGATTCTTAAAGATATTATTCCGAAACCATTATTCAATCATAGTAAAATCACATTATAAATGACGTTTAAGAAATTATAATAATATATACTAAAAAATACAAATCATAAATATAATGAATAAAAACAAATTAATTTAAACATGTCTTAAAAATCAAAATTTACGATAAACCAAATATAAGTAGCAAATGAGTAGTCTTTATAAAATCCAATACTTTAAAATAAGGCCCATGTTACCAAAATAAATTCAACTTAAAAGATAAAACATTACAATACGATATACTTCAAGAGATATGTTGATCCTCCAAGTGCTCGATCAGGTGTATCTAACCAACAATATCTGAAAGGGGAAAACATTTTCGAAAAGTGTGCTAGGCTCAATGTGTCCCAACATTACTATAAAATCATGATAAGTACACTAAACAAATCATAGTCCAATAAATCTCATAAAAATTGTACTGCAATAAATCTCATAAAATAGTTACCCTAAGGGAACATCTTAGGGCCTGAGAGCCTATCCAAGATAGATTTCGGGGTCGTGGGGCCTACCTAAGAACACATCTTAGGGCCGCAGAGCCTACCTAAGAGTTACATTAGGTCCGTAAAATTTTCCAGCTTGATCAGAGCTGTACTTTATAAATTTGTATTCCAAAAATTCAATTGCACCGTGACATAAATTCCATAAATCCATAAACATGGTAATCATATACAATTTCAAAACAAAATCAGATAGCAGTCATAATCCATAAACCATCACATTAAATTGGTGCATCAATAAAACAATAACCAAAGAATTCAGTGTACCACTTATTAAAACAAATAAAACAGTTCAGTAATAAATAGGGAACACACCTCGATAATAGGTTCAAGTAGTAGATCTACTGATTGTTGGTCTCACCACGTTCTGTTACAGTTTTTGAACCTAATTTATAATAACACTATGTTACTAATGGGTAACATAATTAATCTCTAAAATCATAAAATTTACGGATCTTACGGGTGAATACTGGCACACGTGGTTTAACTGATCTAGAAGAGCTGGGTCGAGCTGTCGAACGATCTGAAGAGTCTCTTGTACCTTCAAACAATAATAATTTATCAGCCCCAAGTCTTACTTAATTGTTCAAAGCTAAATTCTTAAGTATATAAGCATTTTCCGGGTTTGACTATCAATTTGGAGGATTTCGAGTCTGAATTTGACCAAACGGATTGCGGAATCGGAATCAGGACGTCGAAAAACATAAAGTATGTCTTTTCGAAAATTCAAATTCTTGGTCAAAATCAAAGTCAACGGGTTTGACTGATGATTTGGAGGCCTTCAAGTTCGAATTTAGCAAAACAGACTTCAGAAACGGATTCGGCACGTCGACAAATGTCAAAATAGGTATACTCGAACAAAATCAAATGTTGTTAATAGCCGTTTAAAGCCGGTCAAAGTTATGGTCAAAGGGGTTCAATAGTCCACATTCGAAAATTACCAAAATGTCACATTTTTCAAAAAAAATTCCAGAATGTCACATTTTTCACAAAATGTCACCTTTTTCAAAATAATTCCCAGAATGTCACCGGGTCGAGTCGGGTCAACGGGTCGGGTCGGTCAATGGGTCGAGTCAGACCGGTCAACCCGGTTCGGACCGGTCAGACCGGTTCAGACCGGTTTGGACCGGTCAAGCGGTCAACCAATTAAACTACAGTTCGAATCTTCCCCACACGTGGGGGCGCGTGAGATCGCCTCTGGCCTCCAAAAATTATTTTAAGCGATTTTGAGACACTTACCAACCTCGGTTCAAATTTTTGAATGATGGAGAGCTCGATTTCAACTCGGCCGAATCTTTGACCGTTCCACCTCCCACACGCGCCGCCGCTTACGGAGACAAGGACGACATCGTCGAACTCAGAACGATACCAGGAACACGATGGTGTGGGAGGTGTCGAAAACCGATCAACGATTAGAGATGAATTTAAGATTTTCCCGGCGGTGGTGCTAAAAAAACGACGATACTTTGACTCGAAATTCTCGTCGTTTGGCAGCGTTTCGCTATAATTGGTTTACTAGGTTTTGATCACGGGTCGACGATGAACACGATGGTGGTTTCAATTTGACGATTGGAAGTCGGACGACGTCGGAATCGAGCTTTGAAAGTAAGCGCACGGGAGGAGGAAATTTTATAATTTGCTTGTGTTTTCTGATTTTGAAATCAGAAAACACGTTTGGTTTATAATCAAACCTGCCGACACTTATTGGAGGAATTCAAGGCTTGGTCCCTGAATTTCCTTCAACTTCAAAAATAACCTATAAATTTTCATAAATTTTATTTTAGTCACTAAATTTCACCAAATTACACCGATTTAATTTTTTTTCTCGGGTTGTTACAATTCTCCCCCTCTACAAGAAATTTCGTCCTCGAAATTTACCTTATGAGAATAGTTGAGGAAACAGAGCCTCCATTGACTCCAATGTCTCCCAAGTAGCTTCAGAGAGGCTTTGGTTACTCCATTGAACTTTTACCATCGGGATACGTCTATTCCGAAGAACTCGCTCATCACTTTCCAAGATCTGAATGGGCTCCTCATCATATGACAAATCAGGTCTCAACTCTACCTCTTCAACCTGAATGATGTGACCTGGATCTGGACGATATCGCCTCAACATTGATACATGAAAGACATCATGAATACGACTGAGCTGGGGAGGCAACTCAAGCTGATATGTCAATATACGAAAAGATCCAATAAATCTTGGACTTAATTTACCCTTACGCCCAAATCTCAATACTTTCTTCCAGGGTGATACTTTTAAAAAGACCTGATCTCCAACTTCAAACTTAATATCTTTCCTCCTTTTATCTGCATAAGACTTCTGTCTATTAAATGCCTCTTTCAGACGGTCACGAATCAATTTGACTGTGTCCTCCGTCTCGCGTACTAACTCAGGTCCCAAAGTCTTCCTTTCACGCAACTCAGTCCAACATATCGGAGTGCGACATTTACGCCCATAGAGTGCTTCGTAAGGTGCCATACGAATGCTAGTCTGATAACTGTTATTGTAAGAAAATTCAGCCAACGGCAAAAAGTTCTCCCAGCTACCATGAAAATCAATTACACAACCCCGCAACATATCCTCCAGAATCTGAATCTTTCTCAGATTGACCATCAGTTTGTGGGTGAAAGGATGTACTATAATTCAATCTTGTTCCCAAAGCCATATGTAGTACCTTCCAAAATCTCGAAGTAAATCTCGGATCTCGATCAGAAATAATAGACAATGGAACACCATGCATCTGAAAATCTCTGAAATATACAATCTCGCCAGCTTGTCCAAAGTATAATTTACCCGCACAGGAATGAAGTGAGCTGACTTTGTAAGTCTGTCAACAATCACCCAAATTGAATCTTTTTTTGAAGGAGTCATTGGTAACCTAGTAACAAAATCCATAGTAATACGGTCCCATTTCCATTCAGGAATCTTGATAGGCTGTAACAAACCTGATGGATGTTGATGCTCTACTTTAACTTGCTGACAAGTCAAACACCTTGTCCTAAAATCCGAGATGTCCTTCTTCATGCCGACCCAATGATACCTCTCCCTCAAATTCTGGTACATCTTATCTCCACCGGGGTGTATAGCATACGAACTACTGTGAGCCTCATTAAGAATAATCTGCCTCAACTCAACGTCATCAGGCACACAATATCGACCCTTAAAGCATAAAACTTCATCCTGATCAAGGGCGTAATCTGTGCTTGTCCCCTGCTGTACTTGCTCAAAGATAGATAGCAAGGAGCTATCAAGGGGCTGCTTAACTTTAATTTCATCAACCAAAGTCGGCTTAATTTGTAATTCTGCTAACAAAGTGCCATCGTCATATAAATTCATCTTGGCCATTAAAGACCTCAACTCCGCTATCGTCTTTCGACTCAGAGAATCCGTCACAATGTTAGCTTTACCAGGGTGATAATCAATCACGCAATCATAATCCTTTAGAAGCTCTAGCCAGCGTCGTTGTCTCAAATTAAGCTCCTTCTGGGTCAGAAGATACTTTAAGCTCTTATGATCAGTGAAACTATAACACTTCTCTCCGTAAAGATAGTGTCTCCAAATTTTCAAGGCAAAAATCACTGCTGCTAACTCCAAATCATGAGTTGGATAATTACACTCATGTGGTCACAGTTGACGGGACGTATAAGCCACCACCTTACCTTCCTACATTAGAACACATCCAAGTCCTGAATGCGAAGCATCACTATACACTGTAAAATCCTTCCGGACTCTGGTTGAATCAATACTGGTGCTTGAGTCAAAACCGCCTTTAATTTCTCAAAGCTCTCCTGTTGTGCCTCTTCCCAATCAAACGGCACGTTCTTCCTTAACAAATTTGTCAAAGGAGCAGCAATGATCGAGAAACCCTCAACAAAACGTCGATAATATCCAGTCAAGCCCAAGAAACTGCGGATCTCAGAGACATTCTTGGGTCGTTTCCAATTCACAATAGCCTCGATCTTGCTTGGATCGACCTGAATACCTCGTGCAGAAATAATGTGCCCAAAAAACGATATTTCTTGAAACCAAAACTCACACTTGCTTAGTTTGGCATATAATCGATGTTCTCTCAAGGTCCGCAGAACAATCTTTAAATGCTTGTCATGCTCTGTTTCCGTCCGAGAATAAACTAGAATATCATCAATAAAGACAACCACAAATTGATCCAAATATGGTCGAAACACACGATTCATCAAATCCATAAAAGCTGCAGGAGCGTTCGTCAAACCAAAAGGCATTACTAAGAATTCATAATGACCATATCTAGTGCGAATGGCTGTTTTTGCAACATCGGACCCCTTAATTTTCAATTGATAATACCCGAACGAAGATCAATCTTAGAGAATACAGTAGTTCCTCGTAACTGATCAAATAAGTCGTCAATCCTGGGTAATGGGTATTTATTCTTGACCGTCATCTTGTTCAACTTCCGATAGTAAATACATAGCCTTAGCGACCCATCCTTCTTTTTCACAAACAAAACTGGTGCTCCCCAGGGTGAGGTACTATGCCGAATAAATCTTCGATCGAATAATTCTTGCAATTGGACATTCAACTCCTTAAGTTCCTTTGGAGCCATGCGATAAGGTGCCATAGAAATAGGTGAAGATCCCAGATAAGTCTCAATCTCGAACTCTACCTCTCTATCAGGAGGTAACCCAGGCAGCTCCTCCTGAAAAACATCAGAAAAATCACTAACTCTACGAATCTCCTCGATCGTGGACAAGGAACCTTTAGTGTTCAGAATACATGCAATGAAAGTCTCATACCCCTTCCTGATCATACGATTAATTTCCATAGTTGAAACAATATTAGAAAGATAGCCATGTCGTTCACCAATTAACACAATAGTCCGACCATCTGAAGTCTTTAGAGTAGCTCTTGTATTCGCAATCTAGATTTACCTTGTGTTTATTCAACCAATCCATCCCAAGAATTAGATCGAACTCCTCTAAAGGAAGCTCCATAAGATCAACGAGAAAAATTTCTCCCTAAACCTCCAGAGGACAACGCCGAAAATACTTTATTCACTAATACTGCATGTCCTACTGGACTCGTAACCGTAATAGTATTATCAGTGTTCTCGATCGGAATCTGAATGTTTCGAGATATTGAGCTCGATACATAGGAGTGGGTGGAGCCATTGTCCAGTAATGCAAAGTATGGAATAGAATAAATAGTAAATGTACCTGCAATAACCTCAGGCTCATCTCTGTCATCCCGACGTCTAGTGGCATAAACCAAAGTTGACTGTCTAACCTCAGAAACTGTTGGCCCTCTATTCTGCTGAGGTAGGACTCTACTATCTGTCCTGGACACTGAACCACGAGCCTTTACTTGGCTACGATCTCTAATTGGAGTCTGTACTGTAGTCTGTGAACGTACATGAGTCTGGGTAGCGGTCCGTTCAGACGAAGCTAGCTGAGGACAATCTCTTCAGAAATGACCACTAGATCCATAATGAAAACATGCTCCGGTCTTCCTATAACACTCTCCCGTGTGTCGTTTACCACAAAAGTCACAATGAGGCACTTAAAACAGAACCGAAGAACCACCTCTACTAACAGTTGAAGGTGATGATGCTGCAGGCCTGAAGCGTGTATTGCTCCTCTGAGGGGCTGAAGTACGAGTCCTCTTACCGGATTATGTGGATGATTCAGTATGGCCAAATGGTTTCCTAGATCACTCCTGATCAACACGCTCTCTACCAGAAGCTAAAGCCTTCATCTCCTCAGTATCCTTGGCTCTGCTCACCAGCACATCAAAAATCTCATCTTGAAGGGCTATTACATGCCTACGTAGCTCGTATATGAGTCCGAGGGCAAATTTACGGCATCGATCTCTCTCGGTAGGCACCAGACTGAGTCCATACTTTAACAATTTTAAGAACTCTATCTCATACTCTGAAACAGTCATATCACCCTGAACCAAGTCATGAAACTGCTGTCGTCTCTGGACTAAGTAACGCTCCCCCAGGAATCGGCTCCGAAAGCGCTCCTTAAAGAAATCCCATGTCAAACGATCGGTAGGAACACTACTGGTCACTGACTCCCACCAGGTGTGGGCATTGCCATCTAACATCGCTACTGCCCCCAAATATCTCTTAGTTGGGTCTAAACCCAACTGATCCATGTGTCTTTCTGTATCTTGAAGCCAATCTTCTGCTTCAGTAGGAATTCCTCCAAGCTGTCCTCCAAAAGTCCTGACCCCATTGGCGATCAGAGTTTGAGAAATATGCACCTCAGATACAGCACTGGCAGCTCTAACTGCTCCCTAGATCAACTGTAGCAATTGTCTACCAAAATCCTCATCAAGTGCAACTCTGGTAGAATCAGGCTCAATATCAGTCACTCCTATGATCGGTGTAGTCATGCCAATACCAGCGGCAGGAGGCAAATTCGTCGGGGTCGCAGGAGCAGGATCACCTATCGGAGGTGGGGGATCTACCCGAATCTCGTCGATCGGGTCTGCAAATCTAGCCACTCGACCTCGCCCTCAGCTAGTTCGACGTCCACGTCTAGCACTCATTTTTTGTAGATCTCTAGTTTATTACAAAAGATAAAACTTAGGGTTAGATAAGCACTTGGAGTCTCGAACACAATTAAAATCGTAAAAACTTCGAGACATGGCCTTAGCAACAGGTTTTGTAAAATATTTCAAAACCGTAATTTCAATTTAGACACATACACAGTCCGAGGTTTAAAAACCAAAAGCTCTTATACCAATAAATATAACCCCCTAGACCCGGTCTATACGTTTCGACTAAGTCTAGTGAATCACATTCATGATTCTGAAAGATATTATTCCGAAACTATTATTCAATCATAGTAAAATCACATTATAAATGACGTTTAAGAAATTATAATAATATATGCTAAAAAATACAAATCATAAATATAATGAATAAAAACAAATTAATTTAAATATGTCTTAAAAATCCGAATTTACGATAAACCAAATATAAGTATCAAAGGAGTAGTCTTTATAAAATCCAATACTTTAAAATAAGGCCCATGTTACCAAAATAAATTCAACTTAAAAGATAAAACATTACAATACGATATACTTCAAGAGATATGTTGATCCTCCAAGTGCTCGATCAGGTGTATCTAACCAACAGTCTCTGAAAGGGAAAACATTTTCGAAAAGTGAGCTAGGCTCAGTGTGTCTCAACATTACTATAAAATCATGATAGGTACACTAAACAAATCATAGTCCAGTAAATCTCATAAAAATTGTACTGCAGTAAATCTCATAAAAGAGTTACCCTAAGGGAACATCTTAGGGCCTGAGAGCCTACCCAAGATAGATTTCGGGGTCGTGGGGCCTACCTAAGAACACATCTTAGGGCCGCATGGCCTACCCGAGAATGATCTCAGGGCCGCAGAGCCTATCTAAGAGTCACATTAGGTCCGTAAAATTTTCCAGCTTGATCAGAGCTGTACTTTATAAATTTGTATTCCAAAAATTCAATTGCACCGTGACATAAATTCCATAAATCCATAAACATGGTAATCATATACCATTTCAAAACAAAATCAGATAGCGGTCATAATCCATAAACCATCACATTAAATCGGTGCATCAATAAAACAATAACCAAAGAATTCAGTGTACCACTTATTAAAACAAATAAAACAGTTCAGTAATAAATAGGGAACACACCTCGATAATAGGTTCAAGTAGTAGATCTACTGATTGCTGGTCTCACCACGTTCTGCTACAGTTTTCGAACCTAATTTATAATAACACTATATTACTAATGGGTAACATAATTAATCTCTAAAATCATAAAATTTATGGATCTTACGGGTGAATACTGGAACACGTGGTTTAACTGATCTAGAAGAGCTGGGTCAAGCTGTCGAACAATCCGGAGAGTCTCTTGTACCTTCAAACAATAATAATTTATCAGCCCCAAGTCTTACTTAATTGTTCAAAGCTAAATTCTTAAGTATATAAGCATTTTCCGGGTTTGACTATCAATTTGGAGGATTTCAAGTCTGAATTTGACCAAACGGATTGCGGAATCGGAATCAGGACGTCGAAAAACATAAAGTATGACTTTTCGAAAATTCAAATTCTTGGTCAAAATCAAAGTTAACATGTTTGACTGATGATTTGGAAGCCTTCGAGTTCGAATTTGGCAAATCGGACTTCAGAAACGGATTCGGCACGTCGAAAAATGTCAGAATAGGTATACTCGAACAAAATCAAAGGTCGTTTAATGGCTGTTTAAAGCCGGTTAACGTTATGGTCAAAGGGGTTCAATAGTCCACATTCAAAAATTACCAAAATGTTACCTTTTTCACAACAATACCCAGAATGTCACCGGGTCGGGTCGGGTCGGGTCAGACTGGTCAACCCGGTTCGGACCGGTCAAGCCGGCTAACCAATTAAACTACAGCTCGAATCTTCCCCACGCGCAGGGGCGGCGCGTGGGGGCGCGTGAGACCGCCTCTGGCCTCCAAAATTCATGCAAAAATTTCCAAAAATTCTTTTAAGCGATTTTGAGACACTTACTAACCTCGGTTTAAATTTTTGAACGGTGGAGAGCTCGATTTCAACTTGGTCGAATCTTTGACTGTTCCACCTCCCACACGCGCCGCCGCCTATGGAGACAAGGACGACCTCAGAACGACACACCGCCGATCCATCGGAGATGAATTTAAGATTTTCCCGACGGTGGTGCTAAAAAAAGTCGATACTTTGACTCGAAATTCACGTCGTTTGGCAGCGTTTCGCTATAATTGGTTTACTGGGTTTTGATCACGGGTTGACGATGAACACGATGGTGGTTTTAATTTGACGATTGGAAGTCGGACGACGTCGGAATCGGGCTTTGAAAGTAAGCGCACGGGAGGAGGAAATTTTATAATTTGCTTGTGTTTTCTGATTTTGAAATCAGAAAACACGTTTGGTTTATAATCAAACCTGCTGACACTTATTGGAGGAATTCAGGGCTTGGTCCCTGAATTTCCTTCAACTTCAAAAATAACTTCTAAATTTTCATAAATTTTATTTTAGTCACTAAATTTCACCAAATTACACCGATTTAATTTTTTTCCTCGGGTTGTTACATGCATAGAATGACACGTTATTCCCTCAAAGGATTCTTTCAAGTACCTAAGGTCTATGATACATAAAGATGGGGGTGTAGATTATGACGTTACACACCGTATAAGGGCATGATGGCTAAAGTGGAGGGCTGCTACTGGAGTTTTGTGTGACAATAATGTGCCTCTAAAACTTAAGGGAAAATTTTATAGAATGGCAATAAGACCAGCGCTGCTGTATGGATCAGAATGTTGGGCAATCAAGAAGGATCACATAAGGAGGATGGAGGCCGCATAAATGAGAATGCTTCGATGGGCATGTGGTAGGACTCTGTGGGACATGACACCAAACTCTGCTATTATGATGTCCTTGGGGTGGTGCTTGTATCCGAAAAATTGAGGGAGGGAAGACTACGATGGTTTAGGCATGTCCTTAGGCGACAACCGTCGGATGCAGTCAGGAGGGTAGAGTCGATTATAATCGAAGGTGCCAGAAGGAGAGGACGACCAAGGCGGAAGTGGGAAGACTGCTTGAGATCTGATTTGAAGGATTTAGCCCTTACCGAGGACATGACCTATTATAGGAAAGTATGGAGAATTAAGACCAGGGTAGCCGAGTAGTGCGGGTCACATCCATAGGGTGTATCATCTCTATCCTCTTTTAATGCCTTTGTAGTAATTTCATGACTTCTACTTTTTATATGTTTCTGTCATTGGAATTTATGAAGGCTTAGAACTAGGGTAGCGGAGTAGTGTTGCCTTAGTTTAGGTTTTAACCTATTCAACTTTATTCTTTCTCGTAGCTCGCTATCGTTGACTTATCTGTATCCTTCTCTTCATGTTTCCTCTTTTTAAATTTAGTCGGGTCTTACGTTTCTGTCTATATGAAGAGATTTTTAGGCAGAGATTTATTTGCAGGGATTACTTCCCATTTCAGACGCGCATATGAAGACTGCATATGAAGATTGTTCAACTATGTATTTATTTATTTATTTTTACATGCATTGCATTTTATCTTTATTTTTAATTTTCTGACTGCCGGAGGTCTTCCACGGAAGCTGCTCTCAGCCTGGCGTTGGGGGCACCCTACTACCCTACCTCCCCCTTACCCCATTGCATATGGGAATAGGGTTTTGTTGTTGTTGTTACGAGATAAAAATTGCAAAAAATTATTAAATAAAATTTAAGATGAAACATATTTGAACATATATAAATAATCATCGAATCGGAGTCGGATCGATCTGAATTAGCCTTGGGACCGAGAGGGAAAAAATTAAGAGATTATTATTGCAACATTGTCCGGGGTGCAAATCTCCATATTCCGTGATTCTTCATCTGATTCGAATCATTAATTAGAAAGAAATACGAAAGGTAAGAAAGAAAAAGGAAATAGATGCAATGTTTTCTTTTTTGCTCAACTTTGAATCGAATAATGTAACTTCATTATTAATTTGATGGTATAATAATAAAATTAGTCCACAACATTTACTAAAATTATCATTTAAACTTATATATTGTATGAATTATTTTGACCTCAACATTTCATTTTAAAGTAAAAATGCTCCTAATGTTTGATCAAATAGTCAGTTTAGTCCTTATTCCTTTTTTCCTTGAGCATTTTGGCCCTCAACATTTTATTTTAGGGTAAAAGGTTTATATTTTGGAACGTTATTCGTTTGTTAACTAAATGTTTCCATCAATATATTGACCTTTTTGCTCAAAAATGAAACGTTAAAGGTCAAAGTGTTAAAAAGAATAAATATTAAAATGACTATTTAGTCCAACATTAAAAGTTTTTTTCCAGTATGTCTAATTTAATTACAAACAAATCTTTACTAATTATTTCATTCTTTTATAAATATTAACTTCTAAAAGTTATTAGTATCAAAAAGGTTCGAAATACAAAATTCATAAGATGTGATAATATATTTTAATTATGAAAGCAAAATTCAGAAATTATAGCGATTAACATAATTACACTAATCAACATTATAATAAAACGGTTGATGAGAATAAGGGTACGGTTGATGAGAATAAGAGTGTGTTTGGTTATAGAAAACATAGGACTATTTTTATTTTTATTTTCTTACAAAATAGAAAACATTGAATAAAATGTGTTTGGTTGTAAAATTAAAAAATAATTTTTGGAAAATGAAAACAAAAATAAGTGAAAATATGAAAACATAAAAAAAATATTTTTAGTATTTCCAATAAAATTATTTTAAAATTTTAAAAAATAAGAAAATATGAGATACAAATTTTTAACTTATATTTACGACCCTCGAACTTTTGTAAAATACAATATGGTCCCTGAATTATTTTTACACTCAATCAACAACAATAATAACAAAACCCTATTCCCATATGCAATAGGATAAGGGGGAGGTATGGTAGTAGGCTGCCCCCAACTCCAGGTTGAGAGCAGCTTCCATGGAAGACCTCCGGCAGTCAGAAAATTTAAAAATAAAGATAAAATGCAATGCATGTATAAATAAATAGATAAATACATAGTTGAACAGTTTTCATATGCAGTCTTCTTATGCGCGTCTGTAATGGGAAGTAATCCCTGTGTAAAAGTCTCTGCATATAGACAGAAACGTAAGGCCCGACTAAATTTAAAAAGAGGAAACATGAAGAGAATGATACACGTGAGTCAACGATAGCACATAAACTAAGGCAATACTACTCCGCTACCCTAGTTCTAAGCCTTCATAAATTCCAATGACAGAAATGTATAAAAAGTAGAAGTCATGGAAATTACTACAAAGGCATAAAAGAAGACAGAGATGATACACCCTATGGATGTGACCCGCACTACTCGGTTACCCTGGTCTTAAGTCTCCATACTTTCCTATCAGATGTCATGTCCTCGGTAAGGGCTAAATCCTTCAAATCAGATCTCAAGCAGTCTTCCCACTTCCGCCTTGGTCGTCCTCTCCTTCTGGCACCGTCGACTGAAATCGACTCTACCCTCTTGACCACATCTGATGGTTGTCGCCTAAGGACATGTCCAAACCACCGTAGTCTTCCCTCATCATTTTTTCGGATACAGGCACCACCCCCAAGGACATCCTAATAGAAGAGTTTGGTGTCATGTCCCACAGAGTCCTACCACATGTCCATCGAAGCATTCTAATTTCTGCAGCCTACATCCTCCTTACATGATCCTTTTTGATTGCCCAACATTATGATCCATACAGCAGCGCTGGTCTTATTGTCATTCTATAAAATTTTCCCTTAAGTTTTAGAGGCACCTTCTTGTCACACAAAACTCCAGTAGCAGCCCTCCACTTTAGTCATCTTGCCTTTATACGGTGTGTAACGTTATCATCCACACCCCCATCTTTATGTATCATAGACCCTAGGTACTTAAGGACAATCTTTTGAGGGGAGAACGTGTCCTTCTATGTATACTTCTACATCTTCATCGTTTTGGTTCCTACTGAAGTTTGAACATAAATACTTTGTCTTTTCAATATTGATCCTTAGACCTTTTTCTTCCAAAGCAGTCTTCCAGGTAGCCAGTCTACTATTCAATTCAGTTTTTCTTTCAGTAACTAGGACAATGTCGTCAGCGAAAAGCATACACCATGGAACACCGTTTGGTGTCGCACAATAGATGTCATCCATAATCAAGGCGAAGATGTAAGGGCTAAGTGTCGACCCCTGGTGGAGTCCGGTTTCCACCGAGAATGCCTCGGTGTCTCCAACTGTAGTCCTGACGTATGTAGTAGATCTACAGTACATATCACGAATCGCCCGGATATAAGCAGTTAGGATCCGTCTCATTTCCAAGGTCTTCCATAACGTATCGCGGGGAACTCTATCATACACCTTCTCTAGGTTAATGAACGCCATGTGAAGATCTCTATTTTCTCTCTTATATTTCTCCATAAGTCGTCGAAGAAGATGAATCACCTCCGTAGTAGACCTGTATGGCATAAAGCTAAATTGGTTTTCCGAAACCTTAGTAATCTGTCTCAACCTAGCCTCTATCACCCTTTCCCATAGCTTCATGGTATGGCTGAGTAGTTTAATATCTCTGTAGTTGCCACAACGGTGGGGATCTCCTTTATTCTTATAGATTGGTATCACCGTAGACTCTCTCCACTCCTCTAGCATCTTGGCAGTCTCTAGAATAATATTAAAGATGTTAGTCAACCACTTAACTCCCTCTTCTTCTAGAGCCAACCACACAGTGATAGGAATTTGATCTGGACCGACAGCTTTGTCTCTCCCCATCTTTTTAAGAGCCAATTTGACTTCCTCAAATCCAATCCCACTTGTAGGGCAATCATTGGCCGTAGTTTGATGGTTGGTTGACCCATCAACTGTACTATCTCTACAGGAAGAGACATTGTCATTAAATAAGCCAAAAAAGTAACTACCCCAAACCCTCTTAATATCATGATCTTTCACTAAAAGAATACCATTATTGTCCTTAATAAACCTAATGCTACCTAGATCCTTTTTCCTATTCTCCCTGGATTTTGCTAGCCTGAAGATGTTGTTTTGTCCTTCCTTGGTGTCTAATCTCTTGTACATTTCCTCGTATGCCTTATCATTTGCTTTAGCCACCGTTTTCTGGCTTCCCGCTTTGCCTCATTGTATCTTTGTTTAACTCTCGATCTTTCTTCGTCATCATTGCATTGTAGATACTCCTTGAAGCAAGTTTGGTTTGTCTTCACCTTAGTTGGGACTTCTTCGTTCCACCACCATGATTCTTTATGCTCATTGACCTTCCCTGTCGACAGCCCAATGGTGTTTTTACCCACCTCTCAAATGGAATATGCCATATTTTTCCATACTATATCTGCATTATTTGAGTTTGTAGTTCCAAACCCTGTATTAGACAAAACCTTACTCCTAAAGTCATCAGCTATCGCTCCATGTAAGTTCTTCCAAAGGATCCTAGGTTTACCAAGTTTAGCCCTCTTATGAGTGCTCCGCCCGTGGCGTACGCGAAACACCAAAACCAACAATTTGTGTTGTGATGCACATGCCTCTTCAGGAAACACCTTACAGTCGATGCAAGCCCATCGATCCCGATTTTGAACCAGGATGTGGTCGATTTGGGTACAATGTCCCCCGCTATGGAACGTAATCAAGTTCACATATCTCTTGTTAAATAAGGATTTAGTGACCATCATATCGTGTGTAGTAGAAAATTCAAGCAACATACGCCCCTCCTCGTTCCTACTACCAAAATCGAAACCCCCATGAACATCGTCATACCCGTCGGTTGCACTACCTATATGGCCATTGAAGTCTCCCCCTATGAAAACTCTTTGGTCCTCCGGAATGCTCCTAAGTACATCATCTAACTGATCCCAGAAGCAACGTTTCTCCCCCTCCCCTAGGCCAACGTGTGGGGCGTACACTGAAAGGACATTCACCACTCCCGCTTCTATAATAACCTTAATCATCATGATCCTATCCCAATATCTACAAACTTCAAATATATTTTCCTTGAGCCTAGAGGATACCAAGATACCCACCCCATTTCTAGCGTTATCTACGCCTGAATACCACAACTTGTACCCATTACACTCTCTAGCGCGAGCCCCTTTCCACCTAGTCTCCTGAATACATGCAAAATCTATTTTCCTATTACTAAGTACATCGGTCAGCTCCAGTAGCCTAGCATTTCATGTTCCTACATTCAACGAACAAACTCTAAGTCTAGTCTCCTTGACATCACTCTGTCGAGCCCTCCCCCTATACGCCCTATGGGATCTAAAAGAATGACATCACCTCAAGTAATCATCTATAACCGAAGCTATGAGGAACTATGAAAAAGAAATCCAAAGAAGACAGAAGATGCACCAATAAAACGCTAGAGAATTGAGAGGTACTAAGAAGCCTAGTTGGTTACTTAATAGGATTTAAGACAAATTAACACTATCTTACTTAACTTAAGGCCAACAGTTAGAAACCAAAGATTGAATTTATATCGTACTTAAATATCGATAATGAAATAAGATACTAGGAGTCTAGGACAATGGAAAAAAATACAGATCCAGTAAATCCTACTCAAAGAAAAGTACAAAAATATAGATCCAATAGATCCTACTCAAAGCAAAACTGACAAACAAGCGAGCAAATCCATTAATACAAAATTCAAAGAAAGCAGCAAAGAATAAGCTAAACACAGCTCACAAAATCTCTATAAATATGCAAAAGTACGAATCAGACACAAAAACAAAGGATTTTGACTGTGATTGACTATAAACAAAGAAAACCCATAAAACAGGGAAATACCCAATTAGCAAAACGAGAAGAAAAATCAAAATTTCAAGATCAAAATACTAAAAAATGGTCATCTAAAAGCTTACCAGGTTGGGAGACAGAAAAAGGATTGGATCTGATAAGGTAGGAAAATTGTAAGAGATGTCGGGTTCTGTTGTATACTAACACAAAGAACCGAATTTTATACAGAATATATATATATATATATATATATATATATATATATATATATATATATATATATATATATATATATGATGGTGAAGCTAAGAAGAAGAGATCAGTAACCACATCAAAAACAAGATGAAATTATATATATTTATGAGAAAATTACAGTGAGAAAGGAAAAGATATTGAAAACCTCAGAGTTGGATTAGATCGGGAGATCGGAAAATACGGAGTGGAGGTGAGCGAAGAGGCTATGAAGGCCGCATATCGACAGAGAAGAAAAAAGCGAGATCTGGAATATCGACTGCTAAAAGAATTGAAAAAAGGGGGCTATTGATGAAACTACATAACGTCACTCATATAGGAACTAATTGTATAAACCAGATCACAAGGAAGATATTATAGACCATGTAAGCTTTGTAAATAGTCATATAAGCGTTGTAATGGTTTGATTCTGTTGGTCAAATGATTAGATAAATTTGTTTCTTAATTTATGGGTCACATTGAGTGCAAAAAAAGTTCAATGACTTTTTTTTACTGAAAGTTTGAGAGTCTTAAATACCATTAAATATATATTTTATTTTAATGATACTTTTGTGTGCTCTTACTTACAATAACTTTTTTGTATTTTTTTAGTTTATTTGATGTCCAATATGCCTTAACAATATATTTTTATTATAAAAAATAATTTATTTAATGATTTTTTAATAATTATATTTTATTTTAATTATTTAATAACCGTTTGTTAATCTCTATTTAAAAAAATAGATATCAAATATATTTTCATTATTTTTATTTTTGAATTCAAATTTTTATTTACATTAACCAAACATGTTATCTAATTTTCAAAAAACTGAAAATGAAAACTATTTTCTAAAAATAAAAACAAAAAAATATTTTTCAGAACCAAATAGACCATATGTTTATCTCATGGGTTGTTGACTGATCATTCTTTTTGGTTTGGATGGAGAGTCACAACTGGTGGGGATACAATCGTTGGTCGGTGTTTCTCTTTGATAGAGATGAAAACATAGAGGAAGATATGAGTCAAGAAGAAGGAAATAGTCAGGATCCTACTCTCATTTGCGGCTTAAATATGTATTTATAGCGGTCCTAGCTAATGGTATAAATAATAAGATCATTATAGTTACTCGTAGGTTAACATATTAAATAAATCTAACCGTTATATCTTAGATTTTACATTAAAAGATTATATGAATCTATCAGAGATTTTATATAATTTATGTATTATAGTTGACTTGAAGGCTATGATATTACTATGTCCAGAGGACATGGATTCACTGGAAGTTCTGATAATAGGAAGGTTTTTATATAGAGTCTCGATTGTCGGATAGCAGGTAATTTGAGGAGGTGACCTCTAGAGGAAATCACAATTTGTCTTTTTAGTCGAGGAAATGACATAAAATAACTTAAATCGGGAAGATTGTTCGAAGATTTCCGTCATATTTGTGGGGCCTTTTTTGGGAACCACTATAATGATAGCTTTTTAAACAGTTCGGAGTATGCAAGCATGTCACACACTATAAATGGTGCAATGAAGAACCATGATTTTCTAGCTATTGGGGATAGGCTACGCTCTTTAGCTATTTTGGGGTGTATGGACGAGAGAATGTGAGATTTCTATGTGAATGAAATTCATATTTTTTCGTTTGGTTAGTTCGAAAATCTCATTTTCGGTAATGTAAGATTATCAATAGTAGATTTTTTAGGGTATATTATTGGGAATGTCATTACCTCTATTTTCTTAGGTATTGTTGGATTACCTGCGTTTTGGACTAAAACGTCCTTAATTTTTTTTCTTTCAAAAATATTATTCTTCTGTCATTGAATAATAAAAATTCTACGAAGGTTAAATTATAAATTTATCCTTAAACTATTTTAGATTTACAAAAAAAATCTATAATTAAAATTTTATATGAAATTCAGGGGTTAAAATAAAATTTTACCATTTCATTAAACCTTTTTATATTTTTAATTTTGTAAAAAAAATTATATAAATTTTATGAATTTAAATTTTTTAACTAAATTGTTAAAAAAACAAATATATAATAAGGACAATTTGGTCAAATATACATTCCAATAATCTTTTATTCATTTAATCAAATACAGTAATTTTACATTCATGCTAAGCCAATCAAACACAAAATACAACATCAATAATCTTATTCCCTTATAATCTTCCATTTCGTAAATCGTAAATCAAACGCACGGGAAAGGTAAGGTCAAAAACCCCAGTTTCTTTTTCTTTTGCTCTAAACTTCTTTTGTGTTATCTCTCCAATGTTTCTGTGAAATTTATTTCTTTTGTTGCCAACATTTCTCGCCGATTCGATGAAGAAAAATATCGCATAAGGGATGAAGAAGCTTGAGAAGAAGGATGAGGCGAATTAATAATCTTCGATGGATGAAAGTTCCCTTGAGTGCAATGCTAGCCTTAACAAGGGCAGAAGACTATTATTCCATCGTGGTTTTCCCTGAGAGAATTATGAGTTTGAATTTCAAATACATGTTGGTTGCTACTCAATGTCTGAGTGATTGTGGTGAAGGAGAGGACGAAGGTGAAGGGTGGTTTTATCTACCCCTGTTTGTGTTGGAAGAAATGTTCCAGCTCCCAGTGCATAAGTTTGTTAAAGAGATGTTGAGCACTTATGGCGTAACCCTGAGTTAATTGATTAAGATTTATTGGTGGATCTTAATTGGGTATTTAATTTTATGCTGAAAGTGGAAGTGAGTGCCCTTGACGAGTGTGTTGCAAAACCTTTTCACTTTAACCCTAGTTGCCGAAAAGGCTTGTCTTGAGCTTTTGGTTTTACCCGAAGGCATGTTGAAGGCGATGAGATCAAAGACCTCATAATATGGACCAGTAAAGATAAATTGAGGTTGCACCATTCGAAGTATATAACGGTGACTCACATATTACCTAGAGGCTTTGGCTTTCCTTTAAGGTTGAGGACAGCAGGTCAAATGCAAGGACAACTTCCCTGAAGCTAGAGAAAAATAAAGCATAAAATCTCGAGGAGTTGAAGAGGGGGAGCCGGTTGGAAGTCTCGAAGATGATTATTGTTCGTAATGTGTTCAAGTATTGCTTCTAGGGAGATAAACCTAATGGGTGGAGGATGAAATTCCTTACTAGTGTGTATACTTTGCCTCGAGCTATCAAGATTTAGGAGGCGTGGCTTTACAAGGGAGAATATGAATTGGAGAAGGTGTTAGAGGAATCTGAAAAAAAGAAGGGGGAACCCTTGTTACCTTCAGTCTATGTCCTTAGAGATCGTGGTTAGTACCAATGGTTTCAAAGATTCATATGGTGAATTTAGGGCCAACAGAAGTGTCTCCGAAAAAAGGGGTACGACCACCCACATCTTCGTATGATGTAGATATTCGAGAAATTGGGGACCCATATGCCACTATTAAAAATGATGAAAGTGAAGTGGAGGTAGAGGTGTCTGGCGGCAGTCGTGGAGTAAGCCAGATATTTCCGCTCCGGGCACTAGGGTGACCAACTGTAGTTGTGAACACCAGGGATTTAAATAGCGTTCGCGGTTACATTTTCGGTCACGTCGCGTTTATCGCGGTTGCGGACATAATAGATGCCATCGCGGTCACTGCGGGTGTCATGGTTGTGAATTTTTTTAAATTTTATATAACTTATCCTAAAATATAATAAAAATAATTATAATTATAATGAATCATTTTTAATGATTTTTAATATGTTTTCTAAGCGAAAATGATATATATATATATATATATATATATATAGTTTAACCAAATAGAAATTAGGACTAAATTAAATAAAAATAAAAGTTTACATTTTAAACTAAGGATTAAATTATAAATTCTAAAAATTGGGAGGGGTATCAAATTAATATATCCTTTAAAATTCTATTTTAAAAATTATTTTAAAAAAATAATAACTCTTCAAATAATTTTAAAATTATTTAAAAAATAAAAAAAATATCTCTAATTTAAAATCAAAGACAACCCATAACCCCACATTACTCTCTCTTAAATTATAATTTAATGATTTAAAATTAAAATTAATTCCCCTACCCAAACCCACTCCCACTCCCACCCAAATCAACTCCCTACCCCTCTCACGACAGAGCCATCTCAGTCTCTCAAGTCTCTCAACTCCCCCCTCAAGCTACTGTAGCTAAAGGAATTAACATATCTCAAACAATAGCAAGAAACCCAGAAAGCATAATCCATAAACAATGCAAATTAGAGCTTCAAAAAAATGGAGGAAAGTGATAGTACATACCATCTTCAGCAAGTGAAGAAGAAGATGAATGAGCAAATATCAGCATAAAAATGAAGACCCATTTACTTATCGGCCAGCTCTCAACCGGGTAAAAGTCTTACCCACTTTCTCTGGTGTTGCTTGCTTCTCTATCTCATTTTAATGTTTGCTCTATTTTGATGATGAGAGCAAGCTAGGGCAGTGTTTCTTTCATGCAAAAACTTGTGAATAACGAGAATAGCGTCCCGTTATCGACGCTATTCACCGTTGAACACTAAATAGTGGCCGCGACATACCTCTATTGTAGTGATTTCCTTACCCACCGCAATTTTTCCGAATATCGGTTTTGGACGGCAGTGCTACCGCGAAATAGCAGCCGATATTGCGGTTGCGTTCCGCTATTTGATTCCTTGGTGAAGACTCCTCCAAAGTCAACGAAAGGTAAAAATATTACTAGTTCTGATGCTTTTTCTTTTATTGATGAGTTATTTGTGTCAACGTTGGAGGATGATGGGTAACTTAGGATGTTGTGAGGCCGTTAGATATTAGGCCCTTAAGTGTCAATTTTTCGAGTGTTTGGGAACAAGTCTAAACAGAATTTTTAGGTCTATGCTGTTTCTCCTATCTTCTCATCATTCAACACTTTTTCTTCCGCTAAAGGTATGCTTTTTACGCTTATGGTTTTCTACACGCTAAGTAAAAATAATTTAGCTATTTTTTCATGCAGGCGCTGAAGCAGAACCTACTGATGAAACAAAGAGGCATAATTGCTCTAAAGTGGGATTTGAATCCCGTAATAAACCTCAAACAGAAGGATAGGTTCTTATTCACACGGAGGCAAGGGTAGAGGGGATTTATCATGTTGAAGCTGAGACAACTCTTCCTTTGGAGGTTGAGATAGTAGTTACTCCTCTAGTGGGGTGACATTAGGGGTCGGCGGGAAAAGGGAGTTGGATCCCCTCAACCTTGTGAAGAGGAAGGATTCCTCTAATGGAGAAGCAAAGAAGACGTAGCTGGTAGAAGATAAGGGAAAAACAGGGGAGACAATCACTTCCATTATTCTACAGGTTGCTCCTGTCGTTCCTACACTATCTATCTCGGGAGTTTGGGAGTTAGCCGTGCTCGCATTGCTACAACTACTCCGACTATAGGAGGTATGTTTCGATGGCTCTTTTCACATTTATTTATGATCATTTCACTATTTTAGGTGTAGACACTCGTTTTTGTCCGGGTCTTTTTTATTATTATTTATATAAATATTATATTATTATTATTATTTATTATTACATATTTTGTGCAGGCCAAATGGAGCCCAAACAAGCTAACCCGAGGCCCAATACCCAGAGCATAACCCATCAACCCAATACAAGATCATCAGAGCCCAACCCGAGATCCAGGCCTAGTAACCGACCCAAACTCGTTAGGGTTTCTTTTCTTTAGCTACCATTGCCGCATCATATCAACCCTTGGATTTGGACCCAAATCAACGATATAGATCAAGAGCCATTTAGGGTTTGAAACCTTAAACCTAGCTATTATCGCCACCGAATGTTGCTGATCCCATCTCCGACCACTTCTGATGTCGTCGCCTCATCTGTAGTGACAGAAATCACTCTCATCAGTCAAAATGAGACATCAACACTGTAAATGGCAGGACAAAAGAAATAAAAAAAATAACAAGGACAAAGCTTCCAAAACAATCAGGGGTTATCATTCTAGCCGAAATAGGGTATTCATACCCTATTTCTTCCTCGATAGCAGGAACTATCAAAGAAAGCAGGGAAGCAATATAAAACGAGAAATAGAGGAGAGAAGATAAAGGAGGAACCAAAAAATTAAATACTGAAAAAAAAACAAAAAAACGAGGGGATTTTCACAGAAAAAAAGAGAGAAACTGAGAGAAAATAGGAAAAGAAGGGAAAATGAAACTTTACCTTTCGGGAACGAGTGGTCATCGATGCTTCGTCGGAGTTAGGAGGGTCGTATGAGCACCGAAGGTAATCCTTTTACTTTTTTGGGTTTTCATTTACTTGAGAGAAAGGGTTAAAAGGGGAGATTTTGAGGATTAGGGTTTCGTTTGGTTTGATTTAAGGGGAATGAAGGGTAAGGGATTCTAAATCGAGGCTTAAGGGGGCTGTTTGGTATGAGAAAGCCCCTCATCAGAGCTGTCGAGGGGTGGTGTGTTTGGGTTTCCTCGTCTGTTGAAGGAGAATAGAGGGGGAAGTAGAGAAGAGGGGAGCACGGCTGAAGGGGGTTTGGGAAATGATTTAGGGTTTCTAAGTAAACCCCTAAAAGGGATTATATCCCTACTCTTATATGCATTCGTTTTATCTCCCCAACCCCATCCGTGTTTTTTATTTATGGGATAACTACACTTTTAATCCCTGTGTCTTTGTAATCTTACGCGCGGGTTCTTAACATTTCTGGGTAAACCACAGTTAAGGTCCCTATATCTTGTGTAATGGTTGTAATCTGACCACTTTAATGAAATTTCATCATTTCATTTTGAGCTCTTATTTTATTTTTGTTGTATTTTCGTCATTATTTGCTTTTAAATATTGTTGTGGTTATATTTGTGTCCGATCCATCAAACTTTAGTTTATTTATATACATGCATTATATTTTCTTGTTAGTTCATTTTAGTCACTTTTTATGTATTATACTATTCTTGTTGGTGTTTGATTTTTGTTGAGCTAGTTTTGAATATATTATTTTATTCATTATTTTATATTTGGTCTAATTTTGATTCGGCCTTTATGTTTTTGTTTATTTCATATTAGTCCCAAATGCTATTTATGGATTTATTTTGTTTCTAATGCTCATACTGTATAAGATTTGGGTGCTGAACCATAATTTTTACTGTGTTTACATGCGTGCTAGTGAGATTGTTGTTCTTATGACTTAGTCCTTAATTGATTCTATTTTTTTCATTATTTTGTCTGTATTTTCGATTTGAGTAGCTAGTTTTTGATTTGTTAATTTTAATCATTGTTTATGTTATTTTTATCAATCACTCTATATTTGTTAATTCTCTATCCAATCCTTATTTTGAGTTTGTTTATTTCACATATATGTCACTATATTTATTTTACTCTTCATTTTAGTCTTTTATGATTAATGCGAGATATGTGTTTAGTTTAAATTTTTAATTCCCACTTCGTATCCATTAGCCATTGTTCTAATATACATATATGTATATTAAATATTAATGTATCTATTAAACATTTTGTAATTATTCAGTTTTTTATAAACTTTAATATGGTGTTTGATTTTCGCATTCTGTTTTTATACTTCATGGATGTATATTATTTTGTGTTATATGTATGTATATACATTTATATATGTTTTTTAACCATCACATGTTGTTGTGTATTGTATTTTTATTTTTTATGTTATGTATTTATTTTAATTTATAAAATATCCATTTGTCACTTTTACTTAATAGTAATGTATTTTGATTATTTTATCCAAATGATTTCAAGAACAAAGATTTGCAGAACGGGCATGGAAAGTATCACTTGATCGAAGTGGTACAATCTGATACAACGTTCGAACGAAATGAGACTTGAAATAAATCTAGTTCATTTTATTAATTAAATTTCTTATTCAAATATTGCAATGTATTTTTCTTTAAAAGGCAATTTATATTATTTTATGCAAATATCGACTGTCAATTTATATTCGATTCGTGTTGTTATCATAGAGGGAATATTCTTTTACTGACAAGAAATAGTCAAGTTAACTTTCTCGATGGAGGATTGCTAATTTTGAGATTTCTTCTTAAGTTAAAGAATCTTCTCTAATTAATTCAAAGCAAATTAAATTAATTTTAATAAATGAATCATAATTTAACTTTATATTTGATTTTTGATTTTCACCGTTTACGAAAATGTGTAAGCGATTTCAGTACCAATTTTGGGTGTTGTGGGGTGCTTATCCTTCCCCACGCGTAACCGACTCCCGAACCATTTTTAATTGAAACTTTGGTAAACGCATACCATTTTTGTCTTAAAAAATGATTTTTCTTAAAATTGTTTTAAAAGACGTTTTTAGGTATTCGACCAAAGGTCGATGGTGACTCTATTCAATTTAATTCAAATTAATTCCAAATCACCAATTTTTTTAAATAAAAGTCATAATTATTTTTTAGAATAATATTTAATTGTTTTACCCTAAAAAAATTGTTATGACACTATGGCTCACTTTTAATGTTATGGTCGTAGCTTCCTCGACGGGGGAGGTGCCTGGCGAAAACAGTAGCTTTAGGTCTAGCTTTAATTACCAAGGCCTAATTATGTAAAAGTAGCTAGGCCAATTGCAGAGATTGCTCGATCTATGATGGAAGCTTTGAGATCCTTTCAAAGGATGAAGGATGAGATTCATTTTGCCTTTGTACTGGCAATCACAGAGAGGTGTGAGCAAATTAAAAGGGTGGCCTTTAAGGAGGTTGAATTGCTGGTCGTTAATGCCTCCATTGTGGCGTTAAGATAGGAGCTCAACAACGTCCGGAGCAGATCAAGGAGGCTAAAAGGGAGACATTACAAGTGTAGCCCATAAAGAGACTTTCAAGGGAAAGGAAGCCTTGTGATCGTTTAGGGTGGAGCAAAAACATCATAAAGATGCATCTAATACGAATATTCGACGGTTGCTTACAAAAGTGACTAATTTAGGGAAACTAGCCGCAGATGTGGGGAAGCTTGAAGAGTTTAAGGATTATACAAAAAAGTGGGTATAATTATACATGTGTGTTTTAGGTGGTTGTAGGCCCTATTAATACCATAAAGTGGAATCTTAAGTCTTATTGGGAGGTTGCCGAGGGCTGATACCTTTCAATCATCGCAACCCTGTATTGGAGGAAAGAAAAGAATTCAATGAGGGAATTAAGCCTTATCTTTTTTTATGGTAGTCATAAAAATTCTTAGGGTGCGTTTGATTCACGGAATGTAAGATTATCAGTGGGAATAAAAGATCATCAGTGATTAGGATTACTGGGAATGTTGTATTTTGTATTTGGTTGGTTTAACAGTAATGTAAGATTACCGTGTTTGGTTAAAGGAATAAAAGATTATTGGAATGTATATTTGACCAAATTGTCCTTATTATATATTTGTTTTTTTAACAAGTTGGAAAATATTTATATATTTTCTTTAAAAAATTTAAATTCATAAAATTTATATATATTTTTTTTTACAAAATTGAAAATATAAAAAGGTTTAATGAAAGGGTAAAATTTTATCTTAACCTCTTAACTTTATATAAAATTTTAATTATAGACTTTTTTTGTAAATCTAAAATAGTTTAAGGATAAATTTGTAATTTAACCTTCGTAGAATTTTTATTATTCAATGATAGAATAAATATATTTTTGAAAGGAAATTTTTTTAAGGGCATTTTAGTCCAAAACACTGGTAATCCAACAATACCTAAGGAAAGGGATGTAATGACATTCCCGGTAATATACCCCAAAAAAATCCACTATTGGTAATGTAAGATTACAGGGAATAATATTCCCGGCCAACCAAACGAGGGAATGTGGATTACATTCCCATGGGAATCTCACATTTTTCCAACCAAACACACTCTTAGTCACAATCTAATGTAAAGTTCAATGAGGGTATTAAGCCTATACTTCTTTTCTGGAGGTAGCTTCGGAAGATCGGATTGTTGGTTTGGAAGCATCGGTTGAAGATGCTCCTGTTTGATTTTCTTTTGTAATAGGCGATTTGTGATTCTTGTATAGAAACTTTTAATTCTATAAAATTTTGCTCTTTTTATTGTTGTCTTTTTTAATATTGCCAAGTCAAGTTTTCTAGTTGTCCATTTTTAAATCATATGTAGTTTTGTCAAGTAGACGGAGGTACGTCAATACTTATGTTGAGGAGGATCTCTACATCCTTATTAACTTATAATTTTGGATTAGGGCAGAGTTATTTATACGCCTCCAAACATACCTTACAGAAGGTTCTCAATGCTTAAACGACATAGTTATAAGATTGGTGTTATCTCATTGTTTGTTAAGGTCAAGGGTATCTCCTTATAACCTTAGTGGGGATATCATGGCGTGGAGACTTTTTAGCGCAGAAATCCTCGACGCTTGATTATAGAGAAGTCTTCAATCATCCATAACGTGATAAACGAAGATGTTTTAATCATTTAACATGGATTATTAGTACTTCATAAATATCTTCCGAAGATTATTTATTGCCATGGTGGCAGCGGAAGATCTCAACGCTTAACATAAAGCTATCTTTGGCGTTCTGAGGTACGTAGAGCAAAATTTTGTTTTATGTTGTTGGCGAAACTTATTCACACTCAAAAGAGCAAATTTATTGTATAGAATTCAAGGTAAAAAATCTCAATGCTTAAAGTGAAGATGTAATCAGATGTGTTTTAATTATCCGGTATAAATATAAGCAGATGTCTCTCTAATTTGTGTTATTTATCGGAGGATCTTAAAGCTATGACTGAGCAAAGACACATCTGCGTAAAGGCTCTCAAATCTCGATGCGAAGGTATCAATTATGTAAGGGAGGAGCATTATAGGAAAAGGTAGAGTATTTTCTATACCATATTCTCAATGCTCTGCGTAATGTCTCTTACAGAAGGTAATGTCTTATGTGGAGGATTTGGGAGATCATATCAACATCTCGACATTTCAGAAGGGAAAATGAGGCTTCCTGAATCTTTTGGCCACTCATCAATAGCGGTGAAAGCACTATTGTAGCAAGAAATAGTGCAGATGTTTCTCTAAGCCCTCGACTAGATAAGGGGCATCTCGTCACCCTTAAAAAGATCCAACTTTCAAGTGAGGGCATCCTTTTTGTGGTGAAAACAAGGGGGAAAGGCTATTTTCCCCCTTTCTAGAGCAAAGACATCTTGATGCCATAGTAGAGGCAACTCAATACTCTTTAGAGGAAACTTCGGGCTGTATCAACAAGAGTGAGATATATTCCTACATCAGTCGAGCTTTCAAAGGCATCTCAATGGTTTCAAGGTGGGGGCATCTTAACACTGGTTCGATTGAAGACTCAACTATTTTTGCTTGTTTTAGGACATAATCTTGTAATCCGCGTGAGGTATCTTAATGCTTTTCGGCCAGGTAGAGGAGGCTAATGAACTTTTAATGATGTATTGCGATGGGTGCGAAGGCATCTCAACACGTACCGTACACGACAAGTAGAACTGAGTCATCTTTTTCATGGTAAAACATGGAAAAGGCGGCTCAATGCCCTTAGAGGCTCACTATTTTGTGGGTACGGATGTAGCTCAGCGATTCTATAGTTGGCGGGTGGAGGCTTATCTGCATTCGAAGGATTTCAATCTTTTTGGCTATTTGTTGGTAAAAAATTTTGTAAGTCTAAAAAGAGTGGAGGCATCTCAACAATCAGAACGGAGGCAACTCAAAACTCTTAGCCAACAGCAGATATATCCCCACAATGGCGGCACAGTGGAGGCATCTCACGTAATGTCAGCGTAATGTAGGATAATATAACCATACTTGAAGATTGAACGATTAAGTGGAGGTATCAAAACCCCAATACACGCATGTATCAGTTGTTCAAGTATTACATGGTATTCTAAGATGAGGTTTGTAACACCCTTGTAATACGGTAATTTTGCCCGGGTTAACATCCCCATTACCCAAACCGTACATGGTTCCCTTTACAGCACCGGCCAGCTCCCCACAGCAGCACCAAATCCGCGACAACAGCACCAAATCCGCGGCAGCAGCAGCCCTAGCAGGAAAACAGCAAACAAACATTAAAATGGGACTGTTTTTTTATCGTCAACAACCAAGACAGCAACAAAAATCAGAAAAAGATGAAAGTCTCTCCCTCTCAGCAGATCGACAACAGCAGAATATCATGCAAAATATAGAAAAAACAAAGATTGAAATTAAGAAATCTTTTTTTTCTCGATTTGTGAAATGGGTATAAAACCCGAATGAAAAACAGTGTAGAGAGGTCTTCTTCTTCCCCTGGAATGAAAAAGGGAAGCAATACAATATATTTTCCTCTTCCATATTTGTTTCCCGATTCGTTTTATTAAATACAGAAATCATCACCCCTTCCTTTTTATTCGAAAGAACAAAAGAAGAGTAAACAGAGCATTCCAGCATCAAAAAAAGAAAAGTAAAGAAAGGCTACGAGATTCGTTTCGGGGCTTCTCACCGGAGTCAAGATTGTCACAGGATGAGAGGTAGTTATACGACCGAGCCTCTTTAGTCGTTCGGCTTTTGCATGTTTTAGTAGAGTCTCGTTTTATAGTTTAGGTGGTCGAATAGTCATTTTAGGGTTCTCGTTTCGGTTCTCTAGGTTGTGCGAGAGTAAAAAGAAAGAGAAGGGCGTTTGTTTACCTTTGGAGAGTGAGCTCTTGTCGGTGAGGGTGGTTGCGCCTTAGGGCCGGCGGTTAGGGCTTTTCAGTCGGATCCGAGCGTGTGTAGAGCAGAGAGCCACCGTGAACGTGGACGTCGAGTGTGTTTTCTTTAGAGGGAGCTTAGAAAGAGAAACGGGGTTGGTTTGGTTTAGTCTCGGCCTTAGTGGCTGTCGTGAGTTGTGCAGGGGAAGAGTGAAAAGAAGAAAAGAGAGAGTTGGGGTAGAGATGAGGAGATGCGGCTGTGGAATGAAACATGAACAAAAATTGGCTTTAGGGTTTCCTTGAGCGTAATTAAGATTTAATGAAACCATAGTGCTGCCGTTTAGTGCTATTATGGGTTAAGGGCAGCCCCCTTTTTTATCATTTGGGTTTATTTTGTGAGGGTTCCACCCATTTGGAAATTAATACAATTTAGTCTCGTTTTAAGGTTTTGCAAATTCCTGATTTAATCCTTTTATTTTGCACATATTATTTTCGAATTCAGGGTGTTTATTTATTTGGATTTCATGCTTATCTTATATGCTATTTACATTTTAATCTTTGTCTTCGCTATATTTGTGGTTATGCCCACTTAGTTGTTATGGCTTGCATTTATGCCATTTTAGTAAAAAAAAAAATAGTTTCGAACATGTTATAAATATATACATACAGTTGCATTGATATCTTGGCCTTGCATTTGTTTTATGCATGTATATACGTGAGTTATATTGCTCAGTATTCCATAAATAAACATTATATGTGCCATTACACGTATGTACATAGTATATATATCTAAATTAGTGTATGTGGGTATTTGAATCAATGCCTGTAGGTATTTTAGAATTATTAATCCAATGAATTAGTGCATGAATGTATATATAAAATAGAAGTGCTTAGTTTTATGAATGTGCTTGTATGTATTCCTAATTTCATGACTTCCATTATTTTAAATCTTAATCTCGAATGCATATACAATATTTATTAAAATAATATTATTTTTGTAAGGATTATACGTGGAAACGCGCCTAAACTTACAAGGAGTGTGTTTCCGTTGATTGTTCGAACAAAATAATACATTTTTATTCGAATGAAATTTTTTAAATATATTTAATATATGTAATTCATTAAAAATCAGGGCAATATTATTTTGTATGGAGAATCCATGGAAATGCCCCTTAATTGACAAGGAATGAATTTTTTGAGAATTGTTCGTACAAAATATTATCCCTTTTAATTTTTCTAATAGGATCATAATTTAAATTTATATTCAAATTTACCAATTTCAATATTTAGATGACGTATAATCTCTTAGGTACCGATTTTGGACACTGTGGGGGTGCTAATCCTTCCCCACGCATAAGCGACTCCCGAACTTTTTTTCAAAACGAATCTCTGGTTAAACGCATATCATTTTTATCCTTTAAAGTTATTTTTCTTAAAATTATTTTAAAAGACATTTGTCAGGTATTCGACCTACCTACCTAAAAGTCGATGGCGACTCCAAAGCTATTTATTTATACATTTATTTTAAAACCCAACCTTTTCCAAGATTAAGTTGGATCGCTCCCCGAAATATCTCTAAAAAGCTTAAGGACCGTTCTGACAACCCTATTGTGTGAAAAATAAAATAAAAAATCATAAAAAAAATGTGAAAAATAAATTAATGCTTATGGGTCACATTTGTCTCTATAGTAGACTCAATTTATCATTTTTGCCCATATTATATTTTCGCATCGATTTAGCCCTCAAAGTTGTTTTATTGCATCATTCTATACCCTACCCTAACTTAAAACTCTAAATTAATAACCCTAAACACAAACCATGACCCCATAATCTCTAAACCATAAACATTCAAACCCTCAATTTAGGGGTTTAAGTTAGAATAAGGTCTAAAATGATGCAACTAAATAACACCGAGGGCTAAATTGACGCAAAACTATGATAGGAGGGAAAATAATAAATTAGGTATACTATAGGGGCAAAGTTTACACTTTGCCTTAAATTAATCATAGGTGAGATTCCTATAGAAACTACATTAAAATCTTCTTTGTTTACAATAAACAAACATTTAAGAAAATATTAAATAACTACCTACATTTATATCCATTTAAAATATGCTTTTATTTACAATTATATTTTTAGTAATGGCTTTATTCATAATGATCTTATTTCTCATTTAATTCACTATAAAATAAATATAACTTGAACGTTTATTTTGTTTTACTTTTATATTAATATGAGATAAATACAAAATAATATTTGTTTAAATATAATTCTTATTCATTTGACATTTAACGTTTATACCCCTGACATTAATAGTATTCGAACATTTATTTCTTAAATGTTCATAAACGTCTAACCGCTAAATTTGTAATGACTTATTCATTTTTATTTGTTGTTACATATTATTAACTTCATAAACATCATCAAGTTTGGCAGTTTATCTAACCGTCTAAAGATTATTTAAGACAGCATTTTTAAAATGACAATCTAAAAATTTAATGAGTATTAACGAAACTTATTCAGTATATTATAGCTTTAATAACATTTACACTGTGTATATTATAATATATTAATACAGGTACTGAATTAAATGATTAATTCCATAATCAAATCAATTTAATCTAATCAAAATATTCAATTAATTAGAGAATCCACACATAATATATAATTCTATTTATGGATTTTAAAAGTTAATGTATGACTCATAACTTTTTAAAGTGAAACATGTCTATAACAAAATAAACAACAATTAATGAGACATGTAATGATTTTTTTAATAGTCCCGAGGAAATTATAAGTAAGGACGAATACACAATTTTATATTGAGAGGATAAACTTGTAAAAAATTTTATATAAAAATTAGAAACTTTTAGGGAGCGACCTCCCTCACCCGCCCCTCATTTCATCCCTGATTACAAGTTAATATATATTGAGAATTTTCTTAATTTATTGACAATACACATATTATACAGATGTAGCTGCCCGAGTCAATAATCTCTAAAAAAAATACCCCTTTTACTGCTGAAGCTACTTGATGAGTTCGTACCATATAATGATTTTTAAAATTAACCTATATGGTAAAAAAAATTCTACTATTGGTGCACCAAAAAAATAACCCTACAGATAAAGTTAATTAGTATTTCTACCATTATTAATTAGGGTAAATTACATATTTATCTATTCAATTATTCTTATGATTTCATTTCAGTCACTCAATTATTATTTTTTCCAAAATAATCATTAAATTTATGTTTTTGTTCTGTTTTGGTCACCAACCGTTTAAAAATAAACAGAATTACTGACGTGACAATTTTTTATTTTTTTCAAAGATGACATGGCATTATCTTATGATAACACATCATCTCAATGTTAATCTTTTAACGAAACACGACCAAAACGGAACAAAAACGTAAATTTAGCTACAAATTCAAAAAAAAATAGTTGGGTAACCAAAAAAGAATCACAAAAATAGTTAGATGACTAAATACATAGTTTGCCGTATTAATTAACTACATTAAGTTCACACCTCCTTTGTCGTTTACTTAGGTAGTGTCAAACTTTTCCAGAATAAATATTCTCCATCAATCACTCAAAATTTGCACAACTACCTTCTTCCTCAGGAGCATCAAACAAAGAATTTCGATGATGATGAGTACGAACCCTAAACCCTCCTTCAAGAAAACCAATTCCTTCCCCATAAAATTCCCAAACTCCATGGATCAACCATTAAGCAACTGGAGATCTCCTTCTCCTCATTATCGCATTGAGTTCCCGACGTCTCCGGTGGTGCCGGAGCAGGGACATGAAATGTTCCATGTGACTCACCCGCAACACTCCATCTCCCGAGCTCACTTCCCCGACCTCTTCGACTGCGCAGCCTACAAAGAGCTTGGCGCAGGCCTCCGATTTGCTTGCACCCCATCCACCCCTTTCACAAACTCATTTTGTATTACAAACCAGGTAATTATTAGTTCCTGTTGTTTCTTCTTCTTCTTTGTTTAAAGGAATATGGTATTCCCATGAGCTGTTTGCAACTTTGCAAGTGAATAATTTTAATCATTTATGATATAAACCATAACTATAATATTCAATTTGAATTAACTTGCTTATTTTGTACTTCAATTTTCAACATGAATTTACTTATGGATTTAATTTAAGTCAAGGATTGTTTTCAGCTAGTATTGTAATCAGTAGTCATTTATGAATAATATATATTTAAAGATAACTATCAATCATTTAATATTGAACTCTCATACCTCTGACATTTATGATGCTCAAACCCAAGACCTCAAGAAACAATAACAATTTTTTTACCACAAAAGTCACTTGGTTAGTGTCATTATATATACACCGCAACTTTTAATTTAACCTTACATAATAATTTATTGGTGTAGTTCAACTATACAGCCTAATAATTTAAGGCTAAAACATGACATAAATGAGAGAGACCGAAAATGTTACAAAAAGTATAATATTTTAGGTTGGACACAAACTAAAATTGTTACCTTCTTCGTAATATCTTCTGTTGAACCTAAAATATTACCTTCTTAATAATATTTTCGGTTGACAGCCAAAAATATTATTTTATTTGTAATATTTTATATTATAATCGAAAATGATAAGAAGAATATAACATTTTAAGTTATGTCTAAATTAAAATATTATATTTTTATGATAATTTCGATCGTGTTTATTTTTGTCATTTTTTAACTTTAATTTAGATTTTTTTAACTGAATTTAATAGTAGTATACTTTACTATTTTCAATAGTATACAATTAAATGAGTTTAATTTACATACTTTCATATTTTTTACGATATAATTAATAATTGAACTATTATACTATTAATCATTGAAAAGCTTATGAAGATGCATATAATTCAATTTTATACTATTATAAATTGATTCCTTTCATGTATATACATTCACATAAAACACACGTGCTCATGTTTCCAAGTACTAAAATAAGAAATAAGAAATAATCATTGAAAAGCTTATGAAGATGCATATAATTCAATTTTATACTATTATAAATTGATTCCTTTCATGTATATACATTCACATAAAACACACGTGCTCATGTTTCCAAGTACTAAAATAAGAAATAAGCTAGATTCTAGACTATGTGCTTTAGTATTATATTTTAAAAGTTGGTTTTGAAAATGGTTGTAAAATAATTTTAAAAATATTTTTAAAAATTATAGTTTAAAATTTAATTGTTCAAGATTATCTTTAAAAGTTATTTAAAAAAATATCCAATTTAAAATTATATAAATATGTGTATTAATTTAAAATCAATTAAAATTAAATAATTGAGGATAAAAATATAATTCCACCCCAAAACCTCAAAAGTGATTTTTCACAGTAAAAACTAGAAATTTGAACTTTTGATGTTAGGTTAAAAATCAATTTTCCAACCATAATTTTAAATTAATTTTTGGACTTGTATGGTGAAAATCAATTCTCCATTGCCAGAAGTGTTTCTAAACTGACCCTAAAATTAGAGGGCTTAAAATCAGTTCATTTAGTATTTTGTGTTGAATGTTTTGATGATGTTATAACTGTTTGACAAGAATATTCGATTTCAGTTAAAGGTGGAATATTGAAATTGGGGTGCGATATCTGTGCCAAGCCAATCAAAGGAAGCGTTTTCAAATGCAGTGTATGCAGTTTCCAGATGCACCCATGCTGTGCCATGTTGTCTACCGATATATTCAACAAATCAGTCCATCCCCACACTCTAAGGCTCTTGCTTCTGCACGGCCACGGCCAGTCATCGAATGCCGACTCTGCTGGCGTCTTCTGTGGCGAGTGCAACCGCAGGAGGTCCGGGAGAGTGTACCATTGCACCATCTGTGATTATCATCTCCATGCAGTGTGTGCTAAGAACACAGTGAATGGACTTGGAGCCAACGGGTTCAAAGGTATTGAAAAGTTAGGGACTGCAGCTAGGGTTGCTTCTCAGGTGGTGAAGGAATTCATTGGAGGACCCTTTGAAGGGCTTGGAGAAGGGGTTGGAGAGGTCCTAATTCAGAGTGCTGCGAAAGGATCAAGGTGCCGCATTAATATCTCACCGAGTTGCAATGGCGGAAAAAAATTATTTTTGAGGGTGGCACATATATGTTAATAATACAAATTTTTTTAATGGGATGCGTATAAATAAAATTTCATGGTAGTCACCGTCAGCAAAATAGGTAACTAAGAAAAGAAAATTGGGTATATAGGTCAGTTTCTCCAAATAAAACATCGATTACGATCTTCCAGCTAAATTAAAAAGGATGAACAGTCTAAGACCACTACCTTCCTAGTCTGACCATCAATGCATAGAATATTTCTTAGTATATGCTATATGTATATATATGTTTTTCTTGTGTATAGCTAATGATTTAAGTTCAATGCTTTTTTGTTTGTTTTACGGTTGATGGAACTCTCAGGGTTATTGGTTGAAGATGTACAACTATTGTAGCAATCGGTATATACATATTATCTCTCTTATTGATTCTATCAAGAATTATTACAATTAAATGGAACTATATTGTCTTTGTAAATTAATTTTGTTTATCCAATATAATTATTGAAATTGTTGCTAACATCCTCGAGTTTTTAGTCTCTGTGTGGAGATTTTGTTTTATTTTTTAATTTGAAAAGAGAGGTTTGAACCTTCTTTTAAAGAGAAATTCATTCATTTAAAAATTGTTTTGTAAGATAAAAGGAAACTCATAGTATTTAAGGGTAAAAGTATACAAATGGTTCTCTGATTATAGGGTGTTGCTTTGTTAAGTCTCTTGAAAATTAAAAGCTACAAAATAGTCCTCCGACTATAGAAAATTATTTTGTTGAGTCTCTCGGCTATTCATATATTTCAAACTCATCATTTTCAGTTAAAAAATTGACGGTGTCTGAGTTGGAAGCTACAAAATAGTCCTCCGACTATAGAAAATTATTTTGTTGAGTCTCTCGGCTATTCATATATTTCAAACTCATCATTTTCAGTTAAAAAATTGACGGTGTCTGAGTTGGACGCTAACTTTTTGACTAGGATATGATAAAATTTGATCCAAGAAACTCAAACAGCTATTCAAGTCAAATGATTATGGGATTAGATTTTATCATATCACAGTCACTAGGTTAACATGCACATACGATAATTGATTTTTAAACGAAAATGGACTAGTTTGGAATATATGAATAGTCGGGTCACCATTTCGTAATTTTTAATAGTCAAAAGACTCAACAATGTAGCACCCTATAGTTGAGGGACTATTTTGTAATTTTTAATAGTCAAATGACTCAACAATACAACACCCTATAGTCGAGGGACCATTTGTGTACTTTACCCAATATTTAATTAAAGGGGTAGAAAAGTTTAAAGACAAAAACATTGAAAGAATATTTATTTCCAATTCAAACTATCGTTAATAGGCCAACGATAGTTAACAGCCGATGGGCTGAACCCGAACAAACTAATAACATAATGGATCAAACTACGATTTTTTAAACTAATGACTAAAATCGAACATACAAAAATATAAGGGATCATCAGTTCACGCCAAGCTCATCCCACAAACCCTAGTTCATGCCACATTTATACATATCAACAAAAATCTTCAAATTTAATCTTTTATCAACTTTATCTATCTTTTTATTTATCTTATTACATATTCATAATCTACTCATCATCATTTTTCTAGCTATCATCTTCTTGTTCAATTTTATGACAAAAAAGATTTCAGCCAAAACCCTAATTTTGGCTAAGTCTTCTCTTATGCGCTAAAGTTGTTCATGATTAAGTCTAGAACCCTAGGCTTGTTTTCTTCTACTACGAGCAACGTTCAAAAGTCAGCTACCATGTCCTATCAAATCAATTGCATCATCTTTTAACAAAATGGTGGTACACTCCATACTACATCGGGGGTAAGGTACAACTTTCTCATGATCTCTAGTATCTCTTGAAGTCACTAATAAACAGTTATCGGGTCATCCTCACTTGATCCATGAAATTCCACAAACTTGTATCTCTGGAGCCTCTCTATCATAAACTCATGTGGCACAACTATAGCAAGAGAAACTAGTAGAGCCGTTTGAGCTCGTAAAATAGCAATGATCATCTCACTTATAGTAGTCGACAAGTTCCAAAAAAAGGTATCCTTATAGACTCCCACATTTCCTAAAATTTCCTTATCCTCCATGTTGGGAACGAATTCATCATCGATGTTGTCAGTTTGGGAGGCAACACTCTCAACCTGAACCTCATGGCTATGCCGAAAGTCGTCAGCCACAACAATTTATAATAACAAACAATAAAGAAAGCACCATCTGATCTCCAATCTTATAAGGGTACATTTTTAAACTTAGGGGTATTTATCCGTCGACACTTTATTAAATAACCATCAGGTCATAGAAGTGACTCAACCTAAGTTTTGATACCACCAAATTTAATAACCTAAACTCGTATGGGCCTACTATGCCACATTAGGCCACAAAAGCAACTATTGCTATAATTGTTTTTCAAAATATGTCATATCATAAATAATAAAATATAATAAATGTCTAAACATATAAATAGGGCTTACAAATATGGAGCTCTGATATAATAATTTATAAAATAAACTTCAAAATGACAAAGGTTCACATACTAAATATTACTAAAAGTCATATGGATACATATGTCCGCTACAATAATCATAATTGTACCTTGAAAGAATATGTTGAATTTTGTGATGATGATGCTCCACGAGCCAACTAAGTCTGCTAACCTATAAATGAAAATATTTGTACGTTGAGCTTCACAAGTTCAATAGTACATCACTGATACAATTATCATAGCATGAGTGTCATAAAAATAAGCATGCAAAAATATAAAATGAAAGTAAGTATATGCATGATCATAAATTAGGACATGTCATGCTTATCACCAATACAAGTCTCATACTATTGAAAACATTTTGATATTTCGATATAACAAATTAAGTTTAAATGAATTTTAAGATTTTACAAATGATTTTCTAAGTATATTCGATTCAATTAATCGAATATCAAATTATTACTCCAAGTCTTTCAAAAACAATTTTAATCCTTACTAAATGTGTAAAATTGTGATTTGTACTTAATATATTTTTGAAACAATTTTCACAAAGTATATTGAACCAAAATCAAGCCTTAAATCAATTTTTCAAAGGCATGCACCGATGCATAAATACCATGCATCGATGCATCAATGGATAAATTGAAACATCGAATGCATTCTATGCACCGATGCACTCTCCATGCATCGATGCACTCTGATTTAATTAAAACATCGAATGCATTTGATGCATCGATGCACCAGCCATGCATCGATGCACTCGGGCTATTTTGAAACATCGAATGCACTTGATGCATCGATGCACTCTTAGTGCACCGATGCACTAAGGGTCCAACGGTCAAAATATTTGAATTTTACACGAATGCACCGATGCATCCTTGATCATGCATCGCTGCATGAGACGCTCCACCTAGAAAAATTAATTGCTTTCACACTTAAACGACTATATGATCTTCACTAATCTTCCCCAACGTTCAGAAGTGATTCAAGGTGTATTTAAACAAGTTCTGAAGCCCTTGATCAACAAGAAATCATAGAGAAACAAGAGAGAAAGCATCAAACACCAAGTTTGTGCAAATCAAGCCAATTTTCCTTTCAATATTCATTTTGCTTTCAAGAACACCATTTGTGCTCATTTGTAATTATCTTTGAGTCTTATTTTCTTGTTCTAGAATTGTGCAAACATCTTACCTTGTGAGGTTTTCTTGTAAGTTTGCAAATTTGTAATCTTCTCTTTGGGAAAAAGAGTGTTCTCAAGAATTGGGGTATATTCTTGAGGTTGTTGTAAGGTTATCTCTTTGGCCTCAAAAGAAAGAACAAATTAGTGAATTTGTTAGAAAATCCTTAGTGTGGATAGCTAAGGTAGTGGACGTAGACTTTGTTTGAGAAAGTCGAACCACTCTAAATCGCTATGCAAATCTTTTCAATTTTCTGCAAAAGCTTCCACCGAATTTTTAATTGCCAATTCACCCCCCTCTTGGCTAATTCCGTCGATCGATTAACTCAACAATTGGTATCAGAGCCTCACTCATTTGAAGGTTTAATCGCCTCTTGAGTTGATTCAGGAAGAGTTACATCGAGTACCAAGTCATCAATGGACTCCACTTCAAATTACGACTCCGGTCTTGATTCGATGCCCGTCAACAAGCCTCCTTTCTTCAATGGAGTTAATTACGCCTATTGGAAGAATAGAATGATGTACTTCATTCAAGCAAGTGACATGGGAGCATGGAATGCCGTAGAAGAAGGATACATCAAGCCTATCACTCATCCAAGGTTGTGGAGTGAAGGAGAGACAAGAATGTTCCAGCTCAACTCCAAAGCCATCCATATTATTTTTTATGCTCTTGGACCAGATGAATACGAAAGAGTTTCATCGTGTACAACCGCCAAAGAAATATGGGACAAGCTTCAAGTCACTCATGAAGGTACAGATGAGCTAAAGAAATCAAAAATTAGTATTCTAACGCATAGCTATGAAAATTTCAGGATGAAACCAAATGAAGATATCAAAGCTATGACGGATAGATTTTCAACGATTGTCAATGGTCTTAAATCATATGGAGAGATCATCTCAAATGAAAAGCTTGTGAGGAAGTTAGTCTACTCCTTCCCAAAATCATGGCAATCAAAGAAGACGGCAATCATCGAGTCTAAGGACTTAACGTCCTTAACTCTTGAAGAGCTAATTGGGTCACTCCTCACTCATGAAATGATGCTCGAAGATGAGGTGGACCTCGACAAAATTGACGAGACACCAAAGGAGAAGGAGAAGAAGAAAAACATTGGAGTTGCTCTCAAATCCACAAAAGACGAGAGTGATTCGAATAACGATGACGATGACGAGGAAATGGCATTGTTTGCCAAACGGTTCAGAAAAATAATGAGACCTTATCGAGGAAGAAAATTCAAACGAAATGAAGGCCTCAAAAATGAACCGAAAGAGAAGGACCCAATCATTTGCTATGAATGCAAAAAGCCAGGGCATGTTAAATATGATTGCCCACAATTAAAGAAAAAGGGTCAATCAAAGAATAAGCACAAGGCTCATGTGGCTACATGGAGCGATGAAGAAAGTTTCGATGAAGAGGAACAAGAAGTAGCTAACTTGTGCTTGATGGCATTTGGGGAAGATTCTAAGGTAACCTCTAACTCATCCGATTTTGATGATTTATCTTATGATGAGTTATTAGAGGAATATAATGGGTTGGCTTCGGATTATGAGAAATTATTTTTAAAATATAAAAATGATGTTTCAAAATTGAAAAATGAAAACAAACTCATATCCAAAACCAACAACGATCTTGAAAGTAAAATCAAAGACTTGCAAATCAAACTAGAAGAGTTTGAAAAGAAAAATTTAGATTTGCAAATTTTACTTTCAAAGATCAATGATGATCATCAAAAGAAAATTGATGATCTTAAAACTTCTTTTGATAAAGTTGGAACAAAACATTTTGAAAAAAGTGGAAATTCAAAATCCAACTTTGTTAGAAAAAGTTTTTAGAAACTACAATCATAGAGGTCCCCAAAGAACCTCTAATGGAAAAATCGTTAGAAGTATATGGGTTCCTAAAGAACTCATTACTACTAAAGATAAAAATATCCTACACAAATGGATACCTAAGGGGACTAGGATTTTGGAAACTAATAAATATGGACCCAAAAGAATTTGGGTACCAAAAATCAAAAGTTAATCTATGTTTGTAGGGAAAGGAGCATTGCTACAAGGCACGGGAAACAAATTCAAATTCATGGTACCTTGATAGTGGATGCTCAAGACATATGACCGGAGACAAAAGCCGGTTCATTGAGCTTAACGCCAAAAATGGAGGAGAAGTGACTTTTGGAGATAATTCAAAAGGTCACATTGAAGGTATTGGTACAATAGGTAATACCTCTTCCATACAAATTAAGAATGTTTTATATGTGAATGGATTAAAGCATAATCTATTGAGTATTAGTCAATTATACGATAAAGGATTCAATGTCTTATTTGAAATTAATGGTTGTAAAGTCATTGACATTGCATCTAATCGGATTATGCTTGTTGGTCATAGAATAGGGAACATTTACATGGTGCATTTAGATTCTTTTGATATGACTAATTTATGCCTAGTTGCTAAAGATGAACATGATAGTTGGTTATGGCATAGGAGACTAGGACATGCTAGTATGAGTGTTTTGCAACGGCTAATTCAAGGTGATTTAGTTCGAGGGTTGCCTAAGCTTAAATTTGATAATGATAAAATCTGTGATGCTTGTGCTAAAGGAAAACAAAAGCGTGTTTCTTTTAAATCCATTAATGACGTATCAACTAGTAGAGTATTACAATTGATCCATGTAGATCTTTTTGGGCCAACTAGGACTACTAGCTTGGGTGGAAAACATATGCATTTGTCTGGTAGATGACTATTCTAGATATACTTGGGTTCTATTTTTAAGTACTAAAGATGAAGCATTAGAAGTTCATCACATTTTCAAAATAATCCAAAATGAAAAGGGTTACTCTATAACTAGTGTTAGGAGGATCATGGCACTGAATTTGAAATCTTGGATTTATTGAATTTTGTAATTCTAATGGTATTAGTCATAATTTTTCAGCACCTAGAACCCCTCAACAAAATGGAGTTGTTGAGAGGAAAATCGAACTTTAGAAGAAATGGCTAGAACCATGCTTTGTGAAAATAATTTGCCAAAATATTTTTGGGCCAAAGCCACAAATACCGCTTGTTATGTTGTAAATCGAGTAATGATTAGGCCAATTTTAAAGAAAACTCCATACGAAATTTTCAAAATAAAAAGCCTAACATTAGTTATTTTCATCCTTTTGGATGTAAATGTTTTGTTTTAAACAACGGTAAAGAAAACCTTGGCAAATTTGATGCTAAAAGTGATGAAGGAATTTTTCTGGGTTATTCCTTAAATTCTAAAGCCTATCGTGTATTTAATAAAAGAACTTTAGTTGTAGAAGAGTCTATACATGTTGTTTTCGATGATAATCCCCTTCCAAGGAAGGATTCTTGTGTGAATGATGATGTAGGTGTTATAAATACAAATGACGTTAGACATAAAGTTGGAGAACCATCATCAAAGGAAGAAACGAAAAATGAGGAAACTCATGATCCTCTTGAGAATCCAACCATTGAAGAAAGGGAAGTATCTTATCCAAGAGTACAACTATGTCAAGGATGGTGAAATTATAGGTGATTCATCAAAAGGGGTAACAACTCGATCTTCTCTTAGAAATATTTGTAATTATGTGCATTTATCTCATGCATAGAGCCTAAGAATATTAAAGAAGCATTAAATGATGAACATTGGATTATGGCTATGCAAGAAGAGTTAAATCAATTTGAGAGAAGTAAAGTATGGACATTAGTTGAAAGGCCTAGTAATAAATCTACTGTAGGTACTAGATGAGTATTTAGGAATAAGCTTGATGAGAGTGGTAATGTAGTGAGAAACAAGGCTAGACTTGTTGCTCAAGGGTATACTCAAGAAGAGGGCATAGACTATGATGAAACATACGCTCCCGTAGCTAAGATGGAAGCAATTAGAATGTTATTAGCATTTGCATGTTTTCATGAATTTAAATTATATCAAATGGATGTTAAAAGTGCATTTTTAAATGGTTTTATAAAAGAAGAAGTGTATGTGAAACAACCTCCAGGTTTTGAAGATTCAAAATTTCCAGATCATGTTCTTAAATTGACAAAAGCTGTTTATGGTTTAAAACAAGCTCCTAGAGCTTGGTATGAAAGATTGTCAAATTTTTTAATTGAAAAAGGTTTTTCAAAAGGAAAGGTTGACACTACATTGTTTTTAAAGCATAAAGGTAAAGATTTATTAGTAGTTCAAATTTATGTTGATGATATAATTTGGTTCTACTAATGATGTTCTTTGCCAAGAATTTTCTAAGCTAATGCAAAGTGAGTTTGAGATGAGCATGATGGGGGAGCTCTCATTTTTCTTGGGACTCCAAATCAAGCAAAGAAAAGATGGCATCTTCATTAATCAAGCTAAGTACGTCAAAGATATGCTTAAGAAGTTTGGACTGGAAAATGGGAAACCTCATGACACTCAAATGAGCTCTTCAACAAAGCTTGACTTAGATGAAGGAGGTAAATGTGTAGATGTTAAATTATATAGATCCATGATTGGCTCATTGCTTTATCTAACCGCAAGTAGACCGGATATTATGTTTAGTGTTTGCTTGTGTGCTAGGTTTCAATCATGTCCTAAAGAATCACATTTACTAGCCGTTAAGAGAATCTTTAGATACCTTAAGGACACTCCTAGTATAGGACTTTGGTATCCTAGAGACTCTAGTTTTAGCTTGCATGCTTTCTCCGATGCGGATTATGGAGGATGTAAATTAGATAGGAAAAGCACCTCCGGTACTTGTCAATTCCTTGGAAATATGCTGATTTCTTGGTTTTCAAAGAAACAAAATTGTGTTGCATTATCTACCACTGAAGCGGAATACATTTCAGCCGGTAGTTGTTGTGCACAAGTTTTATGGATGAAACAACAACTTTTTGACTATGGAATTGAAGTAAGTATTATTCCTATCAAGTGTGACAATACTAGTGCTATTTGTCTCACTAAAAATCCCATCCAACACTCTAGAACTAAGCACATTGAAATAAGACATCACTTCATTAGAGACCATGTCACTAAGGAAGATGTAGTTCTAGAATATGTTGATACTTTGCATCAATTAGCTGATATCTTTACAAAACCCTTAGACAAGGAAAGGTTTTGGACACTTATAAGAGAATTAGGTTTAACTGACCTATCTTCACTTAGTGCTTAAAATAATTTAGCACTTTTAATGAAAAAATGAAAAATGCTTATAATGATAATTTTTGATTGCATTCTTTGCTATTAGTTAGGGGGAGTTTATGTTCAAATATTATCTAAAAGATTAATTTGATTGATTGAACATGGTTAATTTTCAATATATGAGTTGCCAATACCACTAGAGCTAATTAATTTAGCATTTTGAGTCTTTAAAACAGATTTTTGGACATTTTTGTACTTCATGCACCGATGCACTTAACAATGCATCGATTCATCCCTTTGATCGATTCATCATGTTGATGCACCGATGCACTCCTTGAATGTGCATCGATGCACAGGGTCATGCATCGATGCATCCGTCGGGTTTTGGGGTTTTAAAGGCTTATTTTTCTATTTTATCTCAAAACCTAAAAACTCTTCCTCTAGCTGTTCGTCCCTCTCTCTCTCTTAATCTCCATTCTTGCTCAAAATTAACGATTTTTCGTCGGAATCTTCAAGCTTTTCAACTCTCAAACATGCTTCAATCATTAAATCGTGCAAAACAACTCCTCATCCCTCTCAATCCGAATTTTCAAGGTATTTTTCTAAAAACCTCTATTTTACAAATTAATGATTTTAGAACTAGTTTAATTAGTTCTAGAATGTACATTATATCGGGCATTTAGTGTTTGTTGGTTCTAAACTAGATTTTACTACCAATTTCGTCAAAAACAAACAATTTTTCAAAAATTTTCTTTGAATTTCAAAACTTAAAAAAAACGAAAATTAGTAAGATTTTTGATTTAATTGTTTTGTTTTCATGAAAACTATATTATGATTATCAAATATTATTTTTTAAATAGTTTTCAAAACATGCCCATTAGGATATGGTTTAGAGAACCTTGAATTATTGAGGACTCATTTGAGTTTTGGGAATTGATTGTGCATACATGTGTTTCAAATTGCAGGTGATATTCCTTATTCCGATTTACTTTAATCATGTCTAATCCCAAACGTCCTAGAACTTCGTCTAGTCGTTCTCATTCAAACCAACTGCCAAATCCCGTTTTCCTCCGCCTCCTCCCGATCCGTCTATAGACGAATAGATCTTGTTGTGGTTTTGGATCGTCTTGAATGTTTATTGTTAAACCATTTTGAATATTTTGGGGGTTATTGTTTGACTTGCTTGACTTCATTTGGATATAAGATTTGGATGTTTTATGGATAGTTTGTTTGAATTTTCATTTTGAGCTTAATATTTATTAATTTTTGCATCATCATATTAGTTGCATTATGACCAATTATCCATTTATGTTTATGAATATTGATTATGAAACTAATGGCTAATCTCTCTTTTGATTGTGATCTTAGCAGCCTAATATATATATATATATATATATAATATCAATTGGCTATGTTTTTCACTAACTTGTTTAAAACGTTTTAAAACTTTTTGATTTAACAAAAAGGGGAAGAAATGTTAAGTGTTGAAATTTGTTTGGAAATTTTTTTAAAAAGGGGGAGAAGTGTTATAGTAAGGGGGAGTAAATTTTTCAAAATTGATTTCAAATTTTAGAAAATCTTAAAATAACACAAATGTTTTGTTATATCAAAAAGGGGAGATTGTTGAAAACATTTTGATATTTCGATATAACAAATTAAGTTTAAATGAATTTTAAGATTTTACAAATGATTTTCTAAGTATATTCGATTCAATTAATCGAATATCAAATTATTACTCCAAGTCTTTCAAAAACAATTTTAATCCTTACTAAATGTGTAAAATTGTGATTTGTACTTAATATATTTTTGAAACAATTTTCACAAAGTATTTTGAACCAAAATCAAGCCTTAAATCAATTTTTCAAAGGCATGCACCGATGCATAAATACCATGCATCGACGCATCAATGGATAAATTAAAACATCGAATGCATTCTATGCACCGATGCACTCTCCATGCATCGATGCACTCTGATTTAATTAAAACATCGAATGCATTTGATGCATCGATGCACTCGGGCTATTTTGAAACATCGAATGCACTTGATGCATCGATGCACTCTTAGTGCACCGATGCACTAAGGGTCCAACGGTCAAAATATTTGAATTTTACACGAATGCACCAATGCATCCTTGATCATGCATCGATGCATGAGACGCTCCACCTAGAAAAATTAATTGCTTTCACACTTAAACGGCTATATGATCTTCACTAATCATCCCCAACGTTCAGAAGTGATTCAAGGTGTATTTAAACAAGTTCTGAAGCCATTGATCAACAAGAAATCATAGAGAAACAAGAGAGAAAGCATCAAACACCAAGTTTGTGCAAATCAAGCCAATTTTCCTTTCAATATTCATTTTGCTTTCAAGAACACCATTTGTGCTCATTTGTAATTATCTTTGAGTGTTCTTTTCTTGTTCTAGAATTGTGCTAACATCTTACCTTGTGAGGTTTTCTTGTAAGTTTGCAGATTTGTAATCTTCTCTTTGGGAAAAAGAGTGTTCTCAAGAATTGGGGTATATTCTTGAGGTTGTTGTAAGGTTATCTCTTTGGCCTCAAAATAAAGAACAAATTAGTGAATTTGTTGGAAAATCCTTAGTGTGGATAGCAAAGGTAGTGGACGTAGACTTTCTTTGAGAATGTCGAACCACTCTAAATCGCTGTGCAAATCTTTTCAATTTTCTGCAAAAGCTTCCACCGAATTTTTAATTGCCAATTCACCCCCCTCTTGGCTAATTCCGTCGATCGATTAACTCAACAATTGGTATCAGAGCCTCACTCATTTGAAGGTTTAATCGCCTCTTGAGTCGGGAAGAGTTACATCGATTACCAAGTCATCAATGGCCTCCACTTCAAATTACGACTCCGGTCTTGATTCGATGCCCGTCAACAAGCCTCCTTTCTTCAATGGAGCTAATTACGCCTATTGGAAGAATAGAATGATGTACTTCATTCAAGCAAGTGACATGGGAGCATGGAATGCCGTAGAAGAAGGATACATCAAGCCTATCACTCATCCAAGGTTGTGGAGTGAATGAGAGACAAGAATGTTCTAGCTCAACTCCAAAGCCATCTATATTATTTTTTATGCTCTTGGACCAGATGAATACGGAAGCGTTTCATCGTGTACAACCGCCAAAGAAATATGGGACAAGCTTCAAGTCACACATGAAGGTACAGATGAGGTAAAGAAATCAAAAATTAGTATTCTAACGCATAACTATGAAAATTTCATGATGAAACCAAATGAAGACATCAAAGCTATGACGGATAGATTTTCAACGATTGTCAATGGTCTCAAATCATATGGAGAGATCATCTCAAATGAAAAGCTTGTGAGGAAGTTAGTCTACTCCCTCCCAAAATCATGGCAATCAAAGAAGATGGCAATCATCGAGTCTAAGGACTTAACGTCCTTAACTCTTGAAGAGCTAATTGGGTCACTCCTCACTCATGAAATGATGCTCAAAAGATGAGGTGGACCTCGACAAAATTGACGAGACACCAAAGGAGAAGGAGAAGAAGAAAAACATTAGAGTTGCTCTCAAATCCACAAAAGATGAGAGTGATTCGAATAACGATGACGATGACGAGGAAATGGCATTGTTTGCCAAACGGTTCAGAAAAATGATGAGACCTTATCGAGGAAGAAAATTCAAACGAAATGAAGGCCTCAAAAATGAACCGAAAAGAGAAGTACCCAATCATTTGCTATGAATGCAAAAAGCCAGGGCATGTTAAATATGATTGCCCACAATTGAAGAAAAAGGGTCAATCAAAGAATAAGCACAAGGCTCATGTGGCTACATGGAGCGATGAAGAAAGTTCCGATGAAGAGGAACAAGAAGTAGCTAACTTGTGCTTGATGGCATTTGGGGAAGATTCTAAGGTAACCTCTAACTCATCCGATTTTGATGATTTATCCTATGATGAGTTATTAGAGGAATATAATGGGTTGGCTTCGGATTATGAGAAATTATTTTTAAAATATAAAATGATGTTTCAAAATTGAAAATGAAAACAAACTCATATCCAAAACCAACAACGATCTTGAAAGTAAATCAAAGACTTGCAAATCAAACTAGAAGAGTTTGAAAAGAAAATTTAGATTTGCAAAATTTACTTTCAAGATCAATGATGATCATCAAAAGAAAATTGATGATCTTAAAACTTCTTTTGATAAAGTTGGAACAAAACATTTTGAAAAAGGTGGAAATTCAAATCCAACTTTGTTAGAAAAGTTTTAGAAACTAAAATCATAGAGGTCCCCAAGAACCTCTAATGGAAAAATCATTAGAAGTATGTGGGTTCCTAAAGAACTCATTACTACTAAAGATAAAAATATCCTACACAAATGGATACCTAAGGGGACTAGGATTTTGGAAACTAATGAATATGGACCCAAAAGAATTTGGGTACCAAAAATCAAAAGTTAATCTGTGTTTGTAGGGAAAGGAGCATTGCTACAAGGCACGGGAAACAAATTCAAATTCATGGTACCTTGATAGTGGTTGCTCAAGACATATGACCGGAGACAAAAGCCAGTTCATTGAGCATAACGCCAAAAATGGAGGAGAAGTGACTTTTTGAGACAATTCAAAAGGTCACATTGAAGGTATTGGTACAATAGGTAATACCTCTTCCATACAAATTAAGAATGTTTTATATGTGAATGGATTAAAGCATAATCTATTGAGTAATAGTCAATTATGCGATAAAGGATTCAATGTTTTATTTGAAATTAATGGTTGTAAAGTCATTGACATTGCATCTAATCGGATTATGCTTGTTGGTCATAGAATAGGGAACATTTACATGGTGCATTATGATTCTTTTGATATGACTAATTTATGCCTAGTTGCTAAAGATGAACATGATAGTTGGTTATGGCATAGGAGACTAGGACATGCTAGTATGAGTGTTTTGCAACGGCTAATTCAAGGTGATTTAGTTCGAGGGTTGCCTAAGCTTAAATTTGATAATGATAAAATCTGTGATGCTTGTGCTAAAGGAAAACAAAAGCGTGTTTCTTTTAAATCCATTAATGACGTATCAACTAGTAGAGTATTACAATTGATCCATGTAGATCTTTTTGGGCCAACTAGGACTACTAGCTTGGGTGGAAAACAATATGCATTTGTCTTGGTAGATGACTATTCTAGATATACTTGGGTTCTATTTTTAAGTACTAAAGATGAAGCATTAGAACAGTTCATCACATTTTCAAAAATAATCCAAAATGAAAAGGGTTACTCTATAACTAGTGTTAGGAGTGATCATGGCACTGAATTTGAAAATCTTGGATTTATTGAATTTTGTAATTCTAATGGTATTAGTCATAATTTTTCAGCACCTAGAACCCCTCAACAAAATGGAGTTGTTGAGAGGAAAAATCGAACTTTAGAAGAAATGGCTAGAACCATGCTTTATGAAAATAATTTGCTAAAATATTTTTTGGCGGAAGCCACAAATACCGCTTGTTATGTTGTAAATCGAGTAATGATTAGGCCAATTTTAAAGAAAACTCCATACGAAATTTTCAAAAATAAAAAGCCTAACATTAGTTATTTTCATCCTTTTGGATGTAAATGTTTTGTTTTAAACAACGGTAAAGAAAACCTTGGCAAATTTGATGCTAAAAGTGATGAAGGAATTTTTCTGGGTTATTCCTTAAATTCTAAAGCCTATCGTGTATTTAATAAAAGAACTTTAGTTGTAGAAGAGTCTATACATGTTGTTTTCGATGATAATCCCCTTCCGAGGAAGGATTCTTGTATGAATGATGATGTAGGTGTTATAAATACAAATGACGTTAGACATAAAGTTGGAGAACCATCATCAAAGGAAGAAACGAAAAATGAGGAAACTCATGATCCTCTTGAGAATCCAACCACTGAAGAAAGGGAAGTATCTTATCCAAGAGAGTACAACTATGTCAAGGATGGTGAAATTATAGGTGATCCATCAAAAGGGGTAACAACTCGATCTTCTCTTAGAAATATTTGTAATTATGTTGCATTTATCTCATGCATAGAGCCTAAGAATATTAAAGAAGCATTAAATGATGAACATTGGATTATGGCTATGCAAGAAGAGTTAAATCAATTTAAGAGAAGTAAAGTATGGACATTAGTTGAAAGGCCTAGTAATAAATCTATTGTAGGTACTAGATGGGTATTTAGGAATAAGCTTGATGAGAGTGGTAATATAGTGAGAAACAAGGCTAGACTTGTTGCTCAAGGGTATACTCAAGAAGAGGGCATAGACTATGATGAAACATACGCTCCCGTAGCTAGGATGGAAGCAATTATAATGTTATTAGCATTTACATGTTTTCATGAATTTAAATTATATCAAATGGATATTAAAAGTGCATTTTTAAATGGTTTTATAAAAGAAGAAGTGTATGTGGAACAACCTCCAGGTTTTGAAGATTCAAAATTTCCAGATCATGTTCTTAAATTGACAAAAGCTCTTTATGGTTTAAAACAAGCTCCTAGAGCTTGGTATGAAAGATTGTCAAATTTTTTAATTGAAAAAGGTTTTTCAAAAGGAAAGGTTGACACTACATTGTTTTTAAAGCATAAAGGTAAAGATTTATTAGTAGTTCAAATTTATGTTGATGATATAATATTTGGTTCTACTAATGATGTTCTTTGCCAAGAATTTTCTAAGCTAATGCAAAGTGAGTTTGCGATGAGCATGATGGGGGAGCTCTCATTTTTCTTGGGACTCCAAATCAAGCAAAGAAAAGATGGCATATTCATTAATCAAGCTAAGTACGTCAAAGATATGCTCAAGAAGTTTGGACTGGAAAATGGGAAACCTCATGACACTCCAATGAGCTCTTCAACAAAGCTTGACTTAGATGAAGGAGGTAAATGTGTAGATGTTAAATTATATAGATCCATGATTGGCTCATTGCTTTATCTAACCGTAAGTAGACCGGATATTATGTTTAGTGTTTGCTTGTGTGCTAGGTTTCAATCATGTCCTAAAGAATCACATTTACTAGCCGTTAAGAGAATCTTTAGATACCTTAAGGACACTCTTAGTATAGGACTTTGGTATCCTAGAGACTCTAGTTTTAGCTTGCATGCTTTCTCCGATGCGGATTATGGAGGATGTAAATTAGATAGGAAAAGCACCTCCGGTACTTGTCAATTCCTTGGAAATATGCTGATTTCTTGGTTTTCAAAGAAACAAAATTGTGTTGCATTATCTACCACTGAAGCGGAATATATTTCAGCCGGTAGTTGTTGTGCACAAGTTTTATGGATGAAACAACAACTTTTTGACTATGGAATTGAAGTAAGTACTATTCCTATCAAGTGTGACATTACTAGTGCTATTTGTCTCACTAAAAATCCCATCCAACACTCTAAAACTAAGCACATTGAAATAAGACATCACTTCATTAGAGACCATGTCACTAAGGAAGATGTAGTTCTAGAATATGTTGATACTTTGCATCAATTAGCTGATATCTTTACAAAACCCTTAGACAAGGAAAGGTTTTGGACACTTAGAAGAGAATTAGGTTTAACTGACCTATCTTTGTTTAGTGTTTAAAATAATTTAGCACTTTTAATGAATAAATGAAAAATGCTTATAATGATAATTTTTGATTGCATTCTTTGCTATTAGTTAGGGGGAGTTTATGTTCAAATATTATTTAAAAGATTAATTTGATTGATTGAACATGGTTAATTTTCAATATATGAGTTGCCAATACCACTAGAGCTAATTAATTTAGCATTTTGAGTCTTTAAAACAGATTTTTGGACATTTTTGTGCTTCATGCATTGATGCACTTAACAATGCATCGATTCATCCCTTTGAATGTGCATCGATTCATCATGTTGATGCACCGATGCACTCCTTGAATGTGCATCGATGCACAGGGTCATGCATCGATGCACAGGGTCATGCATCGATGCATCCGTCGGGTTTTGGGGTTTTAAAGGCTTATTTTTCTATTTTATCTCAAAACCTAAAAACTCTTCCTCTAGCCGTTCGTCCCTCTCTCTCTCTTAATCTCCATTCTTGCTCAAAATCAACGATTTTTCATCGGAATCTTCAAGCTTTTCAACTCTCAAACCTGCTTCAATCATTAAATCGTGCAAAACAACTCCTCATCCCTCTCAATCCGAATTTTCAAGGTATTTTTCTAAAAACCTCTATTTTACAAATTTATGATTTTAGAACTAGTTTTAATTAGTTCTAGAATGTACATTATATCAGGCATTTATTGTTTGTTGGTTCTAAACTAAATTTTACTACCAATTTCGTCAAAAACAAACAATTTTTCAAAAATTTTCTTTGAATTTCGAAACTTAAAAAAAACAAAAATTAGTAAGATTTTTTATTTAATTGTTTTTTTTCATGAAAACTATATTATGATTATCAAATATTATTTTTTAAATAGTTTTCAAAACATGCCCATTAGGATATGGTTTAGAGAACCTTGAATTATTGAGGACTCATTTGAGTTTTGGGAATTGATTGTGCATACATGTGTTTTAAATTGCAGGTGATATTCCTTATTCCGATTTACTTTAATCATGTCTAATCCCAAACGTCCTAGAACTTCGTCTAGTCGTTCTCATTCAAACCAACCGCCAAATCCCGTTTTCCTCCGCCTCCTCCCGATCCTTCTATAGACGAATAGATCTTGTTGTGGTTTTGGATCGTCTTGAACGTTTATTGTTAAACCATTTTGAATATTTTGGGGGTTATTGTTTGACTTGCTTGACTTCATTTGGATATAAGATTTGGATGTTTTATGGATAGTTTGTTTGAATTTTCATTTTGAGCTTAATATTTATTAATTTTTGCATCATCATATTAGTTGCATTATGACCAATTATCCATTTATGTTTATGAATATTGATTATGAAACTAATGGCTAATCTCTCTTTTGATTGTGATCTTAACAGCCTAATATATATATATATAATATCAATTGGCTATGTTTTTCACTAACTTGTTTAAAACGTTTTGAAACTTTTTGATTTAACAAAAAGGGGGAGAAATGTTAAGTGTTGAAATTTGTTTGGAAATTTTTTTAAAAAGGGGGAGAAGTGTTATAGTAAGGGGGAGTAAATTTTTCAAAATTGATTTCAAATTTTAGAAAATCTTAAAATAACACAAATGTTTTGTTATATCAAAAAGGGAGAGATTGTTGAAAACATTTTGATATTTCGATATAACAAATTAAGTTTAAATGAATTTTAAGATTTTACAAATGATTTTCTAAGTATATTCGATTCAATTAATCGAATATCAAATTATTACTCCAAGTCTTTCAAAAACAATTTTAATCCTTACTAAATGTGTAAAATTGTGATTTGTACTTAATATATTTTTGAAACAATTTTCACAAAGTATTTTGAACCAAAATCAAGCCTTAAATCAATTTTTCAAAGGCATGCACCGATGCATAAATACCATGCATCGATGCATCAATGGATAAATTGAAACATCAAATGCATTCTATGCACCGATGCATTCTCCATGCATCGATGCACTCTGATTTAATTAAAACATCGAATGCATTTGATGCATCGATGCACTCGGGCTATTTTGAAACATCGAATGTACTTGATGCATTGATGCACTCTTAGTGCACCGATGCACTAAGGGTCCAACGGTCAAAATATTTGAATTTTACACGAATGCACCGATGCATCCTTGATCATGCATCGATGCATGAGACGCTCCACCTAGAAAAATTAATTACTTTCACACTTAAACGGCTATGTGATCTTCACTAATCATCCCCAACGTTCAGAAGTGATTCAAGGTGTATTTAAACAAGTTCTGAAGCCCTTGATCAACAAGAAATCATAGAGAAACAAGAGAGAAAGCATCAAACACCAAGTTTGTGCAAATCAAGCCAATTTTCCTTTCAATATTCATTTTGCTTTCAAGAACACCATTTGTGCTCATTTGTAATTATCTTTGAGTGTTCTTTTCTTGTTCTAGAATTGTGCAAACATCTTACCTTGTGAGGTTTTCTTGTAAGTTTGCAAATTTGTAATCTTCTCTTTGGGAAAAAGAGTGTTCTCAAGAATTGGGGTATATTCTTGAGGTTGTTGTAAGGTTATCTCTTTGGCCTCAAAAGAAAGAACAAATTAGTGAATTTGTTGGAAAATCCTTAGTGTGGATAGCTAAGGTAGTGGACGTAGACTTTGTTTGAGAAAGTCGAACCACTCTAAATCGCTGTGCAAATCTTTTCAATTTTCTGCAAAAGCTTCCACCGAATTTTTAATTGCCAATTCACCCCCTCTTGGCTAATTCCGTCGATCGATTAACTCAACACATACTTTCCCTAGTTACAACTAAGGGCCAAGCCATGAACTATCATTATTAATCCAACAAGGCAATAAAATATATACATGTATTGTCATGTTGATGGGAGCTCTCAGGGTTGTAGGTTAATGTGCAACTATTATAGCAATTGGTATATACATATTATCTCTCTTATTGATTATGTCAAGAATTATTACAATTAAATGGCATTATATTTGTTAGGACCATCGGCGCACCCCATGGCGCAGCGGAAACAAAACCCGACGGTCTCACCAGTGATCCAAGTACGAAAAACTGAAATCGGGAGGAAGAGATACGAATACTTACAGCGGGTTCCTTGAAAAATAGCAAGGAATGAAGTGAATTCTAGTGGTGTAGATCGGTTCGAATCGTAAGCCTCCACGAAATCACGTCTCGGCCTCTAGTCAGTTCACCCGATTGAGAGCAATTTTGTTTTCCCCCAAAACAGTTTTGAGAGAAAGTGGCTGAAGGTTTTGTGTGTGTTCTCCCCCAAAACGGCTGCTAGACCTAACACACCCTTTTATAGCCAAGTTACCCTAGTCATATTAGGGTTTTTATTATTTCAAATTAATTAAATCTATATTTAATTAATTAGAATTTAATAATCCTTTTATATCCGAGTTACCATAATCATATCAGGGATTTTATTATTTCAAATTAATTAAATCTATATTTAATTAATTGAAATTAAATATTCGGAATTATTAAAATATATATACTTAATAACTCTAGATATATTTTTGTAACGTACAACAAATTGTACATTTTTGCTCGTTTCAATCTTAAGGTGTGACCCTGTAGGTTCTTGTAACATTAGAAGTAATTATTAGAACAATTCTAATATTACATACAATGAGTGACATCTAGCAATATATCATTGTCACCTAAGTTACAAGAAAATATGATTCGATATATCATATGGTGATTAACTCTTTTATGTATTATATCTTTATGTCCTTTATATCTAGAATAGGCACAAGTCTTGGAATAGTCACACTTGTATAGCCCATCTATTGTTTCTTGATTTCTAGAGTAGACTTTAATTAACGAATAGTTTATGATATCTCATATCAACTTATTCGAGCATGGCCATGCATTTCTAGTCTTACTCAATCAAGTGGCCTATGATATATTTCCTATTATGTAGGAATGACATATCTTATCTTAATCATACACACCTACTACATATATTGAGATATATTCAATAACAGTCTTTATAGAGCAACCAGTTACGGAGCTTGTTTAGCTGCATCAAAACATACAACAATATATGTTGGGATAGTATTGATCTCAAGTATGAGGATCATACATCAAGTATGAGGATCATACATATACCCATCACCATGAGTAATGTTATGACTGTCACATAATAATCCAAGACATATGCTCATGGTGGGTCAATCTAATAAATTGTTCTCTAACAATATAATCATGTATTAATTCTGACATCTCTATGTCAATGACAACTCGTTGTCATCAATCAATAACATGTTAGGCTTGAGCGTATTATTATTGTCCATGCCCATAATAATACTTGACTAGGGATCTTTTAATAATAACAATTATGTCATTATATGGACTTTATTATCTTCTAGTTTATGTTAAACACATATATATAACTGAAAATAATAGTGGCAATGCCTTTATTCAATAAAATCGGTAAATAAAAATATTATTACAATCATAATATGATTGGTGTTTGGGCATACTCTAACAATCTCCACTAGCACTAAGACCAATCACTCACATATCTAATACCGAGTGACTCAGTGTAATGATCATGCCTCTGTTGTGTAAGAGGCTTCGTCAAGGGATCAGCAATATTGTCATCCGTGTGTACTCTACATATTTCCATATCTCCTCGATCAATGATCTCTCGAATGAGATGAAAGCGCCTAAGAATATGTTAAGATCGTTGATGAGATCTGGGTTCCTTTGCTTGTGCAATGGCTCCATTATTGTCACAATGGAGTTCTACATCATCTGATATGCTGTGAACAACCCCTAATTCCATTATAAATTTCTTGATCCAAACAGCCTCTTTTGCTGCTTCACTAGCTGTAATGTATTCAGCCTCTGTTGTAGAATCAGCTATTGTGTCTTGCTTCGGACTTTTCCAGCTCACAGCACCTCCATTAAGACAAAACACAAAACTCGATTGCGATCGGGAGTCATCCTTGTCAGTTTGGAAGTTGGCATCAGTATAACCTTTTATACAAAGCTCTTCCTCTCCTCCATAGACAAGAAATTTATCCTTAGTTCTTCTTAAGTTCTTAAGGATATTTTTAACCGCAACCCAATGATTTTCACCAGGACTCACTTGATACCGACTTGTCATGCTTAAAGCATACGATACATCTGGTCGAGTACATATCATGGCATACATGATAGAACCAATAGCCGAAGCATATGGAATCTTATTCATCCGTTCTCTTTCTAGTGGAGTTGAAGGACACATTTCCTTCGAAAGAGAAATGTCATGTCTCATAGGCAAAAATCCTTTCTTGGATTCTTCCATACTGAACCTTTTCAGCACTTTTTCTATATATGTACTTTGACTTAGACCTAGAAGTCGTCTTGATCTATCTCTATAGATCTTAACTCCTAAGATATACGCTGCCTCACCCAAATCTTTTATAGAAAAACAACAACTTAACCAAGTCTTAACAGACTGTAAAGTAGGTATATCATTTCCTATGATGAGTATGTCGTCTACATACAAGATTAGGAAAGAAACAATGCTCCCACTAGCCTTCTTATAAACACAAGGCTCATCTTCATTTCTGATAAAACCAAACTCTTTGATTGCATCATTGAAACGAAGATTCCAGCTTCGAGAAGCTTGCTTTAGTCCATAAATAGACCTCTGTAGCTTACAAACCTTTCCAGTATTTCCTGGAAAGACAAAACCTTCTGGTTGTGTCATATACACATCCTCTTCAAGTTTTCCATTAAGGAAGGCGATTTTGACGTCCATTTGCCAGATTTCATAATCATGGAATGCAACTATTACGAGCAGGATCCGGATGGACTTAAACATAGCTACAGGGGAGAATGTTTCGTCATAGTCTACACCATGAACTTATCGAAAACCTTTAGTGACTAATCTCCCTTGTATGTTTGTACATTACCATCTATGTCAGTTTTCTTCTTGAAAACCCATTTACACCCAATAGGTTTGACCCCTTCAGGTGGTTCAACCAACGTCCATACTTGGTTTACTAACATAGAATCCATCTCAGATCTCATGGCTTCAAGCCATTTCTCAGAGTCTGAGCTAGACACTTCTTCTTGATAAGTCCTGGGCTCATCTTGATCCATAAGAAGAACATCTCCATGTATCGTAAGGAGAAATCCAAATCTCTCAGGTGCACAATGTTCTCTTGTGGATCTACGCAGTGATTGTATTTCTAAATCTGTTGAATGCTCCTCAACAACTTGTTAAACATGCTCAACTTCAGGTTCATTTTTTTGTTGTTCTTGAACTTCTCCAAGTTCAATATTTCTACCATTCCCTTTCTTTGAGAGAAATTCTCTTTCGAGAAAAACTCTTGTTCGAGCAACAAACACTTTGTTCTCGTTAGGGCTGAAGAAATAATATCCCTTAATTTCTTTAGGATATCCAACAAATATACACTTATGAGATTTAGGTTCGAGCTTTGTAGACATCTGATGTTTTACATAAGCTTCACAACCCCAAATATTCATAAAAGACATACTGGGACGTTTCCCAGTCCATATCTCGTATGGTGTCTTTTGAACCGATTTAGATGGAACACGATTTAGTGTGAAAGCGGCTGTTTCAAGTGCATGCCCCCAAAAAGAAGTTGGAAGATCACTATGACTCATCATCGATCGAACCATATCTAACAGTGTTTGATTTCTTCTTTCAGAAACTCCATTCCACTGTGGCATACCAGGTGGTGTAAGCTGTGAGACAATCCCACATTCTTTTAGGAGTTCATCAAACTCTATGCTTAAGTATTCTCCACCTCGATCTGATCGGAGTGCCTTAATACTCTTTCCTAGTTGATTTTGTACTTCATTTTTAAATTCCTTAAACTTTTCAAGGGCTTCAGATTTATGGCGCATAAGATAAATATACCCATACCAACTAAAGTCATCGGTAAAAGTAATGAAGTAATGGAATCCACCTCTGGCTTGTGCATTCATTGGTCCATATACATCACTATGTATTAACCCCAATAAATCACTTGCTCGCTCACCTTTACTATTAAAAGGAGCTTTAGTCATTTTTCCCAACAGGCAAGATTTGCATACATCATATTGTTCGAAAACAAATGAATCTAAGAATCCATCTTTATGGAGTTTTGATATGCGTCTCTCACTTATATGGCCTAAACGACAATGCCAAAGATAAGTTTGATTCGAGTCATTTGTTTTTGATCTCTTAGTATTTATGTTATAAATGGTGTTATCTTGATCCAAAATATAGAGACCATTAACCAATTGTGCCGAACCATAAAAAACACTATCGAGATAAAAAGAACAAAAATTATTCTTAATAATAATCTCAAAGCCAATCTTGTCCAAACAAAAAATAGAAATAATGTTCTTAGTCAAACTAGGTACATAATAACAATCCTCTAAATTTAAATCAAGTCCACTAGGCAAAGATAAAACATATGTCCCTATAGATAATACAGCAACTCTTGCTCCATTTCCCACTCGTAGGTCCACGTCTCCTTTAGCCAGATTCCTTCTCTTTTGCAGTCCCTGTACATAAGTACAAATATGAGAACCACAACCGGTATCTAATACTCAAGAAGTAGATGTTGACAAATTAACATCAATAACATAAATACCTGAAACAAACGTTCCGTTTGCTTTTGCCTTCTTGACTTCTTCAAGGTAAATAGGGCAGTTTCTCTTCCAGTGTCTGGTCTTATCGCAATGGAAACATTTTCCTTTTTGCTAACCCCCCTTTGGGTTTCAATGCATTTTTCCATTTTGGTTTGGTCTTACCATTTCCCTTAGACTTTGCCATTACCTTTTTCTTTCCATTTCCTTTGTCCTTGTGGACCATCAGAATGGGCTTAGGTCCAACCTTTTTCATGTTACTTTCAGCAGTTTGTAACATGCCAAGTAACTGTGGCAAAGTTTTGTTAATTTCATTCATGTTGAAATTAAGGACAAATTGGCTAAAGCTATCTGGCAACGATTGCAGGATAATCGGTAGCCAATTCATCTTTGAGAGGAAATCCTAACTTTTCCAACGTTTGGATGTAGCTCATCTTGATGACATGAGCTCCTACAGGAGTTCCCTTTGCCATTTTGCATTGAAATAGAGCTTTAGAGGTCTCATATTCTCTTGACGTGCTTGCCTTCATATATTTCTTTGAGATTTTGAATCATCTCATATGCAACCATGTCCTCATGTTGCTTCTGAAGCTCAGGAGTCATGGTGGCAAGCATTAGACATCCAACATCTAACATATCATCCATATGTTTCTTGAATTTGTCTTTGTCAGCTTTTGAAGCATTAGCTGCCGGTTCATCAGGATCATGGTTCCTCAATGACATATTCCTTCCTTTCCTGTTTGAGAACAATTCTCAAATTACGAAACCAGTCAAGGAAGTTTATGCCATTAAGTTTATCCTTCTCAAGGAGTGATCGCAGTGATAAAGTGTTATTTGCCATTAAATCTACAATAATGGAAATATTAAAGTAAGTAAATTTACCGAATTAAATTTATAAATAGGACTTTATTTACAAATTACTCCCACTATTTTATTCAAAATAAAAACACTCTTTGTTTTAATTTGAAAAAAATCAACGAATTTTTTTTAGTGGTGAGGATCCATAATACATCAATTACTAAATCAGCTTTGGCTTTTCTTTTAGGATAGTGATTATTTAGGTAAGTAACACTTGACTAGTTACATCTCATGTAACTCCTCACTTTTGGTGAACAACTTTTGTTCAAGTCATCTCATGACTTATCCAAATATTTAACCTCTAGGTTTCTAATCCTATTAGAATAACCTAGCTAAGTTATTACCAATATTTCAACCGGTGAATATCACTTGCTTATTCTTCGCGTTTAACCAAGATAGATTTATGTGCCAATGCTTTGGCAAAGCCCACAAATATCGATCAAAGCCTTAACGAGGGTAAATATTGGACGTTAAGTTAACTTAGATTATAAAGAGGGATTTGCATAATTATCTCATCATTGTTCGTTTTAATATTAGGCCCTTATTGATTCATCATATTTATTTTATTATATCATTTGATGCATTGCATACATAACAAATATAACAATAAATAAGATGCAATGGTTATAGCCCAAAACAATGACTAAGGTGGCCCATCCCAAGCCAAGGGAGAACCAAGAACCCTAAAGCCTAAGACTACTCTCTAGGCATCTTCTCGCCATTCTTCTGCTCCTTGTGAATCTTCATAGATTTACAATTTTAAAAGTAAACTTGTTTTACATACGAGGGAGTAAGATGAGAAGAGAAATACAACAGAGATATATAAAGGCACGACTCGCAGACCGTATTTCAAAATAAACCATTGTGAATTGAACAAGGGCTATAACCATGCATATCAAACACCGTGCAAAACAAACATATCATATATATACACGTTGTTACGCCTTTATTAAAATATTAATATGGGCCTTCAATTTGTACTGCTGATAAGGGGTCAAGGGGAAGCCCCTTACGGGGTCTAGGGGCGGAGCCCCTAGCCGCGACAACCGTAGGATTTTTTTTTGAAAAACAGTGCTTCTATTTCCATGGAAAACTTCACGATTTGATAACAATTATCAACAGAATCGTTCTTTTGGGATTTTCAATCCCGAAGCTTTTCTGCATCGGAATAACCATTGTTCCACTGCTAAACGCGTCTGCTATCGCACTCCCATAGATCATCCAGTAACAAATCGATTGATAAACATATTAACAAATTAATCGTTATGGGTATCGATTCGAACAATGATATCAATATTTACCGAAATCGATAAAACTAGAACATGCATCTCATACATATCGCATCAACAAAAATTTAACCCAAAATCAGATCGTACAAGTGGCTCTGATGCCACTGTTAGGACGTCGGCGCACCCATGGTGCAGCGGAAATAAAACTCTATGGTCTCACCAGCAATCCAAGTACGAAAAATTGAAATCGGGAGAAGAGATGTGAATACTTACAACGGGTTCCTTGAAAAACAGCAAGGAATGCAATGAATTCTGGTGGTGTAGATCGGTTCGAATCGTAAGCCTCCACGAAATCACGTCTCGGCCTCTACTCAGTTCACCCGATTGAGTGCAATTTTGTTTTCCCCCAAAACAGTTTTGAGAGAAAGTGGCTGAAGGTTTTGTGTGTTCTCCCCCAAAACGGTGCTAGACCTAACACACCCTTTTATAGCCAAGTTGCCCTAGTCATATTAGGGTTTTTATTATTTCAAATTAATTAAATCTATATTTAATTAATTAGAATTTAATAATCCTTTTATATCTGAGTTACCCTAATCATATCAGGGATTTTATTATTTCAAATTAATTAAATCTATATTTAATTAATTGAAATTAAATATTCAGGATTATTAAAATATATACTTAATAACTCTAGATATATTTTAGTAACGTACAAAAATTGCACATTTTTGCTCGTTTCAATCTTAGGTGTGACCCTGTAGGTTCTTGTAACATTAGAAGTAATTATAGAACAATTCTAATATTACATACAATGAGGACATCTAGCAATATATCATTGTCACCTAAGTTACAAGAAAATATGATTGGATATATCATCTTGGTGATTAACTCTTTTATGTATTATATCCTTATGTCCTTTATATCTAGAATAGGCACAAGTCTTGGAATAGTCACACTTGTATAGCCCATCTATTGTTTCTTGATTTCTAGAGTGGACTTTAATTAACGAATAGTTTATGATATCTCATATCAACTTATTCGAGCATGGCCATGCGTTTCTAGTCTTACTCAATCAAGTGGCCTGTGATATATTTCCTATTATGTAGGAAGGACATATCCTATCTTAATCATACACACCCACTACATATATTGAGATATATTCAATAACAGTCTTTATAGAGCAACCAGTTACAGAGCTTGTTTAGCTGCATCAAAACATACAACAATATATGTTGGGATAGTATTGATCTCAAGTATGAGGATCATACATATAGCCATCACCATGAGTAATGTTATGACTGTCACATAATAATCCAAGACATATGCTCATGGTGGGTCAATCCAATAAATTGTTCTCTAACAATATAATCATGTATTAATTCTGACATCTCTATGTCAATGGCAACTCGTTGTCATCAATCAATAACATGTTAGTCTTGAGCGTATTATTATTGTCCATGCCCATAATAATACTTGACTAGGATCTTTTAATAATAACAATTATGTCATTATATGGACTTTATTATCTTCCATTTATGTTAAACACATATATAACTGAAAATAATAGCGGTAATGCCTTTATTCAATAAAATCGGTAAATAAAAGTATTATTACAATCATCATATGATTGGTCTTTGGGCATACTCTGACAATATTGTCTCTGTAAATTAATTTTTTTATCCAACATAATTATTGAATTTTTGCTAACATCCTCGAGTTTTTAGTCTCTGTATGGAGTTTTTGTTTTATTTTTTAATTTAAAAGAGAGGTTTGAACCTTCTTTAAAAGAGAAAATCATTCATTTTAAAAAAATTGTAAGATAAAAGAAAACTCAGAGTATTTAAGGGTAAAAGTATAAAAATGGTCCTCTGATTATAGGGTGTATTTTCTAGAGTCTCTTGACTATTAAAAGTTATAAAATGATCTATCAACCATAGAAAATTGCTTTATTGAGTCTCTAGTTTATTCTATATTCCAATTCATCCTTTTCTATTAAAATATTGACAGTGTCTGAGCTGGACGCTTACTTGTTGACTAGGATATGATAAAATTTGATCAAAAAAACTCAAATGACTATGCAAGTCAAACGATTTTGGGATTTGATTTTATCATAGCTCAGTCCCCAGGTTAACATTCAACACATACGATAATTAATTTTTTAAAAAAAATGGACCAATTTGGAACATATGAATAGTCGGGTGACTATTTTGTAACTTTTAATAGTCAAGAGACTCAACAAAACAGCACCATATAGTCAAGGCACTATTTGTATACTTTACCCAATATTTAACTGAAGAGTTAGAAAAGTTTAAAGACAAAAATATTGGGAGAATATTTATTTCTAACTCAAACTACCATTAATGTCCACTATAGTTAACAATCGATGGGCTAAACCCGAACGGACCTATAACGTAATGGATCAAAAGCACGATTTTTTTTAAATTGGTGACTAAAATTGAACGTACAAAAATATAAGGGATCATCAATTCACGCCAAACTCATCCCACAAACCCTAGTTTACTCCACTTTTATACATATCAAGGGAAATCTTCAAATTCAATCTTTTATCGCCTTTATCTATCTTTTTATTTAACATTTTATATATTCATTATCTACTCATAATCATCTTTCTAGCTATTTTCTTCTTCTTCAATTTTATGAAGGAAAGATTTCAGCCAAAACCCTAATTTTGGCTAACTCTTCTCTTTTGTACTAAAGTTTTTGATTGAGTCTAGAACCTTAGGCTTGTTTTCTTCAGCTATGAGCAATGTTCAGCAATCAACTACCATCTCCTATCAAATCGATTGCATCATCTTTTAACAAAATGGTAGTGCACTTTATACTACATCGAGGGTAAGGTACTATTTTCTAAAGCCATTAATAAACAGTTATCAGGTCATCCTCACCTGATACATGAAATACCACAATCTTGTATCTTTGGAGCCTCTCTATCAAAGACTCATGTGGCACAACTATAGCAAGGGCAACTAGCGAAGCAGTTTGAGCTCGCAAAATAGCAATGATTATCTCCCTCATAGTAGTCGGCAAGTTCCGAAAAAAGGTATCCTCATAGACTCCCACATTTCCTAAAATTTCCTTATCCTCCATGTTAGGAATGAACTCATCATCGGAGTTGTCAGTGTGGGAGGCAACGCTCTCAACCTGAGCGTTGTGGTTATGTCCAAAGTCTTCAACCACATCAATCTACAATAACAAACAACAAAGGAAGCAGCATCTGATCTCCAGTCTTATAAGGGTACATTTTTAAACTTAGGGGCATTTATCCATCGAAACTTTACTAAATAAACAATTGGTCATAGAAGTAACTTAACCTAAGTTTTGATACGACAAAATGTAAAACCTAAACTTGTATGGGCCTAGTGTGCCACATTAGGTCACAAAAACAACTATTGCTATAAATTTTTTCAAAATATTTTATCTCATAAATAATAAAATCTAATAAATATCTAAACATATAATAGGGTTTACAAATATGAGCTCTGATAAAATAGTTTATAAATAAACTTCAAAATAACAAAGGTTCATATACTAAATATTAGTAAAAGTCATATGGATACATATGTCCGCTACAATAATCAGAATTGTACCTTGAAAGCATATGTTGGAATCTTGTGATGATGATGCTCCACGAACCAACTGAGTTTGCTAACATACAACGAAAATATTCATCATTGAGATTTACAAGTTCAAGAATATATCATTGATACTATGATCATAGCATGAGTGCCATAAACATAAGCATGCGAAAATATAAATGAAAGTAGGTATATGCATGATCATAAATCAGGCCATGTCATGCTTATCACCAATACAAATCTCATGCTTTCCCTAGTTTACAACTAAGGGCCTAGATAAGAAATATCATCATAATCCAACAAGGCAATAAAGTATAAACATGTATTGTCATATTGATGGGAGCTCTCAGGGTTATAGGTTGATGTGCAACTATGTAGCAATTGGTATATACATATTATCTCTCTTATTGATTCTGTCAAGGATTATTACAATTAAGTGGCATTATATTGTCTCTGTAAATTAATTTATTTATCCAATATAATTATTGAAATTGTTGCTAACATCCTCGAGTTTTTAGTCTCTGTGTGGTGTTTTTGTTTTTTTTTTAATTTGAAAAGAGAGATTTGAACCTTCTTTAAAAGAGAAATTCGTTCATTTAATTTGTAAGATAAGAGGAAACTCGGAGTATTTAAGGGTAAAAGAATACAAATAGTCCCCTGATTATAGGGGGTTACTTTGTTGAGTCTCTTGACTATTAAAAGTTATAAAATGATCCTCCGACTATAGAAAATTACTTTGTTGAGTCTCCCGGCTATTCATATATTTCAAACTCATCCTTTTCTATTAAAAAATTGACGGTGTCTGAGTTAGACTCTAACCTGTTGACTGGGATATGATAAAATTTGATCCAAGAAACTCAAAAGAATTTGGGATTAGATTTATCATATCTCAGTCAGCAAGTTAACATTCAACACATACGATAATTAATTTTTTTAACGAAAAAGGACCAATTTGGAGTATATGAATAGTCAAGTGACCATTTTGTAACTTTTAATAGTCAAAAGACTCAACAAAGCAACGCCCTATAGTTGAGGGACCATTTTGTAACCATTTTGTAACTTTTAATAGTCAAATGACTCAACAAAGCAACACCCTATAGTCGATGGACCATTTGTGTACTTCATCCAATATTTAATTGAAGGGGTAGAAAAGTTTAGAGACAAATATTGAGAGAATATTTATTTCCAACTCGAACTACAATTAATCGGTCAATGGTAGTTAACAGCCAATGGGCTAAACCCGAACATCCATTTAGGGATCGAAACCATGATTTTTTTAAATTTGTTACTAAAATAAAAAAATATAAAAAATACAAGGGATCATCGGTATAGTCACCTCTGTTTTTATCTTTTTATTTTAATATAATATAATAATTAAAGAACAAATCTGAAAATCAATCACCGAGTTAAAATTATAGGTTGAAATTGGGATGAATGCAATTCAAATTCAATAATATACTTGTAACCAAAACAATTCAATAATATACAAAATGGTTCTAAGTAGGGGTGATTATTGAGCGAGTTGGGCAGTGCTCGACTCGTGCTCGTTAAAAAAAATTTGTTGTTCGACTCGTTGCTCGCTAAGCTCGTTAAAATTGTGCTCGACTTGTGCTCGTTAAAAAATTTTGCTACTCAATTCGACTCTTTGCTCGTTAAGCTCACTAAAAATTTACCTTATTTTTTAAACTAAAAATAAAATTTACTAATACTATATGAGGATACTAGGGTCGGGGTTTTTGTATTAAAATAATATTATTAATTAATATATTTTATTATTTATTAAAAATAATAGATTAGTTAACTTATTATTTTTTATTATTATTAATAAATTAATAATTACTATTTAGATTTAGTTTTTGAATAAAATAATTTTGAAGTAATTACTAAAAATATATTTTAAAAAATAACTAGCTATTCACGAACTTATCGAGTCGAGTTAGACTTTGCTCGGCTCAGCTCGTTAAGGTCTCTAGTCAAGTTTGAGTTCGAATCGAGCCAACTCGAGTCGAGCGTTTACCGAGTTTTGACCGAGTCGAGTTCGAGCTGCTCAACTCGTTAAGCACCCCTAGTTCTAAGTATAATAATACACTAATTGGATTTAAATTAAAAAACTAAATCAATAAATGAATTTGAATTTAAATTCTAATGAAATTTAGTGTTTACAAAAGTAATTTTTTTCTTCATTTTATCTTGATATCGTGTCCTAGTTAAATCCTTATTGCAAATTATATAATATAATAATTCGATTTTTACACAATTTATGTACATGAAAAACAATTATTATATTTATTAGCAATCGAAGAAATAAAGAAAATATGGAAAAAGAAGAAACAAGTGCAATACGTATTCGGTGGCGGATCCACCTTTAACTCAGAATGGATACGTGTAATTTTAAAATTCGAATTTTTTTAATAGCTACTTATTTATATTATATTTATCCAAAAATTATTTATATCTTTTTATACGAAAATTTTGTGTTATTAATACATATATTCATTACAAAAATATTTATGAATCTATCTAACGTTATCAAATTTAGTTTGAAAAACAGAAAATCAAAGCATTTGGTTTGTGAAATTAAATAACGAGCAATTACAGCATGGACCTAACCCCTCAACCAATCTAACTTTTTCAGCTCAGATTCCCATCAACTTTGAAAATTCCAATTCTACTGCTAAGAAAAATTGTGGACATAACTACCAATTTTTAATATTTTATTTTGAAATTAAATTCTCAAAATTTTATCCTTTTGGTATCGATTTCCCAAACTCCATTCAACAACAATTTTTACTTGTCAAAAATAGATTGCTGTACATCTTTTTATATTGTTTCCTTATCGTTTAAAAAATATTATTTTATAATTAACACCTGCAAAGTATCAAAGAAAACATTACTTTATTGTTATATATTTCATTACTTTGAACAATTAATTTAATAGTACATAAATAAATTAATTTCATTACTTTGAACAATTAATTTAATAGTACATAAATAAATTATAGAAAATTATTAAATTTGTTCAAACCATATTTTTATTATTTTATTAAGAAAATAATTTAAATAAATTAAGAAAAAATAAATATAAAAAATGAATGTGGGTATGATAGATAGCTTAATTTTGAATAATAAATAAATAGAAAAAATTGTGTGTTATTTTATTGTTATATTTGGATTAGAGAAGACGAAAAATTAAAGAAAATTTGGTAAATTGAAGAATGAGATTTGTAAAAAGAAAAAATATGATTAAGCTTAATTAAAATTGAATGAATTAATAAGAGAGATGGAAGAAGAGGGTAAAAAATTAAAAATTTATGAAATTATAAAAATTGGGAACCTTAACTATAAATATAAAAAATTGAAAGCTCTAATTATAAATATAAAAAATTTGGGGGCCCTAAGCAGTTGCTCATGGTGCTTCCTAATAGTCGGCCCTAGGGGTGTATTCGGTTCGGTTCGGTTTTTTACCAAAAAGTGAACCTAACCGAAATAAACGGTTTTTTAAAATTTAAACCAAAATCGAATGGTTAAAAAACTGAAAAAACCGAAACCGGTTTTTTCGGTTCGGTTTATCGGTTTTTCAATGAAAAAATCACTTGAAACTATAATTTTTTTTTAAAAAAATTGCCTATTCGGTTCAATATGGAATAAATGGGTTCCATATGAAAAACCCGAACCGAACCGAATCAAAGGAATTGAGACTTTAAACCGAACCGAAAACCGAACCGTATAATGCCGAACCGAACCGAACCGAACCGTTTTACTCGGTTTGTGTCGGTTTTTCGGTTTCATTGCTCAGCCCTAGTCGTCCTGGGAAACATTTCAAATCAACCTAGAAAAAAAAGTATGATAAACTACACATTTAATATCTAAATTATTACTTTTGTTCCATTTTGGTATCCAAATTATACTTTTTCTTTCAAAACTATACCTAACATTTAGTTAGATTTCAATTTGTTATTCGTCATTAAAAAATTAACAGAACTGTTGACATGGTATTTTTAAAAAAAATTCAATGATGATGTGGTACTAGCTTATTGTGACACATCAAAATCAATGTTAAGTTTTTAACGGTAGGTACCAAAATGAAACTTTAAACTAAACGTTAAATATGATTTTGAAAAATAAAATAAAATTTGGGTACTAAAACACAACAAAAGTAATAGATACTAAATATGTAGTTTATCCAAAAAATTAAAATTAAAGAATGGTTCACATTCTTGTAAACATTTATTTGTTGAATTTGTCAACATTAGTTACTTTAATTTGCTGAAAATCATGTACCATCTTAAATTCATAAAATTGAATATAATTCTTGGGACTAACACGTACCATTTATTAGCTAACAACTACCAAAATATTAGAATTTATTATCCATAAATTTAAAAAAAAAAAACTCGTTGCAAATGTCAATGTTCTTTTCAATTAGTCTACACTCACGATATTGATTACAAGATGAGCTAAAACACAAGTTTGGCTAAAATATTTAATCTTATATAATGCTAAATGTGAGTGTGAACTAAACAAAAAGAATATTGACCTTAAATTATTAATATTTTTTTATGAAGAATATTGAATTTAAAATTTTTAATTTTTTTGAACAATTCCTTTTTAGGAGAACGAGAAGGGAAATTTTATTTTTAATATATATTGAACTCATAATTTAATAGAAAAGAAAAATGTCAACCGAGAGGTTTTTACCCCTACTCTGCAATTGTTGACTGAAAATAATTTCTTAGATAGTTTTGATTTGACGTAATTATAATAGTTTTAATATTTTTTATGAAAAATTAGATGAATAAATAAAAGAAGAAAACAAGAAAAGAAAAGAAAAGCATGAGGATAAGCAGTAAATTAACCTTAAATTTTTCAACAACATGGAAGTTTGTTTCCGGCAACAAAAACAATAGTTCTAGGGGCGTATGCATTAAGCCTCTTAGGAGTCAAATACTTTTCATTATTTTAGAAAAATAGTTAATCTAGTTTAATCTTGTTATGGAAAAAATAATTTTTTATATACCCGTTATTTTTAAGAAAAATATAAAAATTTTGGATCCATATTCTTAAAACTCTGGATATGTCACTATGTAGTTCACTCATGCATATAATTATTATAGTTACTACAAACAGGGACAGAAAAATGATATCATATTAGGAGACAAACTTATAAAATTTTAAGTAGGAAAGAATTTATAAAATTTTAAGAGGTGAAAATATGTTTTCAATAGAAAATATTTAAAATATATAATAATTTGAACTTTTTTGGGGGACGACCATCTTCACCCACCCCCGCTAGATCCATCCCGATTAGCAAATACAGTTTTTTTTAATATATGTATATATACTATGGATTTACATCTATGTATTGAAAGTATACAACTTCATATAATGTCAGTAAATTAGTTATATGCTATCATATTATCTAATTTACTAACAATATATAAAAGTATATACTATATAGTTTGTTTTTTTAAAACTACATATAGTAACTTTGTTAAATATAAATCCATATTATATGTAATAAATATATCATGTGGTAATTATTTGCAGGCTTGAGAAAGTAAAACGCTAGCGCTTTCACTAATCTTCCTCTTCTTCTCCCTCTCGCCTTCAGTTTCCAACTTCACACCGAAGAGCTTGGGGATATTGTGGTCGTTGTCTTTCTCTTTCTCGAACTGCGCGTAATTAGCCACCAAGTCGAGAAGTTCCTTGCATTTTCTCTTCATGCTCGTCAGCTCCCACTTCAGCAACCCGTTTTCCTTCTTCAGACGCTTGTTTTCGTCTACGAGGCAGTTGAATCCCGACGACGAACAGGTTGAAGAGGATCTCTGATCTTCGTCGCACTCCACGGCCGGCGGTGGAGCGTGAATTGGCGCGCCGCTTTGTTGCTTATTGACCCATGCTTTTCTTCTTCGGATTTTGCAGAGCAGCTCACTTTCGCCCTTCCGGAACATTTCGTTGCAAAATTCCCATCGGTTGGTTGCTACTTTCCGAAACCCCTGCGTGTAAGCAAAATATTTTTTTTTAAAAAAATTAAGTATAATAATTATTGCCACTAGTTGAGATTTTTTTATTCATAATTAAAAGTTAGCGGATCTAAAAATATTTTTTTAGAGTAGATATATATTTATAACATAAAATTTTTGTATGGGTTGAGTACAAATAAAATTTCATGTTGAACACAATTAATAAAATCAGTAAATAATTGAAGAAAATTTGAATTACGTGTCCACCCTTAACTCAATGTAGATCCGTCACTGTAATTAAATACCCAAAGATGGTTAGGCATGTATCGAAAAAAATTTTAAAAAAAGAGTTGGGTATTCATAGAGGTATATCCTGTAAAGATAGTCAAATTAGATCAATGATCGATTTTTAAATTTTATCGTAAATCTAGTTTGTTACTTCTAATTATGTAAATTAATAGTTCAAACCACACTAAAGATAAGACATTTCGCATTTTTGTAGGAAATTTTGTACCAGAAACAATGATATCTCCAATTATAGTCCCTACTGTATGTAAAATATCTCTTCTCGCCATCTCTATATGAGACAAACTTATACATTTTGATTAGGGTCATATTCTATGGTTACGATTCTACTATATGTGTCTTTTTTATTCCGTCAAAAATCTATTTTACGGTATATATATAAGTAGAGACAAATGCATGACTTTTTATATCAAGGGAAACAAATTTTTAAAAATTTAAGAGGGGTTAACTTATAAAAGGTTAGTGGTGACAAGAAATTATCAATAGTAAATATAAAATAAATTAAAATATATAATAATTTAATATTTTTAAGGGGATGACTATTGCCTCAACTGCCTTCTCTAATCCATCCTGAATATAAAGTAAATAGAACATTTTATGGCATTTAACATGATCTACACAAATCCCAATTTAATCTTTGAACTTATACCTAAATATATCCCCAAGTCTAACTTTCAATATATACCTAATAAATCTTTAACACAAGTTAACCTCTCATTTCGATTGACTATGATAATGACTTATTTATGACTAAAGTAAATATTAAAACTTTACCTAACTAAAACAGCATACTCAAGGAGTTCCTTTTTAATATTTTCACCACAATAAATTAATGAAAAATATTGTTTTTATAAATATATTAAACTTTTAGTGTGGATCATATGTGTTGTTTATTTATTTAATCATTGACCTTTGACTAGTAAACGTATGTCATCCCTAACACGTTTTCCAGGATCATAAGGGATTTACATGGTTTTGGTAGAGTGAGAATTTGGGTCAATCCAACTAGATTCAATAAAAAATTAAATCTGTCATTTAAGATAAAATTCACATCCGATCTGACCCGACATAAATATATAATTTTTAAATTATTTTATGAAATAAAGATCTAACTAAAAATAATAATATAGAGAGAAATATTGTTATAATTATCTTTAGATATATAAGGTATATTTATATTACATTTTAGGTCGATCGAGTATTTTTTACTCTAAATTTAAATCCAACTAGATTGGATAAGCTAAAAATATTTACTCTATCCTACTCAAACTCAAAATATTTTTTTTAAACCTACGCGTTACGACTGACTTTCTTTTCTCATTCACATAATAATAGAGAAAAGGACAAAGCATATAAAATTTCTTGTTCTAAGGTCAAAAATTGGAAATACTATTTGGGTAACCAAGTCCACCCAACCTAAATAATCAAGAATTTACGATAAAAAAATTGGTTGCAAATAAATAAAAATCAGGCATAATATCAAATATGCCCCTAATATTTAAATAAGCAGTTATTTTCGTCTTTATTTTTAATTAAAGTATTTTGACTTCCAATATTTTGTTTTAGGATAAAAAGATTTCTAACGTTTGATTAAATAATTACTTTGACCCCTGTTTTCTTAACATTTTAGTCCTAATGTTTAATTTTAAGGCAATAAAATTCATATTTTGGAACGTTAATTGTTTTTTAACTAATATTTTTCATCTGCATAGGGTTTCTTGACATTAGGCCTAAAAATTACTTACATAAGTATTAAGCTGGCGGACAAAGCTGGAGAAGTTGCTGTGCTTGAAAAGTGTGGGGATGAGATCACGAGCAAACTCCGGCGGCTGCCATACGATGAACCCCGAGCCATCGGAGTTCCAAGAAATAACGTCATCGGTAGCGGGATCCTCCACCAGCATATAAGTCTTCAACAAGAATGGTGGTGGTGTTGATTTCCTAACATATTCTAACAAACCCTTATTACCATCACTTGTCATATTCATAGACTCCATATTACTAAGAGTATAAGATGTATAGTGTAAAACAAAGGGGAGGAGAAGAAGAAGAAGAAACGAATAAGAAGAGGAGAAGAGAAGAAGGGCAGTTAAGAACTCCCAACCCCAACAATAGAAACCCAAGACGACTCCACAGTTCATGAGAAATGCAAGGCCAGCCCTTTCTTCTCTTCTTTCCTTCCTTTTCTCTCTAAACAATTAGTTGAAACATATGTTCTTCTGCCTCTTCTTATAAGGTACACACCCCCACGAAAATATATTATAGTGTTTTAATAAAATGGGTTAATTTTATCATATGCCCCAAACTATGACCCTCATTTCAAATTAGTTCTTAAACTTTTCAATATTCTAATTTTATCCATGAACTATGACTCTCGTTTAGGGATAGTAATTTAATCCGAAATTAATGGATTCTGACCTGACCCAACCCAATAGGGTTGGATTTTTCGTTAAAAAATCGAGTTTGGGTCGAGTTAAGTCGAATTTTATATATGGGTGAGGTCAGGTCTGGTCGAGTTCAGGTGGATGGTGAAAAATCTTTGATCCGACCGGGTTGGATTTATATTCTAAAAAATTGGGTCAGATTCTGGTGCAAAAAATATTCTCTTTGGGTCGAGTGGGTGGAAGATATATATTTTCGAGTCCAGTCAGGTTCGAGTGGAGGTATATATATATTTCGTGTCAGGTCGAGTTGACCAAAAACCCGACCCATTGCCATCCCTACTTTCATTCTAAATTAGTTCTTAAACTTTTGAACATTCCAATTTCATCCTCAAATTGTGACTCATTCTAAATTGGTCCCCAAACTTTTGAATCTTCCAATTTTATCCCTAAATTCATCCAAATATGTAGAGATCAATTTAGTATAATGATCATATTTTGGGGATGAAACTGAAATGTTAAAGACTTTAAGGACTAATTTAAAATAATAGTCATAATTTAGGGATCAAATTAAAATGTTTAAAAATTTAGAGACTAATTTAAAATTAGGATCATAATTTAAGAAAGTGTGATGCAGTTAACTCTAATAAAATTAAAAAGATTGTTTTATTACGTGTTTGGGTCCATGTGTTACTCTGAGTCTTACTTTGCAACACCAGGTCAGAAGAATACTAGAATATATTATGCCTTTGTTTTTTATACTATACATAAAGTCTTAAATTGTCCATAAGTCAACAAATTAAGGGTGGAATCGATTTGGTTTTACCATACTTTCTAAAATATATCCTCTAATTTGGTATTGATATATGTCATCGCATGATTGGAAATTAAATTTTTTTAAATGAATTAAAATTAGGATAAAATTAATAGAATGTGCCAATATTGAGGACCAGATGTATAATTTTAATATTTTTAAAACTCACGTCACCTTTTGCATTAAACGTTAAAGATAAGTAGCTTGATTGGAACATTTAAAAATTAAGCGATTTGATTGATAAAATTAAAAGATTGATGGTGCAAATGAGAAAAAGCAATAATTAAGTGGTCTTGGATATAGTTTACACTTTTTTATGCAAAACGTAAAAGTCTTAAAACTGTCCATGAGTCAACAAATTAAGGATGAGTTCGATTTGGTTTTATCACTCTTAAGAGTTTTTCAATTATCTAATTTAATTCGATTGTATTCTGTTATATTTTTTATTTTTATAATAATTTAGAGTTTTTATTTTAATTGTATTTCAATAAAATAATTATTTTTATACATAAAAATAATTAATAATTTGTATATAATATTATAAAATATTTTTTTATTTGAAATATAAACATATTTATACATTATAAATAAAAATAATTATAAATTAAATTAATATAAAACTTTATTTAATTTAGATCAAAATATTACAATTCAATTTTTTATTTATTCGATGTCTTTACTTGACCTCACCCTAAACCAATAGATCAAGAATAATTATATGTTAAAACACATTCAAATAATTGACATTCAGGATGTGTTATAATAATATCGACTAAATTAAAACCTAATCGAGATCTAGTAAGAATTTAGTTTACAAGGATTTGCAACTCAGCAACTAAAGCACCATCTCCTGCATCAATCAGTCTGGCAAATAAAGCTCGCAACTCGCCCTATCGACTTACGCCTCAATGAACCGACGACAACATTAGCCTTTTCGAGATGATACTCGATTGAACAATCATAATCCTTTAGCAAATCAATCCAACGTTTGCCTCAAGTTCAACTCCTTATGGGTAAAGAGATACTTAAGACTCTCATGATCAGTATATATGATACACCTTTCACCATACAGATGATGCCGTCAAATCTTTAATGCGAACACTATGGCAGCTAACTCTAAATCATATGTCAGATAATTATGCTCATACGACCTCAACTGCCTCGAATCATAAGCAATCACCCTACCATATTGCATCAACAAGCAATAAAAATCAATAATAGACGCATTGCTATACACCATAAAATTCTTCCCATACTCGAGCTAAATCAACACAGGAGATTCAGTCAACACTGACTTTAGCTTCTCGAAGCTATGCTACATCTCCTCATTTCACTCTTACTTAGAATTCTTCTGAATCAACTTCGTCAAAGGAGCAACAATAGTGGAAAACCCCTCAATGAATTGATAATAGTACACAACTAAACTAAGGAAACTACGGACTTCAATAGCACTCTTTGGCGACTTCCACTCAACAATCGCCTTAATCTTATTCAAAACAACACGAATACCCTCAGCTGAAACAACATGACCCAAAAACACAAACTCCTAAAGCCAAAACTCACACTTTGATAACTTTTCATACAACTGTTTCTCACGCAACACTTGCAAAACAACCCAAAGATGTGAATCATGTTCTTCCTCGGTATTAGAGTACACAAGGATATCAGCGATGGAAACCACCACAAATTGATCAAGATACGGATGGATGGAATACACGATTAATCAAACCCATGAAAGCAATAGTGGCATTTATCAAATCGAACGACATCATCAAGAACTCATAATGGGCCTAATGCATTAGGAATGCAGTCTTCATCACATCTAGCTCATTAACCTTCAAATGATAGTAACTCAACCTTAAATCAATATTTGAAAACACATTAGCACCTCGGAATTGATTAAATAAGTCATTGTTCCTTAACAAGGGATATCGATTATTGATCATCAACTTATTCGACTGATGATAATCGATACACATGTGTATCATATCGTTCTTCTTCTTCAAAAACAAGACAGGAGAACCCTTAGAAAAATACTCGATCGAATAAAACCACGATCCAATAATTCTTACAATTAAGCCTTTAACTCCTTCGTTGTCATGTGATAGGGAGCAATAGAAAAATGAGCTTAATTGAAATAACTCTCAATGCAAAACTCAACCTCACAATCCGATGACAAACCTTAAAGCTCTTCTAGAAATACATTAGGAAAATTCCTAACGTTTCAGATATCTTGTAAACCCAACTCCTTACCACCTGAATTAATGATATATACAAAAAATGCCTCACATCCATAATCTAGTATCTTACATGCATCCAAAGCCAAAATAACATTCGAAAGAAATTTGGGTCTTTCATAATAATCATAAGATCTGACCCTTTTAGGGTCTTCAAAATCGCACAGGATAACTCGCAGTCTAAATGCACCTTACTCACGAAGCCAACATGTCCTCAATATGACATCGAACCCATGAAATGACAACTCGATATTCAACTCCTCTCAAAATCTTTGGCACCTCAATGCCTCAATAGCAACCAATTCATGCACATATCTACTCAATCTTAGGAAATCCCTCTCGTACTTGAATATCAATTAGTCTCCCTAAACCAGCTAAGAGAATTGTGTATGGAGATCATCCAAATGCACCTCCTGATACACTTGTCTCGAGACTCATGTAAGAACTTCCCCCAAGTATGTATCTCCGGCTGCATAGCAATCTAGATCATGTCCCACCAATCGTGATACATGCACCACTCGCCTCACATCAAAGGGAGATGAATCAACACTTCTAATTGATCTACACGCCCAAGACTTAAAAAAGAAGACCGAAACAGCAATAGACTCGTGGCGATTTTTTGAATGGGATCTAGGTTTATTTGTTAGACATGTCTTCTGGGAATATGATCGGTTTTCTCTTAGATTTCCAATGGTACCTGAAACGCATTAATTCGATGTTGGAAACTCAAGACACACCCATTTTAATGAAGGTAGCGCATGCAGAAATTCCTATACGGGATTAATACGAGATTTTCTAAGTATTACGAATTCTGAATACTTTTATTGATTATTTGTAATATAAGTTAATATAAGATAATGCATTATTTTTTTAGGATTATATTTATCATTTTATTAGGAATTAAGATAGACTCAAAATATTATTTTATCTTTATTTTATTATTATTTTATTCATTAGTTACTTAAGACTTTGAAACTCCTCCCCTATGCAAAGAAGACTTCATTCACCATTGTAAATCAACTTGTTCTTGATTATTAATACAACGTGAGTACGTTCTTGCAGTGTTGATTGCCTTATGCCTTCGAAGCTTTCTTTGTTACCAAGTTCTGCTAGTTCAATGTGGGGGAGATCTTCATACTCTGGGTTGCCTTTCCATTGCGGTTAGGATGGTCAGTTAAAGCTTATTATAGTGGTTACCTAGTTAATTGCGACTAGGAGAGTTCTTAGGACAAATTCCTATAAACATCATCATCACCACCATAATCATTATCTCTTCACGCAAAGCTCGTCCCACAAACCCTAGTTCACGCCACATTCATACATATCAGAGGAAATCTTCAAATTTAATCTTTTATCATCTTTATCTATCTTTTTATTTATCTTTTTATATATTCATTATATATCCATCATCATCTTTCTAGCTATCATCTTCTTATTCAATTCTATGACAGAAAGATTTCAGCAAAAACCTTAATTTTGGCCAAGTCTTTCTTTTACGCTAAAGTTATTCTTGATTGAGTCTAGAACCCTAGTCTTGTTTTCTTTAACTATGAGTAATGTTCAACAATCCGCTACCATATCCTATCAAATCGATTGTATCATCTTTTAACAAAATGGTGGTGCACTTCATACTACATCGGGGGTAAGGTATAACTTTCTCAAGATCTTTAGTGTCTCCTAAAGCCACTACTAAGCAGTTACCAGGTCATCCTTACCTGAACCATGAAATTCCACAATCTTGTATCTCTGGATCCTCTCTATCAGAAACTCATGTGGCACAATTATAGCAGGGGCAACTAGCAAAGCAATTTGAGCTCGTAAAATGGTAATGATTGTCTCCCTCATAGTAGTCGACAAGTTCTGAAAGAAGGTATCCTCGTAGACTCCCACATTTCGTAAAATTTCCTTATTCTCCATGTTAGGAACAAACTCATCATCGATGTTGTCAATGTGGGAGGCAACTCTCACAACCTAAACTTCGTGGTTATGTACAAAGTCGTCAGCTACAACAATATACAATAACAAACAACAAAGGAAGCACCATCTGATCTTCAGTCTTATAAGGGTACATTCTTAAACTTCAAGGCACATATCTGTCGACACTTTTTAAATAACCATCGGGTCATAGGAGTGACCCAACCTAAGTTTTGATACCATAAAATCACCTTAACTTGTATGGGTCTAGCGTGCCACATTAGGCCACAAAAACTATTATTGATATAATTTGTTTTCAAAATATTTCATCTCATAAATAATAAAATCTAATAAATATCTAAACATAGAAATAGGGTTTACAAATCTGGAGCTCCGATATAATAGTTTATAAAATAAACTTCAAAATAATAAAGGTTCACACACTAAATACTAGTAAAAGTCATATGGATACATATGTTCGCTACAATAATCAAAATTGTACCTTGAAAACATATGTTGGAATCTTGTGATGACGATGCTCCACAAACCAACTGAGTCTGCTAACCTAAGAATGAAAGTATTCAAACGTTAAGCTTCACAAGTTCAATAGTATATCATTGATACTATGACCATATCATGAGTGTCATGCTTATCAAGGCATGCCATGCTTATCACCAATACAAGTCTCATGTTTTCTGTAGTTTACAACTAAGGGCCTAGCCATGAACTATCATCATTAATCCAATAAGGCAATAACGTATATACATGTATCATCAAGTCATCTGTTGTTATCATCTAGCATCAAGTATATAAGTGATCTCATAATATTCATCGAGATCACACCACTAAGACTATAGTAGTGTACACATATGTATTATAAATATCTCCATTAAGGTCGTATAAGTATAACATCGGATGTTTATATTATGTTCATTATCGCCACTAATGATGTTTATATTATGTTCATTATCGCCACTAAGGTCACATCATTATATAACATTCTAGTGCCACTATGGCTACAATTCAATGCATATAAAGTATGTATAATATCATTCACCACTAAGCCACACAAGCATTTTATGCTTACGCTACTTTGGCCAAAGTCTACCATACTCATGCCACTAAGGCTAACAACAATACTCTTATGCCACTAAGACCATTCATTGGTACATAAGCCCATAAACCAATATCTCGTATTTAGGTATAACCCAAAGTTTCCACTTAGTCTAATTCAGACATTAATGAGTCTTACTCTCTTTAGGGTATTCCCAACATCGAGTAAGCTAATACCTCGTATTAAGTTCAATTGGACATCTACATTCGTACCTTAAGATAACAAGGCCCATAGCCTAAAATTGAATGGTTATATCAATACTCTCTCTTGGGTATCGATACCTGTAACACCCATCTCCCATATATCTATCCGCATACGAGATACAACTGTCACAACACTTTTAAAACTATTCTTCATTTGAAAATCCGTAAAATTTTGTTTCGTTTTATAAAACATTTTAATTTACTTATAATAAGACATACATTAATTTTTACGTAGACAAACAAAAGAGAGGTTCAAACACTTTACTGTTTTACAACAGTTTAATTCAAATACCATTCAGAGTGTTTTTACTAAACCTATTACATGCCAACTAAAATACATTAAAAGTAGACAAAATATGACATACTGTTACTGATGAGGCGACTATGGCTTTGATGTCCAATGGTCTCCTTACCGGCTTGTATTAAACCTACACATGAAACAAACACACGTTAAGTATTACTTAGTGAGGCAACAACTAATTATATAATGAAATCATTATATAACTATTTCTTATCAATCAAATACCAATTCATTATTTTTCCAGTCATTATCATTTCTTCGTAATTCACCCGTAGTGCCGATACGGTCATTCATAAACATATTATGAATTCCGTGGAAATGCACACTTAATGCCGAAATGGTTATTCATCCACATAGGATGAATTCCTTGAAATGCACACTTAGTGCCGAAATAATTATTCATCTACGTAGGATGAATTCCGTGAAATACACACTTAGTGCCGAAACGGTTGTTCATCCACGTTGGATGAATTTCATGAAATGCACACTTAGTGCTGAAACGGTTGTTCATCCACATAGGATGAATTCTATGAAATGCACACACTTAGTGCCAAAACGGTTGTTCATCCATATAGGATGAATTCTATGAAATGTACACACTTAGTGCCGAAACGATTGTTCATCAGCATAGAATGAATTTCGTGAAATGCACACACTTAGTGCCGAAACGGTTGTTCATCCACATAGGATGAATTCCGTGAAATGCACACTTAGTGTCGAAACGGTTATTCATCCACGTAGGATGAATTCCCTGAAATGCACACTTAGTGCCAATTTGGTAATCACCACATACATATTAAACAATCATATATATATGATTAGTACAACATATAGTTACACAATTAATTGCACTCACCTGGCTATCTTCGCTACTGTATCCAAAATACAAAGCTGCTTACTCAGGTACTTTGCCTTTGCCCTTCGTTTTGCTTCTCTCGGGAGCTTGATTTCGATCTACTCAATCATCCATTAAATGCATGTATAATATCAATTGTTAGTATATTTCCTAACAATTTTACTTAAACACTACTCAATAGAACCTATAATTAACTTTTCTACAACAATAACAACCTATCTTACAATTTCTGGCTTCTCAGTATCGATACCCATACCATGGTACCGATACTACCACATTATGGTATCGATACTACTTTATGGTATCGATACTACTTTATGGTATCGATACCATTTTTGCATTCTATTTTGAATGGTATCGATACCTTACCTTTGGTATCGATACTCCCCTTTCGGTATCGATATTACCTAGTAGATTCATCCCAATTTAGCCTATAGTATCGGTACTGTTCTATCAGTATCGATACTCGTGCCCAAAATTTCCAGTTTTCAACCCGATTATCACCTAAATGAGGTCAAATTTCGTTATAATCACACCATATAATACTATTAAACTCTTCTTTAACTATCCATACTAACATTCCTTCATTTAGCTACTCAAAACATCTAGTATCCCTCAAGATTATATTATTATAAGAATCACATCAAAATTTCTAACTTATTTTTAAACTCATCCAATGCTTCTAGTATCTTATTTACTACATTGACAAGTCAAAGCTACCAGTAAACATCAATAAACTCTAATAACTAACATATCATTTCAAAACCCATTTTCTAAAATCTCCAATATTTTCTCCATTTCATAGTTTTAATCTCATTTCATCATTCCTTAAGCTTCTATATCACTTAAGGTTGTAAAAATAACCCATAATCAAAAGGAAAAACTGGTTAATTGAAGCTTACCTTTGGAGCTATGGAGGAGGCTTTATCCACGTGAAAGAAGAAGAAAAGGAAATGGCTTTTTGGTATCTACATTCCCCTTTTCCATTTTCTTTAATACATTACTAATAAAAATTTTAAATTTATTTTCCTTTAAATGACCAAAATGCCCTCTAAATCATCAATTGTTACCATTTAGTCTAAACCACTAATCGCAATCATTCTCATCTTTTATCATTTAATCTAATAAATCCTCCTATTTTTAAATCCTTTCAATAAAGTCCCTAATTTGATATTTGGGGTATTACAATTCTCCCCTTAAGAAAATTCTTCCTTGAATTTAAAGAAGCACCTGAAACAAAGAGATGTGGAAACTGTTTTTTCATATCTTCCTCTCTTTCCCAGGTAGCCTCTTCTACCTTATGATTCTGCCAAAGCACTTTAACCAACGAAATCCTTTTGTTACACAATTCTTTAGTTTCCTTAGCCAAGATTCGCACTAGTTCTTCCTCATAAGTCAAATCTGGTCGGATCTCTATTTCTTCAGGACTGATAACATGAGATGGATTCGATCTATATCTTCTAAGCATTGATACATGGAAAACATTGTGGATCTTGTCCATATCCGGAGGCAAAGCTAACTGATACGCCACGGGTCCAACCATTTTTATATCTTGTACGATCCAATGAATCTCAGATTCAACTTTCTTTTCTGCCCAAAACGTAATACCTTCTTCCAAGGTGATACTTTCAAAAATAATTTATCTCCCACTTGATATTCTATTTCTTTTCTTTTCAAATCTACATAGGACTTCTAGCAATTTGAGGCTATCTTTAGATTGCTCTGGATAATTTTCACTTTATCCTCCATATCTTTCATCAAATCTGACATACTAGGTCTCGATCTTTTAGTTCAAACCAATTTAATGGTGTTATGCATTTCCTCCCATACAAAGCTTCATACGAAGCCATCTTAATACTTGATTGATAACTATTGTTATACAAAAATTACGCTAAAGGAAAATACCTTTCCAATGATCCCATAAACTCTATCACATATGCCCTTAGCATATCTTATAATATTTGAATAACTCGTTCTGACTGCCCATCTGTCTGCGGATGAAAAGTTGTGCTGAAGTTCAATCGAGTACCTAATGCCTCATGCAAAGACTTTCAAAATCTCAAAGTAAACCTTGGGTCTCAATCAGACACTATCGGTATTGGCACTCTGTGCAGTCTAACTATCTCTTTTATATACAACTCAATATACTTATCCATCGAGTAATCTACTCGAACAGGGATAAAATGAGCCGTCTTAGTCATTCTGTCCACTATTACCCATATCGAGTCCTTTTTACCTGGTGACAAAGGTAGCCCTAAAACAAAATCATTGTAACTCGCTCCTATTTCACTCAGGAATGGTTTTTGGCTGCAGTAATCCGAAAGGTACTTAATGTTCAGCTTTTACTTGCTGACATGTCAAACATTTTACAATAAACTCCGTTATCGCACTTTTCATACCAGGCCACCAAAAATGACTCTTCAAGTTCTGATACATCTTATTCCCTCTTGGGTGCATCGTCAAAGGGCTATAATGTGCTTCGTAAAGAATATCTTTCCTCAATTCATCAACATCAGGAATGAAAAGTCTTCCATAGTAATATAAACATCCATTTTCCCTCATTTTGAAATCTTTGGCTTCTTCTTTTTTACTTATGCCATTCTCATCAAGCATTTATTATCTCGACTTGCAACTCTTTTACCCGATCCAAAAACATCAGCTTTAACTTTAATTCAACAATCAAATCCCATCTTATTTTAGAGGCATACGTGAATCTAAAGCCCTTAAAGCTACAAAAGTCTTTCGACTGAGCGCATTTACTACTACATTAGTTTTTCCCGGATGATAGTCAATAACCAAATCATAATCTTTTAAGAGCTCAATCCATCTTCTCTGTCTCAAATTCAACTCTTTCGAGTCATCAAATATTTTAAACTCTTGTGATCCGTGTAAACATGGCAACGCTCACAGTAATAATGGCACCAAATTTTCAAAGCAAACACTACGGCTGCCAATTCCAAGTCATGCGTCAGATAATTTTTCTCATGCTTTTTCATCTATCTTGAGGTATAAGCCACATATTTCCCTTCTTGCATCAACACACACCCTATCCCATTATGGGATGCATCACTATAAACGACATATTCCTTACCCGACTCAGGTTGCACGAGCACTGGAGCCTCAGTTACTATTCTCTTTAGCATTTCAAAACTTCTTTGGCATCTATCCGTCCAAACAAAAGGCACATCCTTCCATAACAACTTAGTTGGCGACAGAGTTAGCATCGAAAAATTCTTCATAAATCACCTATAATAACCAGCAAGCCCCAAGAAACTCTGAACTTCTATTATATTTTTTGGGGTTTCCAATATACTATGGCTTGAATCTTTTTAGGATCCACTCTTACCTTCTACCAAGACTACATGACCCATGAAAGCAATCTCCGCCAACCAAAATTCACATTTAGACAATTTTGCATACATATTCTTTTCACGCAGTGTCTAAAGAACCACTCAAAGATGAGCATCATGTTCCTCCCTTGACTTGGAATGTACCAAGATATCATATATAAACACTACCACAAACTGATCCAAATACGGTTGGAACACTCTGTTCATTAAATCCATAAATGTTGCAGGGGCATTTGTTAATCCAAAAGGCATTACCACAAATTCATAGTGTCCGCACCGAGTCCGAAAAGTTGTCTTGGAAATATCCTCCTTTTCGATCTTTAACTGATTATAACCTGACCTCAGATCTATCTTAGAGAACACTGTCGCACCTTTCAATTGATCAAACAGGTCGTCAACCTTAGAAGATGATACTTGTTCTTTATTGTTACTTTATTCAACTGACGATAGTCAATACATAACAACATAGACCCATCATTATTTTTCACAAATAGCTCTTGCAACTGTGCTTTTAATTCTCTTAACTCTGTTGGACCTATTCTATACGGAGCCATAAAAATAGGTTTGGTACCCGAGTAAACCTCAATCCTGAATTCTATTTCACGATTTAGAGGTAAACCTGGTAAATCTTCAAGAAAGACCTATGGAAACTCCTTGACTGTTGGAATATCTTTCAATCTCACTTTTGGCACTCTAATGTCTATTACATTAGCTAGAAAAGCTACACATCCTTTTCCATCATTTTCTTTACTGTCATTGCTGATATCACATTGGAGGGTGATTTCATTTTTTTGCCAATCACTATTATTTTAGACCATTTCGCATCCTTAAAAAATAACCGCTTCCTGTGACAATTCACCTATCCATGATGTGGAGACAACCAATTCATGCCTAAAATGATCTCAAACTCGTAAAAAGGTAACTCTATCAAGTTGATCGGAAATACAATCCCTTGAATCTTAATTGGACATTTTCTTCACACCCATGCTACCCTTGCATTATGACCCATAGGGTTCACCGCTATCATTTCACTATAAATTGGTTCTAAAGGAATTCCTCTAGTTCTAACCAACTTTTTGCTAATATATGAGTGCGTAGAACCAGGGTTAACTAAAACAAAAACAGGCTGATAAAAAATGTGAAATGTACCTGTTATGATCTCTGGATCATTCTGATCATCACTGGTCATTATATTATAAACTCGGACCACTCCCCAAGTCTCTTGTCTTTTGATAGCCTCAGATTGACCGCCTGATTTTCCTCTTCCTTTGCTTCTATTAGGTGTTGCTACTGATCTCTTAGATTGTACTGATCTATCCCAGATCTCTGTGGATAGCTCCTAGCATAATGACATGTTCGTCCACAAATAAAACAAGCTCCATAGAGCACTCTACATACTCTCTGGTGAAATTTGCCATATGTCTAACATGGGTTACCTTTTTCGCTAAAAGCTCTACCCGAGCTCGTAACAAAAGAATGAGACTACTTAGACTTCTGTGCAGCTACAGCAGCATCCGCTCTATCAGTATATCGGGAACTCGAGCCCTTGCCTCTCTTAGCATGAGATGTAGATGAAGACATCCCAATCATTTTTCCCATATGCATACTCTGCTCTGTTGCTAGAGTCTCCTCTTGAGCTCTTCCAATCGCCTTCGATCTATTTATCACTTCTTGCAGACTAGGCAAATTTAATGCCAACATCATCTCTTTTAACTTAGGCCTCAGACCCTCAATGAACCAATCTCGACGAGCTTTATCATTAGGTACCACCCCTATAGCATAACGGCTGAGCTTATTATATTCAGCCTCATACTCATGCACCGCTCGATCACCTTGTTTCAAGCTAAAAAATGTCAACAACATTGATCTCATAAACTGCTCCCCGATATACTTGTTCTTGAACTCATCTTGAAAGAACTACCAGTTCACTTGCTCGGGCGACGCATACATCGTCATGTTTGTCCACCACACCCGAGCTGATCCTCAGAGTAACGATACAGTTCCGCCCAGTTTTTCATGATCGGAGCACTGTAGAGTTTCCAACATCATCATCATATCATTCAACCATAAATCTGCATCCATATGACCTTCACCTTCTTCTCCCCTGAACTCAGGAGCTCCCAAACTTCTTAACTCCTTAGGAATTAGCATTCGCGGTTCTGGATGAGAAAGGGGAGGCGGAGGAGGTTGGAACCTTGTCAAAATAGCGTCGAGAGCTTGCATAAAAGCTCCAAACTCTGGAGCATGCATACCCTGAGGTGCCAGTGTACTGGCGTTCTCTGATGGAATTGGATGTTCGCTATTCTCCTCATAGCTTTCACTACCTGATCCAACTCTACTCTCTCGACCAGCCGCTCTTCTTGAATTCGTAGAATTCAACATCTAGCATAACATTCAATAAGATTGTAATTAAGTTAGTAAGGAGAGACATCTTTCATATTCATTTATACCCTATAAGTAACATTGATATCTTAGTGGTATATAAACCCTTTTTACATCAAAATACTCTAGATTTCGACCGAGAATTGGCTAAACATATAGCTCTGATACCAATAAATGTAATACCCATATCCCTTATACCTATCCGTATACGAGATACAACTGTCACATAACTTTTAAAACTGTTCCTCATTTGAAAACCCATAAAATTTTGTTTTGTTTTATAAAACATTTTAATTTACTTATAATAAGACATACATTAATATTTTACGTAGACAAACAAAAGAGAGGTTCAAACATTTCGCCGTTTTACAACAGTTTAATTCAAATATCATTCAGAGCATTTTTACTAAACCTATTACATGGCAACTAAAATACATCAAAAGTAGACAAAATATGTCATACTGTTACTGATGAGGCGACTTTGGCTTTGATATCCGATGGTCTCCTTACTCAGCTTGTATTAAACCTACGCGTGAAACAAACACACATTAAGTATTACTTAGTGAGGCAATAACTGATTATACAATGAAATCATTATATCACTATTTCTTATCAATCAAATACCAATTCATTATTTTTCCAGTCATTATCATTTCTTTGTAATACACCCGTAGTGCCCATACGGTCATTCATAAACATATTATGAATTCTGTGGAAATACACACTTAGTGCCGAAACGGTTATTCATCCACATAGGATGAATTCCTTGAAATACGCACTTAGTGCCGAAAAGGTTATTCATCCACGTAGGATGAATTCCGTGAAATGCACACTTAGTGTCGAAACAGTTATTCATCCACATAGGATGAATTCCGTGAAATGCACACTTGGTGCCGAAACTGTTGTTCATCCACATAGGATGAATTCCGTGAAATGCACACATTTAGTGCCAAAATGGTTGTTCATCCACATAAGATGAATTCCGTGAAATGCACACACTTAGTGCCGAAACGGTTGTTCATCCACATGGGATGAATTTCGTGAAATGCACACTTTGTGCTGAAACAGTTATTCATCCACGTAGGATGAATTCCATGAAATGCACACTTAGTGCCGAAATGGTTATTCATCCACATAGGATGAATTCCGTGAAATGCACACTTAGTGCTGAAAGGGTTGTTCATCCACATAGGATGAATTCCATGAATTGCACACTTAGTGCCTATTTGGTAATCACCACATACATATTAAACAATCATACATATATGATTAGTACAACATATAATTACATAATTAATTGCACTCACTTGGCTATCTTCGCTACTGTATCCAAAATGCAAAGCTGCTTACTTAGGTACTTTACCTTTGCCCTTCGTTTTTACTTGTCTCGGGAGCTTAATTTCGATCTACTCAATCATCTATTAAATACATGTACAATATCAATTGTTAGTATATTTCCTAACAATTTCACTTAAACATTACTCAATAGAACCTATTATTAAATTTTCTACAACAATATTAGCCTATCTTACATCTTCTGGCTTCTCAGTATAGAAACCTGTTGAAAACATTTTGATATTTCGATATAACAAATTAAGTTAAATGAATTTTAAGATTTTCCAAATGATTTTCTAGGTATATTCGATATAATTATTCGAATATCAAAACATTACTCCAAATATTTCAAAAATCATTTTTAATCCTTACTTAAGTGTAAAATTAAGTTTTAATCTTAAATCAATTTCAAAATAATCTTTCAAAGTATTTCGAACCATTTCAAAGCCAAAAATTCCAGATTGCTCAGAGGGAACCGATTCCCCCTGAACGGTTTGGCTCAGAGATTTCCAGAATGCTCGGAGGGAACCGATTCCCCCATAGGGGTACCGATTCCCCCCTGTTCAACGGTCGAAATATTTGAATTTTACACTTAGGGAACCGATCCCCTATGAGGGGGAACCGATTCCCCCCACGCTCCAAGCATTTTTATTAAATGTTTTCACACTTAAACGGCTATATTATCTTCATTAATTATCCCCAACGTTCAGAAGTGATTCAAGGTATATTTAAACAAGTTCTGAAGCCCTTGATCAACAAGAAATTATAGAGAAACAAGAGAGAAAGCATCAAACACCAAGTTTGTGCAAATCAAGCCAATTTTCCTTTCAATATTCATTTTGCTTTCAAGAACACCATTTGTGCTCATTTGTAATTATCTTTGAGTGTTCTTTTCTTGTTCTAGAATTGTGCAAACATCTTACCTTGTGAGGTTTTCCTTGTAAGTTTGCAAATTTGTAATCTTCTCTTTGAGAAAGAGTGTTCTCAAGAATTGGGGTATATTCTTGAGGGTGTTGTAAGGTTATCTCTTTGGCCTCAAAAGAAAGAACAAATTAGTGAATTTGTTGGGAAATCCTTAGTGTGAATAGCTAAGGTAGTGGACGTAGACTTTGATTGAGAAAGTCTAACCACTCTAAATCGCTGTGCAATTACTTTCAATTTTCTACAAAAGCTTCCACCAAATTTTTAATTCCCATTCACCCCCTCTTGGCCAAATCCGTCAATTGATTAACTCAACAATTGGTATCAGTGCCTAACTCATTTGAAGGTTTAATCGCCTCTTGAGTCGATTCGGGAAGAGTTATATCAATTATCAAAGTCATCAATGGCCTCCGCTTCAAACTTCGACTCCGGTCTCAATTCGATGCCCGTCAACAAGCCTCCTTTCTTCAATGGAGCTAACTATGCTTATTGGAAGAATAGAAAGATGTACTTCATTCAAGCAAGTGACATGGGAGCATGGAATGCTGTAGAAGAAGGATACATCAAACCTCTCACTCATCCAAGGTTGTGGAGTGAAGGAGAGACAAGAATGTTCCAGCTCAACTCCAAAGCCATCCATATCATTTTTTGTGCTCTTGGACCAGATGAATACGGAAGAGTTTCATCGTGTACAACCGCCAAAGAAATATGGGACAAACTTCAAGTCACTCATGAAGGTACCGATGAGGTAAAGAAATCTAAAATTATATTCTAACGCATAGCTATGAAAATTTCAGGATGAAACCAAATGAAGATATCAAAGCTATGACGATAGATTTTCAACGATATCAATGGTCTCAAATCATATGGAGAGATCATTTCAAATGAAAAGCTTGTGAGGAAGTTAGTCTACTCCCTCCCAAAATCGTGGCAATCAAAGAAGACGACAATCATCGAGTCTAAGGACTTAACGTCCTTAACTCTTGAAGAGCTAATTGGGTCACTCCTCACTCATGAAATGATGCTCGAAGATGAGGTGGACCTCGACAAAATTGATGAGACACCAAAGGAGAAGGAGAAGAAGAAAAACATTGGAGTTACTCTCAAATCCACAAAAGATGAGAGTGATTCGAATAACGATGACGATGACGAGGAAATGGCATTGTTTGCCAAACGGTTCAAAAAAATGATGAGACCTTATCGAGGAAGAAAATTCAAATGAAATGAAGGCCTCAAAAATGAACCGAAAGAGAAGGACCCAATCATTTGCTACGAATGCAAAAAGCCAGGGCGTGTTAAATATGATTGCCCACAATTGAAGAAAAAGGGTCAATCAAAGAATAAGCACAAGGCTCATGTGGCTACATGGAGCGATGAAGAAAGTTCCGATGAAGAGGAACAAGAAGTAGCTAACTTGTGCTTGATGGCATTTGGGGAAGATTCTAAGGTAACTTCTAACTCATCTGATTTTGATGATTTATCCTATGATGAGTTATTAGAGGAATATAATGGGTTGGCTTCGGATTATGAGAAATTATTTTTAAAATATAAAAACGATGTTTCAAAATTGAAAAATGAAAACAAACTCATATCCAAAACCAACAACGATCTTGAAAGTAAAATCAAAGATTTGCAAATCAAACTAGAAGAGTTTGAAAAGAAAAATTTAGATTTGCAAAATTTACTTTCAAAGATCAATGATGATCATCAAAATAAAATTGATGATCTTAAAACTTCTTTTGATAAAGTTGGAACAAAACATTTTGAAAAAGGTGGAAATTCAAAATCCAACTTTGTTAGAAAAAGTTTAAGAAACTACAATCATAGAGGTCCCCAAAGAACCTCTAATGGAAAAAATCATTAGAAGTATGTGGGTTCCTAAAGAACTCATTACTACTAAAGATAAAAATATCCTACACAAATGGATACCTAAGGGGACTAGGATTTTGGAAACTAATGAATATGGACCCAAAAGAATTTGGGTACCAAAAATCAAAAATTAATCTATGTTTGTAGGGAAATGAGCATTGCTACAAGGCACGGGAAACAAATTTAAATTCATGGTACCTTGATAGTGGATGCTCAAGACACATGACCGGAGACAAAAGCCGGTTCATTGAGCTTAACGCCAAAAATGGAGGAGAAGTGACTTTTGGAGACAATTCAAAAGGTCACATTGAAGGTATTGGTACAATAGGTAATACCTCTTCCATACAAATTAAGAATGTTTTATATGTGAATGGATTAAAGCATAATCTATTGAGTATTAGTCAATTATGCGATAAAGGATTCAGTGTCTTATTTGAAATTAATGGTTGTAAAGTCATTGACATTGCATCTAATCGGATTATGCTTATTGGTCATAGAATAGGGAACATTTACATGGTGCATTTAGATTCTTTTGATATGACTAATTTATGCCTAGTTGCTAAGGATGAACATGGTAGTTGGTTATGGCATATGAGACTAGAACATGCTAGTATGAGTGTTTTGCAACGGCTAATTCAAGGTGATTTAGTTCGAGGGTTGCCTAAGCTTAAATTTGATAATGATAAAATCTGTGATGCTTGTGCTAAAGGAAAACAAAAGCGTGTTTCTGTTAAATCCATTAATGAGTATCAACTAGTAGAGTATTACAATTGATCAATGTAGATCTTTTTGGGCCAACTAGGACTACTAGCTTGGGTGGAAAACAATATGCATTTGTCTTGGTAGATGACTATTCTAGATATACTTGGGTTCTATTTTTAAGTACTAAAGATGAAGCATTAGAACAGTTCATCACATTTTCAAAAATAATCCAAAATGAAAAGGGTTACTCTATAACTAGTGTTAGGAGCGATCATGGAACTGAATTTGAAAATCTTGGATGTATTGAATTTTGTAATTCTAATGGTATTAGTCATAATTTTCAGCACCTAGAACCCCTCAAAAAAATAGAGTTGTTGAGAGGAAAAATCGAACTTTAGAAGAAATGGCTAGAACCATGCTTTGTGAAAATAATTTGCCAAAATATTTTTGGGCGGAAGCCACAAATACTGCTTGTTATGTTGTTAATCGAGTAATGATTAGGCCAATTTTAAAGAAAACTTCATATGAAATTTTCAAAAATAAAAAGCCTAACATTAGCTATTTTCATCCTTTTGGATGTAAATGTTTTGTTTTAAACAACGGTAAAGAAAACCTTGGCAAATTTGATGCTAAAAGTGATGAAGGAATTTTTCTGGGTTACTCCTTAAATTCTAAATCTTATCGAGTATTTAATAAAAGAACTTTAGTTGTAGAAGAGTCTATACATGTTGTTTTCGATGATAATCCCCTTCCAAGGAAGGATTCTTGTGTGAATGATGATGTAGGTGTTATAAATACAAATGATGTTAGACATGAAGTTGGAGAACCATCATCAAAGGAAGAAACGAAAAATGAGGAAACTCATGATCCTCTTGAGAATCCAACCATTGAAGAAAGGGAAGTATCTTATCCAAGAGAGTACAACTATGTCAAGGGTGGTGAGATTATAGGTGATTCATCCAAAGGGGTAACAACTCGATCTTCTCTTAGAAATATTTGTAATTATGTTGCATTTATTTCATGCATAGAGCCTAAGAATATTAAAGAAGCATTAAATGATGAACATTGGATTATGACTATGCAAGAAGAATTAAATCAATTTGAGAGAAGTAAAGTATGAACATTAGTTGAAAGGCCTAGTAATAAATCTACTGTAGGTACTAGATGGGTATTTAGGAATAAGCTTGACGAGAGTGGTAATATAGTGAGAAACAAGGCTAAACTTGTTGCTCAAGGGTATACTCAAGAAGAGGGTATAGACTATGATGAAACATATGCTCCCATAGCTAGGATGGAAGCAATTAGAATGTTATTAGCATTTGCATGTTTTCATGAATTTAAATTATATCAAATGGATGTTAAAAGTCATTTTTAAATGGTTTTATAAAAGAAGAAGTGTATGTGGAACAACCTCCAGGATTTGAAGATTCAAAATTTCCAGATCATGTTCTTAAATTGACAAAAGCTCTTTATGGTTTAAAACAAGCTCCTAGAGCTTGGCATGAAAGATTGTCAAATTTTTTAATTGAAAAAGGTTTTTCAAAAGGAAAGGTTGACACTACATTGTTTTTAAAGCATAAAGGTAAAGATTTATTAGTAGTTCAAATTTATGTTGATGATATAATATTTGGTTCTACTAATGATGTTCTTTGCCAAGAATTTTCTAAGCTAATGCAAAGTGAGTTTGAGATGAGCATGATGGGGGGAGCTCTCATTTTTCTTGGGACTCCAAATCAAGCAAAGAAAAGATGGCATCTTCATTAATCAAGCTAAGTACGTCAAAGATATGCTCAAGAAGTTTGGACTGGAAAATGGGAAACCTCATGACACTCCAATCAGCTCTTCAACAAAGCTTGACTTAGATGAAGGAGGTAAATGTGTAGATGTTAAATTATATAGGTCAATGATTGGATCTCTACTTTATCTAACTGCAAGTAGACCAGACATTATGTTTAGTGTTTGCTTATGTGCTAGATTTCAATCATGCCCTAAGGAATCACATTTACTAGCTGTTAAGAGAATCTTTAGATACCTTAAGGACACTCCTAGTTTAGGACTTTGGTATCCTAGAGACTCTAGCTTTAGCTTGCATGCTTTTTCTGATGCGGATTATGGAGGATGTAAATTAGATAGGAAAAGCACCTCCGGTATTTGCCAATTTCTTGGAAATATGTTGATTTCTTGGTTTTCAAAGAAACAAAATTATGTTGCATTATCTATCACTGAAGCAGAATATATTTCAGTCGGTAGTTGTTGTGCACAAGTTTTATGGATGAAACAACAACTTTTTGATTATGGAATTGAAGTAGGTACTATTCCTATCAAGTGTGACAATACTAGTGCTATTTGTCTCCCTAAAAATCTCATCCAACACTCTAGAACTAAACACATTGAAATTAGACATCACTTCATTAGAGACCATGTCACTAAGGAAGATGTAGTTCTAGAATTTGTTGATACTTTGCATCAATTAGCGGATATTTTTACAAAACCCTTAGATAAGGAAAGATTTTGGACACTTAGGAGAGAATTAGGTTTAAGTGACCTATCTTCACTTAGTGTTTAAAATAATTCAGCACTTTTAATAAATACTGAAAAATGCTCATAATAATAATTTTTGATTGCATTCATTACTATTAGTTAGGGGGAGTTTATGATTCTTGATGAAAAATTAACTTTATGTTCAAATATTGATTAAAGATTAATTTAATTGTTTGAACATAATTATTTTTCAATATATGAGTTGCCTATACCACTAGAGAAGATTAATTTAGCATTTTGTATGCTTAAAAGTCGGATTTTAGCATTTTGGTGCAGAGGGAATCGATCCCCCCATGAGGGAACCGATTCCCCCTTTGAAGGGGAACCGATTCCCCCCACAGGGGAATCGATACCCCCCTGGGGTTCTGTTAAAATCGGACAGAACACCCCAAAACCCCAAAACCTATTCCGTCTTTTCTCACCCTCAAACACTCAAATCTCCATTCTTGCCTCAAATCATTGATTTTAATCGGAATTCACTTCAAATATCATCTCCTAAACTTGCAATCATCATTAAAATCGTGCAAACAACATCTAAATCCCCTCAATCTTCATCTTTCAAGGTAAATTTTTCTAAACTCTCTATTTCATTAATTTTGAACATAGGATTAGTTTTAATCAGTTCTAGGTTGAAATAGTGATCGGGCATTGATTGTTTAGTGATTAGAAACTAGATGTTACAACTAATTTCATCAAAAACACAAGAATTTTCCAAAAAATTTAAATTTTCGAAATTAAAAAAAAATTGTTGTTTTTCAAATTATTGTGTTTTGATTAGATTATGTTGTTGTTATGAAAACTATACATATATTGTTTCTCAAAACCATATTTTTTCAAAAGTTTTTCAAAAACTTTGCCCATTAGGATTGTTTTAGAGAACCTTGAAATATTGAGGACTCAATTGAGTTTTGGGATTAATTGAATTGCATACATTTGTTTTTAAAATTGCAGATTATCCAATCTATTCCGATTTCCTTCACCATGTCTAATCCTAAACGTGCTAGGTCTTCATCTAGTCGTTCTAGTCGTCAACCAAATCCTCCTCCTATTCCTCAAAATCCTATTCCAAATCTTGATCCTAACTTGACTATCCAAAATTCTTGTTTCAATCAACCGGGTCCTAAAGACTATCGTTATTGGTTTTACCAATATTTTGACTCGTATAAAATTAGGGAAGAACGTATCCCATCTCTTCAAGCTATGGTTGCTATTAACTTTAAATATCTCCCTATCTTGCATGAATGGAAATTTGATAAACTTTTCGAACTTGAACCCGTTGTCTATCATTAACTTGTTCGTATCTTCTACTGTAATGTCGTTTGTATCAAAAATCGTGACAAACCCAAAACCATAGGAGTACGTTCCTACCTCCTAGGTTAATATTTCCATCTTGATCCGGATTACATAGCCAATGCCTTAGGCTTGGATAATGAAGGTTTATCAAATGAAAAACAAGTTTTAGGCTCACGATATAAACGAAATGATAGTGCAAGTGTTCTAGATCTTCATGAGCGTTTTCTTCATCTCATGATCACTTGGTGGTTTCGACCATCCGGGGGTCGTTATTCCACTCTCAGAGCTTTAGACCTTTGGTGGTTGCATTGTTTTGAACACAACATAAAAATAAACCTTTCGATATTATCTTTGCTGAGATCGTTGAAACCGTTAACCTAGTGCCAAATAAGAAACTCTGTTCTTCACTAGTTTACGGTTGTATCCTTAGTAATCTCTTTTCTAAAGCCAAGCTTCGAGTTGGTCTAGATGCCGCTTTTCCTCTTAAGGAACAAATCAATTTCTTTCTTTAACAAGAGCGGGATGGGTCAAAAATAAAGAAACCGGTGAATGGGTTCGATCTTCTGCAACAACTCCGGGAGCTAGTTCTTTACAAGCTCCACCCGAAGCTGACGAAGATCTCGAGCTTGAGCAATTAATGCGAGACATCGATGAAGCTGAAGATGAACCTGAGCAGCCCGAAGAGCAAGCACAACAATCGACTCAAATGCCTCCATATTTTCAATCTTTTATGGAGACATTTGATTACCGATATGCGACCATGGATTCGCGCTTTAATTCTATAGAGTCTCATTTATCCACAATGGGAACTCAACAATTAGAAATTCTTCGGGAAATGCGTGCAAATAATGAAGCAACCAACGCACGTATTAATGACCTCACTAACGAAATGGCCGCTATGCGAGCTCGTTTTCCTCATCCTGATCCGGATATGTGATTAAATGTTTTACTTTGAACTCCAAATTCATTGTTTTAACATTTTGAATATTTTGGAATGTTTGAATTTGTGGATTGTGAATTTGTTTGGATTTATGGATGGTGTGAACTTATATGTTTGGTGTGATTTATTCATTATTGCATCATTTATCATTATTAGCAATATGACCAATTTTACCATATCACATTGTTTATGAATATTGATTATGGAACTAAATGGCTAACGTTTCTCTTGATTGTGATCTTAGCAGCTTATGCATACATATACCTAATCAATTGGCTAAATGTTTTTCACGTTTCTTTGAATCTTTTTGATTTAACAAAAAGGGGGAGAAGTGTGTGTTTTAAGTGTGTTTTAAAAATGATAAATGGGAGAAGTGTTAAAGTAAGGGGGAGTAATTTCAAAACTTGATTTCAAAATCTTAAAATTACTAAAATATTTTGTTATATCAAAAAGGGGGAGATTGTTGAAAACATTTTGATATTTCGATATAACAAATTAAGTTAAATGAATTTTAATATTTTCCAAATGATTTTCTAAGTATATTCGATATAATTATTCGAATATCAAAACATTACTCCAAATATTTCAAAAATCATTTTTAATCCTTACTTAAGTGTAAAATTAAGTTTTAATCTTAAATCAATTTCAAAATAATCTTTCAAAGTATTTCGAACCATTTCAAAGCCAAAAATTCCAGATTGCTCAGAGGGAACCGATTTCCCCCCAAGGGGGTACCGATTCCCCCCTGAACGGTTTGGCTCCGAGATTTCCAGAATTCTCGGAGGGAACCGATTCCCCCATAGGGGGTACCGATTCCCCCTGTTCAACGGTCGAAATATTTGAATTTTACACTTAGGGAACCGATCCCCTATGAGGGGGAACCGATTCCCCCCACGCTCCAAGCATTTTTATTAAATGTTTTCACACTTAAACGGCTATATTATCTTCATTAATTATCCCCAACGTTCAGAAGTGATTCAAGGTGTATTTAAACAAGTTCTGAAGCCCTTGATCAACAAGAAATTATAGAGAAACAAGAAAGAAAGCATCAAACACCAAGTTTGTGCAAATCAAGCCAATTTTTCCTTTCAATATTCATTTTGCTTTCAAGAACACCATTTGTGCTCATTTGTAATTATCTTTGAGTGTTCTTTTCTTGTTCTAGAATTGTGCAAATATCTTACCTTGTGAGGTTTTCCTTGTAAGTTTGCAAATTTGTAATCTTCTCTTTGAGAAAGAGTGTTCTCAAGAATTGGGGTATATTCTTGAGGGTGTTGTAAGGTTATCTCTTTGGCCTCAAAAGAAAGAACAAATTAGTGAATTTGTTGGGAAATCCTTAGTGTGGATAGCTAAGGTAGTGGACGTAGACTTTGATTGAGAAAGTCGAACCACTCTAAATCGCTGTGCAATTACTTTCAATTTTCTGCAAAAGCTTCCACCAAATTTTTAATTGCCAATTCACCCCCCTCTTGGCCAAATCCGTCAATTGATTCAACAAAACCCATACCATGGTATCGATACTACCACACTATGGTTTCGATATTACTCTATGGTATCAATACCATTTTTGCATTATGTTTTGAATGGTATCGATACCTTACCTTCGGTATCGATACTCCCCCTTCAGTATTGATACTGATTGAATGAGTATCGATACTACCTAGCTGATTCATCCCTCGTGCCCAGAATTTCCAATTTTCAACCCGATTATCACCCAAATGATGTCAAAATTTGTTATAATCACACCATACAATACTATTAAACTCTTCTTTAACTATCCATACTAACATTCCTTTATTTAGATACTCAAAACATCTAGTATCCCTCAAGATCATTTGATTCGAAGAATCACACCAAAATTTCTATTTTGTTTTTAAACTCATCCAATGCTTCTAATATCTTATTTACTACTTTGACAAGTCAAAACAACCAGTAAACATCAATAAAATCTAATATACTAACATATCATTTCAAATCGCATTTTCTAAAATCTCTAATATTTTCTCTATTTCATAGTTTTAATCTCATTTAATCCTTCCTTAAGCTTCTATATCACTTAAGGTTGTAAAAACAACCCATAATCAAAAGGAAAAATTGATTAATTGAAGCTTACCTTTGGAGCTATGGAGGAGGCTTTATCCACGTGAAAGAAGAAGAAAAGGAAAATGGTTTTTTGGTATCTACTTTCCCCTTTTCCCTTTTCTTTAATACCTTACTAATAAAAATTTTAAATTCATTTTCCTTTAAAAGACCAAAATGCCCTCTAAATCATCAATTATTACCATTTAGTCTAAACCACAAATCCTAATCATTCTTATCTTTTATCATTTAATCTAATAAATCCTCCTATTTTTAAATCCTTTCAATAAAGTCCTTAATTTGGTATTTGGGGTATTACAATACCTAACCCTTAAGTATTGATATTATCTGTCGATAGTTATATTAAAACAAGGCTAAAAACTATTTAATATAAAATAAGTATTGATACTTCCATATCAATATCTATACTACCTCATTGGGGATCAACTATATCTTCGAAGTTCATAAAATAAATGGGGTATCTATACCACTAGACTGATATCGATACCACTATCTCATGTATTGACACTCACCTTGTGTATCGATACTAACTCCATCTTTGATGTTTAAATAAATCTCCTCGATATCGATATCAAGCATCTGGTGTCGATAACTTATGAACAATATTGATACCATGAACAACTATATCGAAACTTTAAGTTAAACTTGCTCATCTTTACACACTCATTCAACTGGTATCGGTACTATAATAGTATCAATACCAAAGCCTAGAAAATGGTTTCTAAGGCTCAAAAATTACTCTCAAACCCTCTCTACATATTACTATTAAGGTCATGCATCATTTTTATGGTTCTCAAGGGTCATATAGGATCATTTAGCACTTAAATATCTTATGTCAAACACTTAAACAAGCATTTCAAGCCAAAATCAAACAACACACAATGCTTTCAAGTTATATTCTACCACAAAGCATCATCTTTATGATAGCCATGATACTACAAGGTGTTAATGATACACTACCATGCATCAAATCAACCAAAGGAAGCTCCTTAATCAAGATCACCAAGCTTGCATTTACCTCTAATCCTTGAGGGTTTTCTTCGCTCTTTTGTTAATCAAACAACATCAAAAATGATCTCTAATCACTATCAAATTTCAATAAAGACTAAGGGAAAATTTTAGAAACAAATGCATGCTCTAAAACTCTCCATAAATAGATAAAGAATTAAACCCCACCATAAACACTCTTGGATTCATGCTTCCCAAAATGAGTGATATGTTACTCAAATTAAAGCACTTGAAACTCTATGAATGTTTCTTGCCTTGATGAAGTTGAGATTTTATCTCTAAGGTGTTAAATTGAGGGTTTTCAAAAAAAAATTGGTGGGGGTGGGGGTGGGGGTGGGGGGGGGGGAGAGGAAGAGGAAGCAAATAAGGAGAAGAGATGAAGTGAGAGAAATGGTATTTGCCTTCAAAATCTTAAATGAGTTAATCACCTTTTCGGCCCCCCAACCTTAAAGCTCTCATAAAAATCTCTTTTTTCTATGTCCAATTGGGCTAATTCTCACATAAATAAAGCCTCACTTGCCTAAATGATCCAATTAATACCCTAACCGACCCAAAATTATCTTCAACTCTCATATGTTAACTCAAAAATTTGAACTGCTACACACCAATGAAAAAAATATTTATTTTCCATTTTTTTCACTTTTCTATCTCTTCAATTTCTCACCATTTCATTTTTTTCACTCTACAAAACAAAATCTTCATTGTACTGACACATTGAATAAATATACAAAAGTTAATTATATTTTATTAATTTATTTAATTTTCAATTATGAAATCTTTGCCAAAATCCAATATTTAAACTAAAAAACTATTTTTTAAAAAGATATACATATTTATAAAATCTATTAACTATTATAATTATCTTATTGAAATAAATTATATTTTATTAACTTTCAAAACATTTACCAAATTTTAAAATTTAGAACTTAAAATTCCCAAATTTTGGTTATAATAATGAAACCAACATTTATTCACCAGAGGAAAGGGATACATGTCCGAGGGAGTGGCAATTCCACCGCACCTTTATTTCCAAAAACATATATAACTTGGTATTAGACAGTAAATGTTGTTAAATTTTTACATTTGCCATTGTAATGTCACGTCTTGAAGTAGGGAACATAAATCCCACATCGAAAAACAGAAGGGAATTTCTAAAATTTACAAGTGGCTCGCTGTACATCCTATCAGACATTTTTTTGGAAAAGGATAACGATATCATGATCAGTGGTATCAAAACAACTCTTTAACTACTCTCTTTCACGTCGAGTGTCCTAGCGGACGAAGTAGGCAGCGTGGACAATCGTGATGATGACTCACAATGAGGATGTCACGAGATAAGTAGTGAACACACCGGAGAGAAATCCTAAAGTTTATAAACGGTGTAGATCTAAATAGTGATGCAAAGGACACTGTATAAATCAGAAATCAGTCCATTCTTTTTCTATAAAGTGATGCAAGTTGTTAAAGGAACAAAGATTTTCCATGTCTATCAATGTAATTCAACTCCATGAGTATGACCAAATGCACAAACCTATGTTAGAAAGAACATACATTTCATCGAAAGGTTCGAATACGGAACGGCTACAGACTGTTCTTGTTAGCAGCATGTAGTCAACCTTGTAAACGAAGCTCATAAACGAAAAATGACCGAATATAAAGATTGATCATAAGATCATTGGAGCATAAAATGATAATGCAATGGCAACTTTCGTGCAGTTGATTGATACATGATATCATTTTAAAAATGAAGAAACAAAATTGAATCACAAAATGAATGATAGTCAATACTCTCATGTATTTGCGTCAATGAATTCTCTGTATTCTTTCTTCATTTTGACCCCGGATACAGTCCTGTAAAACCAGGAAAAAGAGGAATTGGATGGAGGCAAGAAGTTTATTTTGACCCTTAGCATAGTATTAAATTGTGGCCGCAATGCAGCGTAATGGCCGCATCGTAACGTTTTTCAAGGTCACCGCGACACCACAACCACATCTAAAATCATATTTACTTTTAAGAAACAAATCACGCCGTAACGTCCGCAACCGCAATTTAGTACTATGATCCTTAGACGTTATAAAACTGATAGTGATGCATTTCTTTTGCAACAAGCCTACTCATCAATTAACAATATAACAAGTTTGTTTTTGCATATACATGAAAAAGGACAAGTTTAGCCAACCTGAGCATCTCTTTATTTTTGAAAAACTGCACACATGGTGTACCCATAATTCCAGCAGCTTCAGCAATTTCTGGATCTTCCTCGATATCGATTTCGATAAAATGTACACTCTGATCAAATTCATCAATCACCTGTAAATAGACAGATTTAGTGAAAGATAAGCAAAACAAAATTTCATTTTGCATGATATAATTTTGCATATAATTATAGATGTGTCAGATGCATGCGAAACTTTGTGAAACAATATGATATAATTTTTAACTTCCATCATAATCACACGGCTAATGATTCAGAGAATGAGATTTACACAAGCTTAGTAGTCTAATAATCTATGTAATCCTGAAACATAAAACCGGTAATAAATCACGTTGAAGATTTTGCAAATCAAGTCCAACTCGGCAAGCTAAACAGCATGAAGTTTGAACATATTAGGACTAATATACCGTGCTAAGAATTGGCTTCAAAGTCCGACATGGACCGCATGTTGGTGAAGTATATAATACACATTAAAGCCTTGGACTCTCGTGATACAACTTTCGCAAAGCATACTGAAATAGAATAAATGAATAATACTGGTTTATTGATAAGAAAAAATTGAAAACTGAAAACAAAAACAAATCTAGGCCTATTAGGTACAAACCTGGCCCTTATGCTTTGTGAGTGTAATGTCAAAACCTTCTTGAATATCTCTATCCGTCAGTTCTCTCTTGACCTCCTCAGTTTGAGGCTGCAAGATATATGATCATGATAAATATAATAAAAGCATGTGTGATATAACTCCGAAGGAGCTTAGTAAGGCCGATCATTGAGACAGTACAAAAATACTTGCAAAATATAATAAGAACACCGGAGTTGGCATTTGTTAGAAAGAAAAATACCTGATGAAACTCAACCAGAAGATCATTTCTAACAAGGTATCTTTCAACAGATAAAGCAGCAATGCATCCGGATCCAGAAGCAGTTACAGCTTGTCTCCACTCATGGTCCTGTTAATGAAATGAACCAATGGCGTTGCAAGACAAATTCATTATATACAGACTTCTTCAAAGACGTGAAGCCAGATGGTAGTTTAAATTCATCAGGTAACTCGAGCACCATCATGTTTCATGTCATGAAGAGAATGCAGTAAGCCTTCCAAGAACTCATCAATGGTCTTTTTCATGCAAGGAAACCATCAAAAGAAAATATTTAGTTTTCCATAGTTATATTTATGTTTCTTTGGGTCATCAGTAAGATCATGTATCGTACAGGAATACACATATTCGACACCACAAACTGAATATGGACAAATGGGAGGCTGACTACAAACATAAGGGAAAACTTAGGAAATATGAACATGCTCCTGTCAAACAAACGTCCATGCCCAACATTTCATGTCATGAAGAGAATGCAGTAAGCCTTCCAAGAACTCATCAATGGTCTTTTTCATGCAAGGAAACCATCAAAAGAAAATATTTAGTTTTCCATAGTTATATTTATGTTTCTTTGGGTCATCAGTAAGATCATGTATCGTACAGGAATACACATATTCGACACCACAAACTGAATATGGACAAATGGGAGGCTGACTACAAACATAAGGGAAAACTTAGGAAATATGAACATGCTCCTGTCAAACAAACGTCCATGCCCAACATTTATCCTAACAGAAACATGGGTTATAAATTGTCTTTCCCGCAGCAAATACAACAGAAGCAACACCCTACACCTAAGAACACTAGTTTTCTGAATCTAATACTATATGCATGGACATACATGTCAGACAGAAGCACTCTCTAGAAATCATATACACCATGAAAGATAAAATGACACTCCTTAAAACAATTCAATATATAGCAGGCTATGCAGTCTTGCCAAATAATCAGAATATTGGAAGAACTTTATGCTATAAATATTCAACCAAATTGATAATGGTTGACTAGGATTAATCCAATAATGACAATTCTTTATTATATAAATTGGAACTATATGTTAATTTTTTTACAAATCTGAAATCTAAAAGTTCTATTCATGAAAGCCAACATATCAATTTAGTTTCATCATTTTCAAATACTAGAGTGTCACTTAAATAGGCATTTATGAAAAATTCCCATCGTTATGAACCCGAGTTTGGGATCAAGTTACTGGGCAATGAACAGGAAATTCAGATTTTGAAGAAGGTTCTTCGACCTTTTCTCGTCCCCTATTTTTGCCTATGATGATGAAACTCTAAGGGAGTAGCCTACAACAAGTTGATGGATAAAGAAAACCTTATGAAATAAATAAAATTGAGAATAGATAATAGAGAATCATAGGAATAAGATAAACTTAAAAAAAATAAAAGATAAAATCAAAATCAAACCCCTTTGGCTCTTGGTTTCTTGCATGTCAGACCCATCCAACAGATTACAGATTATAAGAGAGAAATGAAAAGTAGACCAAAAATTTGACTTGTTGAGCTCATAACCGGTTTGAATCTTAGACACTGAAGAACAAAAAGAAAAGTTTCGCTCTCTCATTATTACAATTGGGTTACTCTTGTCCACCAACAACATATGTGAGCATTGCACTGTCATTTTCCTTGATGTTCCCTATATTGTACCTACTTCAACTGATGATGCTAGAGCAATCCTTAGATTCTTTAATGCCCATACCAAGGTATTACGAAATATTCCAAACACAAGCATTTATGATTTTTAATTAATACTCCTATATTTTTGAAATGCTAAGGCGAACATACCATAAATTCAGGCATTGCTGACACACAAGTCAATGTTTTGAGGAGATGAGATATTTGTTAACTGGTCCCAAACTAATATGATATAAGAGGAAGATTACCTGCACGTCTCCTGCTGCAAAGACACCTTCAACAGAAGTCTTAGCAGTACCCTCCTCAACTATCACGTATCCTGAGCTGTCAAGTTTTACTTGACCTTGCAACAGCTGGCTATTTGGTGAATGTCCTATACCATAAAACAAGCCCTTTGCTTCGAGCACAGATTCCTCCCCTGTATCAACTCTTCTGGTTAGTATGCTGGACATTTGACCTTTCGTATTGCTAACAACATCCACGGCCTCTACATTGAAGTGCAAGGTGATATTTTGGATTGTCGTAAACTCTGAAACATTCGTGTTAATTACTTGTTAAACAAACATTCAGGGAGTTAAACTCGACAAGCAAAATGTTCATTAGTACACGATGCACCACAATCAAGGTAGCAATTAGAATGACCACGAGAAATTTCAATTAGAACTAAACCACTGACTTCATTCAAATATAAGAACAAAAGTGATGAAAAAATCAAATCACCACAAATTCCATTACATCATGGCCTAAGCTTTTGGATAATTCATTCTTGAGAAATTTCAAATAATATAAAAAGTTTTAAACAGAATAGTTCAATAAATTTCATGAAGGTCATGCTTTGATAAAATTTCCTAGGTTCCCATGACCAAAGCAAACAACTTGTAAAGTCACGCAGATATGAGATAGCATCAACTTCTATGATGATCACCATGACTATAAAATGATAGAAGCAACTTCTTTATATTAGCTAGCATTTCCCCAACACAACTAGCATAACAAGCCAGTATCCTATTTTGTGTCTGTATACTTTCTAAACATCACCATACCACTTCCAACAAAAAATTCAAATTTCTACTCCATTCACTTTGATTCATTCCGACATATGGGGTTCGGATTTGTTACCTTCATTGATGATTGTATAAGGATCACATGGGCCTATTTGATGAAAACAAGTCTGAAGTTCCAATTATATGTACACATTGTCAAAGGTTATGAAGAATCAATTTGGAGTCAACATTCAAACCTTGGGACCTAACAATGGAAGAGAATATTTCAACCAAAGAGCTAATGACATACTTATCAAACAAAGGCATTCTACACAAACCAACTTGCATTGAGGCTCCTAAGCAAGATGGTGATGCTTAAAGAAAGGATAGACATTTTCTTGAAGTTGCTCGCCTTTCTTGTTTTAAAAGTGTACCAAAGTTTTGTTCATTAGAAAGGATAGACATTTTTCTTGAAGTTGCTCGCCTTTCTTGTTTTAAAATCATTCATTATAACAACTTATTTAATCAAAAAGATGACTACCAGAGTCCTCTAAGATCATAGTGCTATCGAGAAATTAATAAACTTTTGAGATTTAAAATTTTTCCTAGAATCTCTTTGGTTATACTGTGCCTCATTTGAATGATTTGGTTGATAGTTTTATTGTCCCTCAAATTGAGGAAATAGATTGTCACTATAATTAATGAGGAATTAGTGGCTTCAAGACATATTTTTATAAATTCTAGCAAGTTATGGTTATGGAGGAAAATCATAGAGTTTTTCTCGTTGAAATTTTAAATCTCAAATTCTATCTTCATCTGATCTCTGAAATTCTACAAGGTACCGAAGCTTGACTTGGAGAAATCGAAAGCCAAAATTTTGGAAATAAACTAAAGTTTAAACTAAATTTTAGGATCATAAGAAAATTATAACTTAAAAACAACTTGGTTGATTAAATTCATTTCCGAAATCCTTCAGATTTATTGACTAATAGTCCTAGCTCCTTTCAAATAACAATAAAGCCAAAAAAAGCTGCTTAATTATTTTTTGTTTATAATCAAAATTAGAAATGTTCAATTCGATGAAATTTTCTAATATACTTGTTTTTAAAAATGTTTAACTATCTTTTAAAATGAACTAATATTTATTTTTTAGAAGAAATTAAATAAATTTGAATTTTCAACTGATAGGATTTTTCTTAAAAAAATTACATGAAACCATTAAAATTTGACCCATCAAAAAATTGAGTCGGATTAAACTAGAATCGACTTTTTTTCAAATCCGTTTTTGGTTTGGCCTAAAAAAATAATTATTGTTTATTTGAATAAATTTTTTAAATAACATATAGTTGTTTATTTGAATTTTTATCAAATCAGAAGAACAGTCGAGATTTCAACAAGTCAAAATAAAATAAATGTTCCATATAACATGAGAATGAATTATTATGTTATTATTAAAAAGGCAAAATACAAGTTGGTGAAATCTTTGTCAAATTTTGAAGAATTTATTGATTTTTTTAAAAAAAAATTATAATTTAAAAAGTAAATTATGAATTTTCATATATTTTCAAAAGTTTTCTAATTTTTTAAAATTATTGTTTAGAATATGGAAAATTATCAAAATAAAAAATTTTAGTTAAAATTGAGGGACCAAAGAGATATTAATCATTAAGTTAATGTAACCGTTCAAAAAGTTTAATGACCCAAAAAGATCATTAGAGTATAGTTTAGCAATCTTTGGAACACTTTACCCAAAAAATCAAAGACAAAGTCCACCAGAGGTCATTGAAGTTTGGAATATGCTCAATGATCGTTTTGGTCCATGAACTTCAAACATTACAAAATGATCATTAATTTAAACAGTTACAAAACGGTCATTAAATTTTGTCAAACAATTAAAATTAGTCATTAAATTTATCAAACTTTACAATTATTAAATCGCAATGACCATTTTGTAACATTCGATAAATTTAAGGACCATTTTGTAACTTTTCAAAGCTCGGTGACCAAAAAGATCATTTTCGCATAGTTTAGTGACACCCTGGTGTATTTTACCCAAAATAAAATATGGTCCACATATTAATTACAACAATTTGAGCATCCTCTAACATATGCAAGAAAGGCATACCATGTGGATTTATATCACAACAATTGCACATAAACATCTAAGCAACTTCAAAACCATGATTAAATTACGATGTAAAATAGTGGCCATAAAACTTTAAACATAAATAGAGTTTGTAAAACTCACCTATCTTGCATTACTACAAAAATACCTTCGGTTTTCGTTGTATCCGGCGACGGTTGGGGTTCTCCGATGACAGAGTAAGCTTCTTTCCTCTCTTCTCTCCTTTTTTTTTCTTGCTGCGTTGATGTTGACTGAGATCGTTGGTATATTTTTTAGTATATCTTTTTTTTTTCTCTGTTTTTTTTTCTCCATCTCTCTGTGTTCTCTGTCTCTCCGTTTTTTTTTTCTGTTTTTTAGTATATCTTTTATAGCCACCACCGGTGTGGCCATCGGACCGGTCCGAAGATGGGGTCTCGGTGAATCACCGGACTACCAGTGGTGACTCACCCCGTAGCATGGCGTGGACGGCTGGCGTTGGAGCTTCTGGAGCCTTCGGTTGGGACGTGGCAGCGGCGGAGGCGGCGAGATAGCAGCGGCGGCCGCGTGTCCCTAGGGTATCAGACCCTAGGGTTTCCATCTGGGGCAATCTGGACCGTTGGATCTCTTAGATCCAACGGCTGTGATGAGGCGGCCGGCTAGATTAGGGTTAGGAAATCCTAACTGAAACCTCCAAATGTTTAGGGTTTCTGGTTTGTTCTGGACCGGTTCTGGTTTGTTTGTAACTGGGCCGGTCCATTTGTAATTGGCCTGTAATTAATTATTTATATATTATTAATATATTTTAATAATAATAATAATAATAATGATAATAATATAATAATAATAATAAATATAATGGATAAAAAATTAGTATCTTCAGCTGCCCCTCTTTGCTCATTCTTGTGTTAACAAGAATAGGGCAAAGATGAAAGATAATAAATTTTTTATCCATTTGGCTTTACTTGATCATAATGGATATATTGAATAAATTCTTCTCTCTCTCCAGATGAGTTCTTCTTATTATGAACTTTTTGCTGGGGATGATGATGACCTCCTTTCTGTGATAGAGTCATTCAAAAGGTTGAATAAGCTCTTGATGAGTTCTTCTTATTATGAACTTTCTCTAGAAAGGCTGATGCTAATCTATCTCCTTCTGTGATAGAATTATGCAAAAAGTTGAACAGTTCTTCTTATTATGAACTTCTTCTTTCTTCTTCAGATGAGTTCTTCTCATTATGAACTTCTCTGGAAAAGATAATCCATCAATTGATGAATTCAGGTAAAAGGTTGAACAAATTCTTCTCATTATGAACTTCTTCTTCCTTCTTCAGATGAGTTCTTCTCATTATGAACTTCTCTGGAAAAGCTGATCCATCAATTGATGAATTCAAACCAAAAGGTTGAACAAATTCTTCTTATTATGAACTTCTTCTTCCTTCTTCAGATGAGTTCTTCTCATTATGAACTTTCTCTGGAAAAATAATCCATCATTTGATGAATTTAGGTAAAAGGTTGAACAAATTTTTCTCATTATGAACTTCTTCTTCCTTCTTCAGATGACGAGTTCTTCTCATTATGAACTCTTCCTGGCAATGTTGATCCCTCAAATGATGAATTCAAACCAAAAGGTTGAACAAATTCTTCTTATTATGAACTTCTTCTTCCTTCTTCAGATGAGTTCTCATTATGAACTTTCTCTGAAAAAAATAATCCATCAATTTGATGAATTTAGGTAAAAGGTTGAACAAATTCTTCTCATTATGAACTTCTTCTTCCTTCTTCAGATGAGTTCTTTCATTATGAACCTTTTCTGGAAAAGCTAATCTATCAAATGATAGATTTGAATCTTTGCTAAAATCTTTGAAATTCCTGTTAAAAATTCAACAAGAATAAAAATGAATGAAAATGCATCTATTTTTGAAAATGCCTAAATATGATGCATGAATGTTAATTTATTTGATTTCAGATTGGTGAATTGAGTATTTCTTCAATTGTAAAAACCCAATAGATCTTTCTTCTTCAAATCAGAATATCATCTTTGACAAATGTAGATATAATGTCATAAAATCTCTTGAGAATAAAACTCAATAGTATAAGCTTTTGAAAAGCTTGCATTCAAGCAACATGTTGATTCTGATAACAACTCATCTGATTATGAAGTGACCTTTCAAGATGATTTCACAGATACCGAGAAATCTTGAATTCTGATTCTGATGAGGAGAATAAACTGTTATACTTGACAAAAATGGGATTCTCAGATGCTGAAATTCAATAGCCCTAGAGAAATGTGGTCCAGATTCATCAATTGCAGAATTGGCAAATTTTATATGTGCTGCTTAAATGACTAAGGCTGCTGATGCACTTCTTCTAGTAAAGATAGGAAGTTATGCAATGATCCCAATTACAAGCAAAGGCAAAACTTGGGCTATGATTTTTGAAAAGGAAGAAGCAGAAGAAGCTTGAAAAGAAGCTTCTTAATGAAGATGATCATGCAGTTCATCTTTCAATTCCAACGATCGGTTCTGGGGTTCCTACTGAATCAGATCAGATAACTCAAAGAACACTTCCAGAAGATGCTATTGGGTCTCCTTCATATTTCTAAATTCAATAACTAGTTTTACCAAACCAGATCAGATAACTCAAAGAACACTTCCAGAAGATGCTATGAGCACATTCATCTTTCAAAATTCAATGATTGGTTCTGTCTAACCAGATCAGATAACTCAAAGAACACTTCCAGAAGATGCTATGAGCACATTCATCTTCTAAATTCAATGATTGGTTCTGTCAACCAGATCAGATAACTCAAAGAACACTTCCAGAAGATGCTATGAGCACATTCATCTTCTAAATTCATGATTGGTTCTGTCTAACCAGATCAGATAACTCAAGAACACTTCCAGAAGATGCTATTGGGTCTCCTTCATCTTTCTAAATTCAATAACTAGTTTTACCAAACCAGATCAGATAACTCAAAGAACACTTCCAGAAGATGCTATGAGCACATTCATCTTCCAAAATTCAATGATTGGTTCTGTCTAACCAGATCAGATAACTCAAAGAACACTTCCAGAAGATGTATTGGGTCTCCTTCATCTTTCTAAATTCAATAAACTAGTTTTACCAAACCAGATCAGATAACTCAAAGAACACTTCCAGAAGATGCTATGAGCACATTCATCTGTTCCAGTTAATGTTTGGACTGGGATATCACAGTACTTATTAGATGTAGAGCCAGATTTTGTAGATTCGAAGCATTTTCATGCTACTACACTGAAAAGGGCTTATTCATAATTCTGCCAATTAAGAACATATTTCTCTTATTCTGTTTCCTCCATGTGCTGATGCTTTTCCATTGACAAAGAAATGATGGCCTTCTTGAAATCCAAGAACAAAGTTTACCTGTTTATAAACATGTACATGAAGTGCCAAATTGACAGAAATGATCTGTAAGGCTCTTGAAGCTTATGACAAAGAGCCACATTCGAGTGTCCAGAAGTATGTTCTTGATGAGTGTTGAAAATGGAATCTAGTATGGGTTGGAAGGAATAAAGTTGCTCCACTTGAACCTGATGAGGTGGAAATGCTTCTAGGTTTCCTTAAAAACATACACAAGGATCTGTATAGAGACATGTTTCCCAGTGATATCAATGTCTTGTTTCTTTTTGCTGGAATCAGTGCTACAGGTCACCTTCTACTGTCTTAGTATATCTTTGAAAACAGATATGCAAGAACTGAATGGTGATTGGTTGGAGCAATTGATGAGTAGATTTGGCGGATTCGACCTTGTTGTCGGTAGCATCCCGTGTAACAATCTAATGTTCATGGTTTTAAGATGGTGATGATTTGCTTACTTATATTCCTGCTTTTAAAAAGTATTAACATAAAGTGATATTTAGAAATCTTTAAATTATTTCAAAATTATGTTAATTCATATAAAAGAATAAATTGAATTTTCGAAAATAAATTGAATCACAAATAAATTGAACTTGAAATAGATAGAATTGTATTCAAAGTTCTGGCAAGCATAAGAATGATAAAATTCAAATGTCTCAACAAATTATAAGCATAAGTATTTCTAAATTAATCAAGTTGACACAATTAGAGAAATGATGTAAGCTTTTGTCTGGAAGATCTCAAACGTTGTTGAAATGCTTGTAGATGTGAAGTTCTTCCAAACTGTCAAATCTAAGAGGGTTCAATTGCCCGATGCCTAATATCAACCTGCATTGAGCCGCCTTTTCAGGTTTTCAACTCAAATCCTTCCTTTGGTTACAAGATGCCCTTTGCGGGTTTTCACCTTGACCCCCTTTCTTTTTCTTCTTTTTCTCTTTTTTCTTTTTTCTATTTTTTTTTATTTATTTTTCTTTATTTTTCTTTTATTTATTTTTTCTTCAAGCATAATATTTCTTGACAGAATCTGAGTTTATTGGATTTCTCAGAATTTTTCCATCCATTTCTGCCAAGATCAATGCTCCTCCGGAAAAGGTCTTTTTTACAACATATGGCCCTTCCCAATTAGGCATCCATTTCCCACGGAAATCTTTATGTATAGGCAAGATTTTTTTTAATACTAGATCACCCTCTTGGAATTCTCTTGGATGTACTTTTTTGTCATGAGACTTCATCATCCGTTTTTGATACATCTGTCCATGGCAAATAGCTTTCAATCTTTTCTCTTCAATAAGGTTCAATTGATCAAATCTAGCTTGGATCCATTCAGATTCATCCAATTTTGTTTCTCTCAATATTCGAAGCGATGGAATCTCAACTTCAATTGGTAAGACTGCTTCCATCCCGTAAACTAAAGAAAAAGGCGTTGCCCCAGTAGATGTTCGAACCGTAGTTCTGTATGCATATAGAGCAAAAGGTAACTTTTCGTGCCAATCTTTGTAAGTTTCAGTGGTCTTTGTAATGATTCTCTTGATGTGTTTGCTGCTTCAACTGCCCCATTCATCTTTGGCGATATGCCACTGAATTTGAATGTTTGATCTTAAACTGTGCACAAAGTTCGGTCATCATTTTGTTGTTCAGGTTCATAGCATTATATGTAATGATCCTTTCTGGTAGGCCATACCGGCAAACTCTCTTTTTCTTTGAATTTGCAGACTGTGGACCTCTTAATATTGGTATATGAAGCAGCTTCAACCCATTTGGTAAAATAATCAATTGCCACAAGGATGAAGCAATGTCCATTCGATGCTTTTGGTGTGATTGCCCCAATGCATCTATTCCCCACATAGAAAATGGCCAGGGTGCTGTCATTACATGTAAAGGAGATGGGGGTACATGAATCTTGTCTGCATATATCTGGCATTTATGACATTTCCTTGCATAATCAATGCAATATGTGTACATAGTAGCCCAATAATATCCATATCTCATTATTTTTCTGGCCATGGAAAGACCATTTGCATGTGTTCCACATATTCCACTGTGTACTTCTTCAATGACGTTTCGAGCTTCGCTGGTATTTAAACATCTCAATAGCATTTGATCATTGCTTCTTCTATACAATCTCGCCATCAAGAAAATATCCAGCAGCCATTCTCAAGGTTCTTTTATCAATTTCCGATGCATTTGGTGGATACTTGATTTTTGATATATTGCAGAATATCATAATACCATGGTTACCATCTACTTTCTTCTTCCACACTAACAATGTGCAGGAATTTCATATACTTGCATTTTGATTGGCATCATATCAACTTTCTTGGTTGCTTGAAACATAGCAGCTAATGTAGCCAAAGCATCTGTCATTTGATTTTCTTCTCGAGGGAGATAATTGAAGGTAACTCTCTCAAATTCTTTCACTAATTCGAGGGTAAAATTTCAGTATTCCAACAATTTGGGATCTTTTGTTTCCCATTTCCTCTCAATTGATACACCACCAAGGATGAATCTCCATATCTTGAGAAATTTGATTTTTCTTTCTATAGCTGCTTTCAACCCCATGACACAAGCTTCGTATTCCGCCATGTTATTGGTGCAAAAGAATTCCAGTCTACTTGTAAAGGGTAATAAATATTTTCTGGAGAAAATTAACACTCCCCCGATTCCTCGTCCCAAAGCATTAGATGCTCCGTCAAAGTAAAGCTTCCAAGTTGCAAATTCATCATTTGTTCTGACTTCTTCATTCAGGATATGCACAACAGATCTTCATCGGGAAAATTGAAGTTCAAAGGGCTGATAATCATTTGATACACGACTGGCCAGAAAATCAGCTATGACACTTCCTTTTATTGCTTTTTGGTTGACATATACAATATCAAACTCAGATAATAACATCTGCCATCTAGCCATTCTGCCTGTCAAAGCTGGTGATTCCATTAAGAATTTCAAAGGATCAAGTTTTGAATCAACCAAGTAGTATGGTATACATATATGTCTGAGTCTTCGAGTAGTCCACACCAAAGCACAACATAATTTTTGTATTGGTGGATATCGAATTTCACAATCGGTAAATTTCTTGCTCAGATATAAATAGCTTTTTCTTTTCTTCCAGATTCATCATACTGTCCTAGTACACATCCCATCGAATTTTCGAAGACCGTCAAATAGAGAATTAATGGTCTATCAGGCATTGGTGATACTAAAATTGGGGCATTGGATAAATATTTCTTAATAATATCCAAAGTTTCTTGACATTCTTCATTCCAGACTTCAGGATTGTTCTTTCGAAGTAATTTGAACACTGGATCACATTTGTCAGTTAATTGAGAAATGAACCGAGATATATAATTTAATCTTCCCAAAAAGCCTCGAACTTCTTTTTTTTGTATTGGGTGGTGGAAGATCTTGAATTGCTTTTACTTTATCTGGATCAATCTCGATTCCTTTTTTGCTGACCACAAATCCCAAAAGTTTTCCGAAAGTTACCCCAAAAGTGCATTTAGCGGGGTTGAGCTTTAATTGATACTTCCTCAATCTCTGGAAAAGCTTCCTCAATTTTGAATATGTTCTTCTTCAGTTCGGGATTTGGCAATCATGTCATCTACATATACTTCAATCTCTTTGTGCATCATGTCATGAAACAAAGTTACCATGGCTCTTTGATATGTTGCCCCTGCATTTTTCAATCCAATGGCATCACTTTATAACAGAATGTGCCCCACATGATATAAATGTTGTTTTTTCCATGTCTTCAGGATTCATTTTTATCTGATTATATCCTGAAAATCCATCCATGAATGAAAACCATGTATGTCTGCAGTATTGTCCACCAATGTGTCTATGGGGTAATGGAAAACTATCTTTTGGACTAGCTTTGTTGAGATCTCTGTAATCCACACACATTCGAACCTTCCCATTTTTCTTTGGTACGGGCACAATGTTGGCTACCCATTCTGGATATTTAGATGCCTGTAGGAAACATGCATTGATCTGTTTCATCACTTCTTCTTTGATTGCAACAACATTTCTGGCCTCATTCGTCTGAGCTTTTGTTGGACTGGTTTATATTCTGGATTGATTGGAAGCTTGTGTATCACTATATCTGTGCTTAAACCAGGCATATCTTGATAAGACCAGGCAAAGATATCTTTGAACTCTTGAAGGAGATTTATCAATTCTTGTTTTATCTGGATTGTCAGAGTAGTACCAATTTTCACCTCTTTTATTTCTTCATCTGTTCCCAAATTCACAGTCTCAATCTCTTCTTTGTGGGGTAGAATTTGTTTGTCTTCTTTTTCTACCAATCTTAATAGTTCAGCAGGAACATCACATTCCAGTTCATCCTCACAACCATTGATTTCTTCCAGACATATAGGCTGCTCTAAATTTATCAATGGGTTAAATTTAGGAATACACATGCTATTAACATGGTGACACCTGCAAATTTAAGTCGGACATATTTCTGAAAGAATATAGTAAATTTATGAAATAAATAAATGTAAAAAATGTAAAAAAAAATGTAAAGAATGATTGCCATATGAAAATTTTAAAGAAAATTTCTTATATTTAATATAATTTCTTTTACAAGATAACAAAAAGTTTTCATATTTTTGAACTAAACATAAAGATTAGTTCTGAATATTACTCTGCGTCAATATTAAAAACTATAGGAAGATCTTCAGTAGTCCAACTGGTGAGTGTTTCTCCAGGAAGACATGGTCGAATCCTATCCAAGTATTTGCCAGTTTTGTTGTCATTCATGATCATGTTGATAAATAATCCATTCATAGCTTCTTCGACTATGTCTTGATATTTCGTCAACTTTTTCTTCTTTAAAGGCTTCAACAAGCTGCTGTTCTACATTAATTGTTCCCCCTGATCTGAATATGGTCTTCAACTGTGGGAAAGACATGTGTTTCCAAAGGATTTCACCTCCTTTCAATTTTGCCTTTCTGTCTTCACATCTTCTTTTCATCTCTTTGTTCTTTTGCTGAAAATTGGGCTTAAACCCTAGCCCAAAACGATCTTTTTTCATCTTTATACTGATAGGAACTGAAATCCCTTGAAGATTCTTTCCTAGACCTTTCCCAGCTTTAGCTCCGATGTCTAAAGTTTGTTGTACTGTCATCTTGGTGCAATCAGACAATCTGGGATATGGAATTTTATTTCCTTCTGCAATAAAGGTTGCATTTACAAATTCAAGAGCTCGAAAAGAGCATTCAAGAGCATCATCATTGGTGTCGATATATGGAACATCGCTTGTTACAGACGCAATGATTTCTTCTTCAGCACCGACGCATATTAGTTGTCCATCAACAACAAATTTCAATTTCTGATGTAATGAAGAAGGAACGGCTCCTGCTGAATGAATCCATGGCCTCCCTAATAGACAATTATATGTGGGGTGGATGTCCATCACCACAAAGTCGATATTGTACACGACTGGGCCAATTAACAACGGTATTTCCATTTTCCCAAGCACTTCTTTTTGAGTACCATCAAATGCTCGTACTACATTCTGATAACTCTTCATGTGTGATTGATCCAGAGGCATTCTTTGAAGTGTGACTGGAGGCATCAAGTTGAGAGCGGATTCATTGTCAATCAATACTCCTGGCAATACATGACCCTGACAATGTGTCGTGATGTTCAAAGCTTTTACTGACCCCCATTCCGCCTTCTGGTATTTCATCATCCGTGAACGTTATATAATTGTCAGCGGATATATGTCCCACAATTCGGTCATGTTTATTGAGGGATATATCTTCAGGGATGAATGTTTGATTGAGAATTTTCATCAAAGCATTTCTATGTGCTTCTGAATTCATCAATAGATCAAGAATAGAAATTCTCGCTTGTTGTTTGTGTAGTTGTTCAACCACACTATACTCACTATGTTTCAAAATTTCAAAAATTCTTGAGCTTGTTTTTCTGTCACAGGCTCATTGAATGCTGGAGGGGATTCATCATCAAATACCTTCTGAGGTATTGCTATGGCTTTTCCTTTGGCTTTCACTTGTTCTGAAGCATTGGATGTTTCGGGAGAGTAACATCTCCCACTTCTCGTAAAGAAACCGACTTCGCTCACTGCTTCAGACTTCGATGTTGTACTCAAACTCTGTTTTTTCTTTCTGTTTTTCTAGAGAAACAGATCCTCCTACATTGAAACATTGTAGTATAATTCCAAGGTACCCTGCGGGTATCTTTGTATGGAAATGGTAGAGGAGTGGTGATAACTACTTTCGGCTTTATTGGTGCAGGAATCACCGTAGATGATTTCACATTAATGATCACAGGATCATTTATTCTTTGACTAGGTTTAGAATCCTCTGATGAGCAAACATCATCTTCTTTTTTTCCTGGTTCTTCTTCAAAGAATTCTATTTCTCTATTGTTCATCAATTTTTGCACCAATCCCTAAACTCAGGACATAGTTGAATTTTATGCCCTTTCTCCTGATGATATTCACAATAATTCTTGCCTTCATTATGCTTTGGCTTGAATTGTTGTGGAATTATACCGGCTAAAGAGAATTGTTGGAATACCCAAACAAACGGAGATTTAATTTCTGGAAGACAGAAAAGGTTTCATACCGACGCTTTAATACGGATTACTCACCATTAAAAGAATTTCTAGAGCAGGAATGGCCGAAAGAAATTAAGAAAGATATGTAGATTAATGCCTTTCGAAATCTGCAAAGCAATGACATTGTTTGGCGAGCCCCGTGGCAAATACAAAGGGAATTCATTTACAAATGTCGAAATTACAACTGGATAATGTTGCTCGGATTATGGGGATGAATTGGATATGCACCACTTCTGGTCATAAGACAGTATGAAGGTCGTCAATTTGTACCTGTCACTGCTGGATTACAGTCATCTGAATTCACATTCCACAGCAAAAATTATAAAAGAAGTATTATGGAAGCCGTTACAGCTTGGAAAACAATTTTTTGTATCCGAGCTAAAGCAGCAAAAGAAATGCTAACTCCTGATTATGAAGAATGGAGATCTGTCAGAAAAAAACGAAAATATTCCTTTACCAGATCAAAATGAGGATATCTCTATGGAAGATCGCATTAAGGTGGTTCCGTCAGAGATTGAAATCTTGAGAGCTGAGTTTGAAGCAGAAAGAGAAGGCTGGTTGAAAGAATTAGAACAAATGAGACAAGATAAAGCTATATTGGGGGTTGACATTGAATTTCATTCATCACAATGTGCAATGTTGAGAAAAGATAAAGAAAAAGGTGAGGATGAGTACAGAGCTTACAAAAATTACCAGGTTATAAATCCCGGAAAGCATCAGGATCAAGCCAAGCAACAATACAGATGACCAGAGAATTGAACATCGAGAAAAGACGAGTTGAAGATCTGAAAGGAAAAAATAACCGTCTACTCAAAAGCCTTGAGAAAGGAAAGCAAAAAATGGAAGATTTTGAGGTTGACAGAAGAGAGCGAATTATAAAACACAAGGCTGAACAGCGCGAGATCATGAATGAAATGCAAAGAGAAAGGGATCGAGCCAAAGATTTAGAAGAGATAAAGAATGACATCTTTGATAAATTTGAAGACGAGAAAAATATCATATCCAAGGGATTTGAATCTGAAATGAACCAGTTGATTGCTGAACTTGAAGTCAGAGGACAAAAGATGGAAGAATCCAATATTGAAAAAGAAAAATGGGAGCTGGAAAGAAAAAATTTCAACACCAGACTTGAGGTAGAGCAGGAAGTGGCTATAAATTGGATGCGAAGATGCAGAAACAAAGATGTTCAGATCCAGAAGCTTAATCAAAGAACGCAAGAAGCACGAACAAAACTTGAAGAAGATTTGGATCAGTCTAGAAACAAAAATTCAGAGTTTAACACTTATATTTTGCAACTTGAAGAGTCATTATTTCAAGAAGTGGTTCGTCTAAGACCTAATGACCTCAAAGAAAGTAATGAGGAAAATGCTTCACTGCGAAGACGCATTAGAGATCTTGAAAAATTCTGCACAATTGTCAAGTCAGAATCACTGAGTTGGAGCAAACTCTTGAAGGAACGAATGAACAATGGCAAAAGTCAACTAATTTCTATGTTGAAAGAAGTGAAGAAAGAAGTAATATGGTGTTTGAGGCCATGGTACAAATGAGCGAAGTTGCTAGATATGTTGGGGAACTAGCTGTTGAAGCCAAAATAATTGAGCATCACGTTGATCCAGTTTCTAAGTGCGGAAAGAAGGTGTCAGGGTTAATGAAAGAAATTATAGAGCTTAATAGGAAAGCTACGCCTTATCTGTAGTTCTGAACTATTATAAAGAAACTTTTGTATGCCGATGAAAGTTGTTCTATGACAGTTAACTTTTTGGGATCAATACCTTTTTTGCATACATACATTTTGCATACATTCATCATTCATTTCATAATTTTCTCTATGAATAAATTTATAATTTTTTATTATTAAGATAAAATTCATTAATTAAATTTAAAAAAAATAATAAAAGATTTTTCAATCGCAGTTATTCTGGCCAAAAGAGAAACAACATCACTACGGTACTAGACAAGCTACTAAGAATTATGGAGGATAAAATACAGCGTATTGAGGAACAACCATCATAAAGAACAAGAAGAAATGAGAATGAAGCTGGAAAAAATTGAAGCCAGTATTGCAAATTCACAAGACAGTATGATGAAGAAAATAGAGGACTTGTTTAAAAGGCAGGTTATCAGTGGAAAAATGCATGAAAATCCTGTATCTTTCGACCAAGAACCCATATATCCTCTAGTGTTTCCACCAGAACCAATTTATCATTATGGTACTACACCTATACAAATCAATGCTCGTACATCTGCATTTCAAGAAGCCAAACCACATGAAAACCAACAAGTGGATCCTGCATCTTCAAGCAAAAATCCGCTTATATCCGATGTGAAAATAGGGGATCTTAATACTGAGCATTTGATCCCAGATTTGAATGAGTTGAATGAGAAACAAAAAGTAAATGAAGAACTGACCAGACAGATCAAGAACTTAGAAGAACGAATGAAATCTGTGGAAATAACTGAATCATTCTATGGGTTTGATGCTAGTGAATTGAGTTTAGTTCCAGACCTAATCCTCCCATCAAGTTCAAAGCTCCCGAATTTGATAAATATGACGGTACTACATGCATCCATCCCACATTACTATGTTTTGTCGAAGAATGGCAGGATATGTGAAGGACGAGAAATTGTTAATTCACTGCTTCCAGGATAGTTTGACAGGACCGGCTTTAAAATGGTATACTCAATTGACCAAAGCCAACATTAGATCTTGGAAAGATTTGGCTAAAGCATTTTTAGAGCAGTATCGCCATGTAACAGGACTCTCCAAAATTTGGAGAAAAAGAACAACGAAACATTCAGACAGTATGCCCAGAGATGGCGTGACACTGCGGCCCAAGTTCAACCACCTTTGTCAGAAAAAGAGGCCACAGTAATATTTGTTCATACCTTGAAGGCTCCTTATTTAAATCATTTAATGGGGAATGCAACCAGAAATTTTGCAGATTTGGTCATTTCTGGAGAACTCATTGAAAATGTCTTGAAAAGTGGCAAGATTGAATCAAATGATGGGTCTAGTTCCAAAAGACCTACGTACCGGAAAAAAAAGAAGAATGAAGTCATAATGCAAATTCTTACAGCAAGGATTCATCGAAAAGTGTTACAATAACCCAGCCAAGGGTTAAGAAAGAGGAAACAACACTAATCGAACAGAGTCCAGAGGATCTCGAAAAGAAATGAAAGGTTGTCTTTTACACCATTAGTACCATATGCAGAGATCTATGATTCACTGTTAAAAGCAGATGTCATAAGACCTTATCCTTTGGTTCCCATGCAACCACCATTTCCTCCTTGGTACGATACAAAGGCACACTGTGTTTACCATGAAGGAATTACAGGTCATTCTATTGAAAACTGTTTAGCATTCAAAGGTGGTTCAAAATTTGATCAACACTGGGAAGTTGGAATTCAATACACCATCTGCATCAAATCATCCATTGCCAAATCATGGAGATAAAAACGTGAATGCAATTCAGGAAGAGAACAGAAAGAAAGCAAAACTGACATTTCTGAAATTAAATCTCCGTTTGTTTGGGTATTCCAACAATTCTCTTTAGCCGGTATAATTCCACAACAATTCAAGCCAAAGCTAATGAAGGCAAGAATTATTGTGAATATCATCAGGAGAAAGGGCATAAAATTCAACTATGTCCGTTTAGGATTTGGTGCAAAAATTGATGAACAATAGAGAAATAGAATTCTTTGAAGAAGAACCAGGAAAAAAAAGAAGATGATGTTTGCTCATCAGAGGATCTAAACCTAGTCAAGAATAAATGATCCTGTGATCATTAATGTGAAATCATCTACGGTGATTCCTGCACCAATAAAGCCGAAAGTAGTATCACCACTCCTCTAACCATTTCCATACAAAGATACCCGCAGGGTACCTTGGAATTATACTACCAATGTTTCAATGGTAGGAGGATCTGTTTCTCTAGAAAAAAGAAAAGAAAAAACAGAGTTTGAGTACAACATCGAAGTCTGAAGCAGTGAGCGAAGTCGGTTTCTTACGAGAAGTGGAGATGTTACTCTCCCGAAACATCCAATGCTTCAGAACAAGTGAAAGCCAAAGGAAAAGCCATAGCAATACCTCAGAAGGTATTTGATGATGAATTCCCTCCAGCATTCAATGAGCCTGTGACAGAAAAACAAGCTCAAGAATTTTTGAAATTTTTGAAACATAGTGAGTATAGTGTGGTTGAACAACTACACAAACAACAAGCGAGAATTTCTATTCTTGAAACATTCATCCCTGAAGATATATCCCTCAATAAACTGACCGAATTGTGGGACATATCCGCTGACAATTATATAACGTTCACGGATGATGAAATACCAGAAGGCGGAATGGGGTCAGTAAAAGCTTTGAACATCACGACACATTGTCAGGGTCATGTATTGCCAGGAGTATTGATTGACAATGGATCCGCTCTCAACTTGATGCCTCTAGTCACACTTCAAAGAATGCCTCTGGATCAATCACACATGAAGAGTTATCAGAATGTAGTACGAGCATTTGATGGTACTCAAAAAGAAGTGCTTGGAAAATGGAAATACCGTTGTTAATTGGCCCAGTCGTGTACAATATCGACTTTGTGGTGATGGACATCCACCCCACATATAATTGTCTATTAGGGAGGCCATTGATTCATTCAGCAGGAGCCGTTCCTTCTTCATTACATCAGAAATTGAAATTTGTTGTTGATGGACAACTAATATGCGTCGGTGCTAAAGAAGAAATCATTGCGTCTGTAACAAGCGATGTTCCATATATCGACACCAATGATGATGCTCTTGAATGCTCTTTTCGAGCTCTTGAATTTGTAAATGCAACCTTTATTGCAGAGGAAATAAATTCCATATCCCAGATTGTCTGATTGCACCAAGATAACAGTACAACAAACTTTAGACATCGGAGCTAAAGCTGGGAAAGGTCTAGGAAAGAATCTTCAAGGGATTTCAGTTCCTATCAGTATAAAGATGAAAAAAGCCGGTTTGGGCATTAAATAGCCCTTCCCAAACGACGCCGTTTTGGGGAGGGCTATTTGTGTAATTTTATAAATGTTAAACCCTTTCCGTAATCCCTATGTTTTATATGTTTTACATTTTAGTCATTAAATTGAATTTATAATATTTTTAATTCAGTCTTCGAATTTAATTTCTTTTATTTAGTCCTTTATATAAAATAATATATTTAGGATAAATAACAGATTTAATCCCTTAATTTTAATAGATATATTTTAATCCCTAGTTTATATTTTTTTTAATTTTTAATCTTATATTCGAATTTTAAATAAGTTTATTTTAATCACTAAATTATTAAATAAGAAAATAGCATGTTTAATCCTCATATTCTGATTAATTATGAATTGGTTTTTTTATTTTACTATAATTTAGTCCTTTATTTAAGTATTGTTTATTGCTTTTAAATATATGGCTATAATTGTATTTTTTATTTACTTGTTTATATATATTTAAATATTTTATTAGTCATAATATATATATAATAATATAATTTTTTTAAATAAATTATTTTAATATTTATTTTTCAATATCGAAGAAAAGGACAGTCTTAATACAACTGGATGTCCTATTCTGGTATTTTAAAATAAAAAATATATATTTTAAAAATATTATCATATCAAAGAAAAGAGCTGTCTTAAGGCACCTAGAAGTTCTTTTCTGATATTTAAAATAAATAAATATTTTTTTATATAATTTTGAAATAATAAAATTATAAATTAAATATATTTTGAATTTTTAAATTTTAATAATAGAGACAATTTATAATTAAAAAGTACCAATTTTGGACGTTGTAGGGGTGCTAATCCTTCCCTAAACGTAACCGACCACGAATCCCTTTTTATTATTAAAGAATGAATTTTTGGTTATAAACGCAGATCAGTTCATTTTTTATGTTTTCTTTAAAACTCTTTTAAAAAAAAATAATTTTTAGGTATTCGACCTACCTGACCCAAAAGGCCAATGGCGACTCTCAAATTATTTTCAAAAACATTTATTCACATCAATTTTCCAGCCAAATTTAAAATTTTGTGCCCGGAAAGACCATTTGCATGTGTTCCACTATTTCCTTGCATAATCAATGCAATCTGTGTACATAGTAGCCCAATAATATACATATCTCATTATTTTTCTGGCCATGGAAAGACCATTTGCATGTGTTCCACATATTCCACTGTGTACTTCTTCAATGACGTTTCGAGCTTCGCTGGTATTTAAACATCTCAATAGCATTTGATCATTGCTTCTTCTATACATAATCTCGCCATCAAGAAAATATCCAGCAGCCATTCTTCTCAAGGTTCTTTTATCAATTTCCGATGCATTTGGTGGATAACTTTGATTTTTGATAAATTGCAGAATATCATAATACCATGGTTTACCATCTACTTCTTCTTCCACACTATAACAATGTGCAGGATTTCATATACTTGCATTTGATTGGCATCATATCAACTTTCTTGGTTGCTTGAAACATAGCAGCTAATGTAGCCAAAGCATCTGCCATTTGATTTTCTTCTCGAGGGAGATAATTGAAGGTAACTCTCTCAAATTCTTTCACTAATTGAGGGTAAAATTTCGGTATTCCAACAATTTGGGATCTTTTGTTTCCCATCTCCTCTCAATTGATACACCACCAAGGATGAATCTCCATATATCTTGAGAAATTTGATTTTTCTTTCTATAGCTGCTTTTCAACCCCATGACACAAGCTTTGAGAAATTTGATTTTTCTTTCTATAGCTGCTTTCAACCCCATGACACAAGCGTATTCCGCCATGTTATTGGTGCAAAAGAATTCCAGTCTACTTGTAAAGGGATAATAAATATTTTCTGGAGAAATTAACACTGCCCCGATTCCTCGTCCCAAAGCATTAGATGCTCCGTCAAAGTAAAGCTTCCAAGTTGCAAATTCATCATTTGTTCTGACTTCTTCATTCATGGATATGCACAACAGATCTTCATCGGGAAAATTGAAGTTCAAAGGCTGATAATCATTTGATACACGACTGGCCAGAAAATCAGCTATGACACTTCCTTTTATTGCTTTTTGGTTGACATATACAATATCAAACTCAGATAATAACATCTGCCATCTAGCCATTCTGCCTGTCAAAGTTGGTGATTCCATTAAGAATTTCAAAGGATCAAGTTTTGATATCAACCAAGTAGTATGGTATAACATATATTGTCTGAGTCTTCGAGTAGTCCACACCAAAGCACAATAATTTTTGTATTGGTGGATATCGAATTTCACAATCGGTAAATTTCTTGCTCAGATAATAAATAGCTTTTCTTTTCTTCCAGATTCATCATGCTGTCCTAGTACACATCCCATCGAATTTTCGAAGACCGTCAAGTAGAGAATTAATGGTCTATCAGGCATTGGTGATACTAAAATTGGGGCATTGGATAAATATTTCTTAATAATATCCAAAGTTTCTTGACATTCTTCATTCCAGACTTCAGGATTGTTCTTTCGAAGTAATTTGAACACTGGATCACATTTGTCAGTTAATTGAGAAATGAACCGAGATATATAATTTAATCTTCCCAAAAAGCCTCGAACTTCTTTTTTTGTATTGGGTGGTGGAAGATCTTGAATTGCTTTTACTTTATCTGGATCAATCTCGATTCCTTTTTTGCTGACCACAAATCCCAAAAATTTTCCGGAAGTTACCCCAAAAGTGCATTTAGCGGGGTTGAGCTTTAATTGATACTTCCTCAATCTCTGGAAAAGCTTCCTCAAATTTTGAATATGTTCTTCAGTTCGGGATTTGGCAATCATGTCATCTACATATACTTCAATCTCTTTGTGCATCATGTCATGAAACAAAGTTACCATGGCTCTTTGATATGTTGCCCCTGCATTTTTCAATCCAAATGGCATCACTTTATACAGAATGTGCCCCACATGATTATAAATGTTGTTTTTCCATGTCTTCAGGATTCATTTTTATCTGATTATATCCTGAAAATCCATCCATGAATGAAAACCATGTATGTCCTGCAGTATTGTCCACCAATGTGTCTATGTGGGGTAATGGAAAACTATCTTTTGGACTAGCTTTGTTGAGATCTCTGTAATCCACACACATTCGAACCTTCCCATTTTTCTTTGGTACGGGCACAATGTTGGCTACCCATTCTGGATATTTAGATGCCTGTAGGAAACCTGCATTGATCTGTTTCATCACTTCTTCTTTGATTTGCAACAACATTTCTGGCCTCATTCGTCTGAGCTTTTGTTGGACTGGTTTATATTCTGGATTGATTGGAAGCTTGTGTATCACTATATCTGTGCTTAAACCAGGCATATCTTGATAAGACCAGGCAAAGATATCTTTGAACTCTTGAAGGAGATTTATCAATTCTTGTTTTATCTGGATTGTCAGAGTAGTACCAATTTTCACCTCTTTTATTTCTTCATCTGTTCCTAAATTCACAGTCTCAATCTCTTCTTTGTGGGGTAGAATTTGTTTGTCTTCTTTTTCTACCAATCTTAATAGTTCAGTAGGAACATCACATTCCAGTTCATCCTCACAACCATTGATTTCTTCCAGACATATAGGCTGCTCTAAATTTATCAATGGATTAAATTTAGGAATACACATGCTATTAACATGGTGACACCTGCAAATTTAAGTCGGACATATTTCCGAAAGAATATAGTAAATTTATGAAATAAATAAATGTAAAAAATGTAAAAAAAATGTAAAGAATGATTGCCATATGAAAATTTTAAAGAAAATTTCTTATATTTAACATAATTTCTTTTACAAGATAACAAAAAGTTTTCATATTTTTGAACTAAACATAAAGATTAGTTCTGAATATTACTCTGCGTCAATATTAAAAACTATAGGAAGATCTTCAGTAGTCCAATTGGTGAGTGTTTCTCCAGGAAGACATGGTCGAATCCTATCCAAGTATTTGCCAGTTTTGTTGTCATTCATGATCATGTTGATAAATAATCCATTCATAGCTTCTTCGACTATGTCTTGATCTTTCGTCAACTTTCTTCTTTAAAGGCTTCAACAAGCTGCTGTTCTACATTAATTGTTCCCCCTGATCTGAATGGTCTTCAACTGTGGGAAAGACATGTGTTTCCAAAGGATTTCACCTCCTTTCAATTTTGCCTTTCTATCTTCACATCTTCTTTTCATCTCTTTGTTCTTTTGCTGAAAATTGGGCTTAAACCCTAGCCCAAAACGATCTTTTTCATCTTTACTGATAGGAACTGAAATCCTTGAAGATTCTTTCCTAGACCTTTCCCAGCTTTAGCTCCGATGTCTAAGTTTGTTGTACTGTCATCTTGGTGCAATCAGACAATCTGGGATATGGAATTTTATTTCCTTCTGCAATAAAGGTTGCATTTACAAATTCAAGAGCTCGAAAAGAGCATTCAAGAGCATCATCATTGGTGTCGATATATGGAACATCGCTTGTTACAGACGCAATGATTTCTTCTTCAGCACCGACGCATATTAGTTGTCCATCAACAACAAATTTCAATTTCTGATGTAATGAAGAAGGAACGGCTCCTGCTGAATGAATCCATGGCCTCCCTAATAGACAATTATATGTGGGGTGGATGTCCATCACCACAAAGTCGATATTGTACACGACTGGGCCAATTAACAACGGTATTTCCATTTTCCCAAGCACTTCTTTTTGAGTACCATCAAATGCTCGTACTACATTCTGATAACTCTTCATGTGTGATTGATCCAGAGGCATTCTTTGAAGTGTGACTAGAGGCATCAAGTTGAGAGCGGATCCATTGTCAATCAATACTCCTGGCAATACATGACCCTGACAATGTGTCGTGATGTTCAAAGCTTTTACTGACCCCATTCCGCCTTCTGGTATTTCATCATCCGTGAACGTTATATAATTGTCAGCGGATATATGTCCCACATTCGGTCAAGTTTATTGAGGGATATCTTCAGGATGAATGTTTGATTAAGAATTTTCATCAAAGCATTTCTATGTGCTTCTGAATTCATCAATAGATCAAGAATAGAAATTCTCGCTTGTTGTTTGTGTAGTTGTTCAACCACACTATACTCACTATGTTTCAAAAATTTCAAAAATTCTTGAGCTTGTTTTTCTGTTACAGGCTCATTGAATGCTGGAGGGGATTCATCATCAAATACCTTCTGAGGTATTGCTATGGCTTTTCCTTTGGCTTTCACTTGTTCTGAAGCATTGGATGTTTCGGGAGAGTAACATCTCCACTTCTCGTAAAGAAACCGACTTCGCTCACTGCTTCAGACTTCGATGTTTGTACTCAAACTCTGTTTTTTTCTTTTCTGTTTTTTCTAGAGAAACAGATCCTCCTACCATTGAAACATTGGTAGTATAATTCCAAGGTACCCTGCGGGTATCTTTGTATGGAAATGGTAGAGGAGTGGTGATAACTACTTTCGGCTTTATTGGTGCAGGAATCACCGTAGATGATTTCACATTAATGATCACAGGATCATTTATTCTTTGACTAGGTTTAGAATCCTCTGATGAGCAAACATCATCTTCTTTTTTTCCTGGTTCTTCTTCAAAGAATTCTATTTCTCTATTGTTCATCAATTTTTGCACCAAATCCCTAAACTCAGGACATAGTTGAATTTTATGCCCTTTCTCCTGATGATATTCACAATAATTCTTGCCTTCATTATGCTTTGGCTTGAATTGTTGTGGAATTATACCGGCTAAAGAGAATTGTTGGAATACCCAAACAAACGGAGATTTAATTTCAGAAATGTCAGTTTTTTTGCTTCTTTCTGTTCTCTTCCTGAATTGCATTCACGTTTTTATCTCCATGATTGGCAATGGATGATTTGATGCAGATGTGTATTGAATTCCAACTTCCCAGTTGATCAAATTTTGAACCACCCTTTTGAATGCTAAACAGTTTTCAATAGAATGACCTGTAATTCCTTCATGGTAAACACAGTGTGCCTTTGTATCGTACCAAGGAGGAAATGGTGGTTGCATGGGAACCAAAGGATAAGGTCTTATGACATCTGCTTTTAACAGTGAATCATAGATCTCTGCATATGGTACTGGTAATGGTGTAAAAGACAACCTTTCATTTTCTTTTCGAGATCCTCTGGACTCTGTTCGATTAGTGTTTGTTTCCTCTTTCTTAACCCTTGGCTGGGTTATTGTAACACTTTTCGATGAATCCTTGCTGTAAGAATTTGCATTATTGACTTCATTCTTCTTTTTCCGGTACGTAGGTCTTTGGAACTAGACCCATCATTTGATTCAATCTTGCCACTTTTCAAGACATTTTCAATGAGTTCTCCAAAATGACCAAATCTGCAAAATTTCTGGTTGCATTCCCCATTAAATGATTTAAATAAGGAGCCTTCAAGGTGAACAAATATTATTGTGGCCCTCTTTTTCTGACAAAGGTGGTTGAACTTGGGCCGCAGTGTCACGCCATCTATGGGCATACTGTCTGAATGTTTCGTTGTTCTTTTTCTTAAATTTTGGAGAGTCCATCTATCAGGATCATGTCTGTTACATGGCGATACGCTCTAAAAATGCTTTAGCCAAATCATTCCAGGATCTAATGTTGGCTTTGGTCAATTGAGTATACCATTTAAAGCCGTCCTGTCAAACTATCCTGGAAGCAGGGAATTAACAATTTCTCGTCCTTCACATATCCTGCCATTCTTCGACAAACATAGTAATGTGGGATGAAGGGCATGTAGTACCGTCATATTTATCAAATTCGGGAGCTTTGAACTTGATGGGGAGGATTAGGTCTGAACTAAACTCAATTCACTAGCATCAACCCATAGAATGATTCAGTTTATTTCCACAGATTTCATTCGTTCTTCTAAGTTCTTGATCTGTCTGGTCATTTCTTCATTACTTTTTGTTTCTCATTCAACTCATTCAAATCTGGGATCAAATGCTCAGTATTAAGATCCCCTATTTTCACATCGGATATAAGCGGATTTTTGTTTGAAGATGCATGATCCACTTGTTGGTTTTCATGTGGTTTGGCTTCTTGAAATGCAGATGTACGAGCATTGATTTGTATAGGTGTAGTACCAGAATGATAAATTGGTTCTGGTGGAAACACTAGAGGATATATGGGTTCTTGGTCGAAAGATACAGGATTTTCATGCATTTTTCCACTGATAACCTGCCTTTTAAACAAGTCCTCTATTTTCTTCATCATACTGTCTTGTGAATTTGCAATACTGGCTTCAATTTTTTCCAGCTTCATTCTCATTTCTTCTTGTTCTTTATGATGTTGTTCCTCAATACGCTGTATTTTATCCTCCATAATTCTCTTATTAGCTTGTCTAGTACCGTAGTGATGTTGTATTTCTCTTTGGCCAGAATAACTGCGATTGAAAAATCTTTTATTATTTTTTTCAAATTTTAATTAATGAATTTTATCTTAATAATAAAAAATTATAAATTTATTCATAGAGAAAATTATGAAATGAATGATGAATGTATGCAAAATGTATGTATGCAAAAAAGGTATTGATCCCAAAAAGTTAACTGTCATAGAACAACTTTCATCGGCATACAAAAGTTTCTTTATAATAGTTCAGAACTACAGATAAGGCGTAGCTTTCCTATTAAGCTCTATAATTTCTTTCATTAACCCTGACACCTTCTTTCCGCACTTAGAAACTGGATCAACGTGATGCTCAATTATTTTGGCTTCAACAGCTAGTTCCCCAACATATCTAGCAACTTCGCTCATTTGTACCATGGCCTCAAACACCATATTACTTCTTTCTTCACTTCTTTCAACATAGAAATTAGTTGACTTTTGCCATTGTTCATTCGTTCCTTCAAGAGTTTGCTCCAACTCAGTGATTCTGACTTGACAATTGTGCAGAATTTTTTCAAGATCTCTAATGCGTCTTCGCAGTGAAGCATTTTCCTCATTACTTTCTTTGAGGTCATTAGGTCTTAGACGAACCACTTCTTGAAATAATGACTCTTCAAGTTGCAAAATATAAGTGTTAAACTCTGAATTTTTGTTTCTAGACTGATCCAAATCTTCTTCAAGTTTTGTTCGTGCTTCTTGCGTTCTTTGATTAAGCTTCTGGATCTGAACATCTTTGTTTCTGCATCTTCGCATCCAATTTATAGCCACTTCCTGCTCTACCTCAAGTCTGGTGTTGAAACTTTTTCTTTCCAGCTCCCATTTTTCTTTTTCAATATTGGATTCTTCCATCTTTTGGCCTCTGACTTCAAGTTCAGCAATCAACTGGTTCATTTCAGATTCAAATCCCTTGGATATGATATTTTTCTCGTCTTCAAATTTATCAAAGATGTCATTCTTTATCTCTTCTAAATCTTTGGCTCGATCCCTTTCTCTTTGCATTTCATTCATGATCTCGCGGTTGTTCAGCCTTGTGTTTTATAATTCGCTCTCTTCTGTCAACCTCAAAATCTTCCATTTTTTGCTTTCCTTTCTCAAGGCTTTTGAGTAGACGGTTATTTTTTCCTTTCAGATCTTCAACTCGTCTTTTCTCGATGTTCAATTCTCTGGTCATCCGTATTGTTGCTTGGCTTGATCCTGATGCTTTCCGGGATTTATATAACTCCTGGTAATTTTTCTGTAAGGCTCTGTACTCATCCTCACCTTTTTCTTTATCTTTTCTCAACATTGCACATTGTGATGAATGAAATTCAATGTCAACCCCCAACATAGCTTTATCTTGTCTCATTTGTTCTAATTCTTTCGACAGCCTTCTCTTTCTGCTTCAAACTCAGCTCTCAAGATTTCAATCTCTGACGGAACCACCTTAATGCGATCTTCCATAGAGATATCCTCATTTTGATCTGGTAAAGGAATATTTTCGTTTTTTTCTGACAGATCTCCATTCTTCATAATCAGGAGTTAGCATTTCTTTTGCTGCTTTAGCTCGGATACAAAAAATTGTTTTCCAAGCTGTAACGGCTTCCATAATCCTTCTTTTATAATTTTTGCTGTGGAATGTGAATTCAGATGACTGTAATCCAGCAGTGACAGGTACAAATTGACGACCTTCATACTGTCTTATGACCAGAAGTGGTGCATATCCAATTCCTCCCCATAATCCGAGCAACATTATCCAGTTGTAATTTCCACATTTGTAAATGAATTCCCTTTGTATTTGCCACGGGGCTCGCCAAACAATGTCATTGCTTTGCAGATTTCGAAAGGCATTAATCCACATATCTTTCTTAATTTCTTTCGGCCATTCCTGCTCTAGAAATTCTTTTAATGGTGAGTAATCCGTATTAAAGCGTCGGTATGAAACCTTTTCTGTCTTCCAGAAATGACTACGGATCCAAACATATAACAACTGGGTACACCCTGAGAATCGTCCACCTCCTAACTTTCTACAAGCATTTAACGATCTGAAGGTCTCTGCTAGGATTGCAGAAGCAGGATTAATCTTTTTCGATAGCTGTTCAAACAAATCTACCACTGCAGCTTCAACATATCCCAATACTTTTGGGAAGATGACCATACCATACATACCCAGAGCAAATAAATCGAACCGTACTTTAATATCTGGATGACTCTGAATAAGTTCTTTAATGTTGGTCCAAGCAATGCCTTCGTTTTCGCCTTTTTGTTTTGTACGAGATACCACCCATTCTTCTCGTACCCCGGCAATCTTTGCTAATTTAACTCGAAAGGGTTGAGTTTTAATTGACTTTGAATAGATTCGATTCTCCAAAGCCCCATCTATATGTAGCAAAGTTGTGTATTCTTCAATAGTAGGGACCAAATCCTCTTTATTGAGAGTGAAACAATTGTACCCTGGATTCCAGAATTGAATTAGGGCTCTGAGTAATTCATCATCAACTTCTACATAGAGCAAATATGGGATGTCTCCGTAAGTCTGATAAAACTGCAATTTTTTATTTGAATCCCAACTTTCCCAAATGCTTCGCAAATCTTGCATATCATTTCTTTTTAGTGAAACTGGAGCATAACTGGCCAAGTCAGATACATAATCATCCTGCAGGCTGTCTCCTTCTCGTCTTTGTAAGTCCTCAGCCCACTGTCTTACTTCTGAGTTTAGAATTACTTGATTTGAACACTTTTTATCCATAGATGAAGGCTTTCCAATGAGACAATTAACACAAGGATCAATGTCTTTTATCATGTATGATGCAATGCAAACAGAAAAATAAAGAACACACAAAAAGAAAATAAATTAGTTTACATAATAAAGAAATTTAATAATAACATTTACATAAATATTCTTTATTTAAACATGCTTTTCTAAATTTAAATAATTTAAATAAACATGTAATTTAATTAATAAATAAATTAACAAGAAAGTCAGAATTCATTTCTCCTGTGTGTACACCTATTTTAGACAAAATTTCGGCATGACTTCGGATCGTAAGAGTTTCTAAGGTTTTTTATATGTAGGGTTTCAGATCTAAGAATAAAAGTACCCGAATTGTCCTTGTTAGTGCCCCCTTTGGCTGCTAACCCTCAATCATAGTCCATTACAGACTAAAGTGGATCGAGTTCAATTCGAGGAGATACATTTCTCTATGCCTGACACGGAGAATAAATTCTCACGAAGACAGAGAGCATATGAACCCCGGAAGTTACTTGCTAGGTCTGACACGGAGAATAAATTCTCACGAAGACGTTGCTTTCACTCCCACTTAAAAGGGACAACTCAATTATAGAGCTTTATGTTATGCAATGCAAGTGTTGTGTGTGAGGAGAAATGTTTAAACTTTTGACAGAAAAATAAATAATGAAATAAAATACTTGTAAATAAATAAAACATATAAATATTATAAAAATAATATAAATAAAAAAATTTGAAAAGAAAGAATTAAAAATTAAATATATAAATTTTAATTTTTAATTAATAGAGACAATTTATAATTGATTTTTAAAAGCTTGACCAGGCTCCCCAGCAGAGTCGCCAAGCTGTCGTAACCGGTTTTGGTCCGGGCACAAAATTTTAAATTTGGCTGGAAAATTGATGTGAATAAATGTTTTTGAAAATAATTTGAGAGTCGCCATCGGCCTTTTGGGTCAGGTAGGTCGAATACCTAAAAATTATTTTTTTTTAAAAGAGTTTTAAAGAAAACACTAATAAAAAATGAACTGATCTGCGTTTATAACCAAAAATTCATTCTTTTTAATAATAAAAAGGGATTCGTGGTCGGTTACGTTTAGGGAAGGATTAGCACCCCTACAACGCCCAAAATTGGTACTTTTAATTATAAATTGTCTCTATTATTAAAATTTAAAAATTCAAAATATTTTAATTTATTTTTATTATTTCAAAATTATATAAAAAATATTTATTTATTTTAAAATATCAGAAAAGAACTTCTAGGTGCCTTAAGACAGCTTTTTTCTTGATATTGATAATATTTTTATATATATTTTTTTTTATTTTAAAATACCAGAATAGGACATCCAGTTGTATTAAGACTGTCCTTTTCTTCGATATTGAAAAATAAATATTAAAATAATTTATTTAAAATAAATATTTATTTATTATATATATATATTTATGACTATAATAAAAATATTTAAATATATATAAACAAGTAAAATAAAAAATACAATTATAGCCATATATTTAAAAGCAATAAACAATACTTAAAATAAAGGACTAAATTATAGTAAAATAAAAAAAACCAATTCATAATTAATCAGAATTATGAGGATTAAACATGCTATTTTCTTATTTAATAATTTAGTGATTAAAATAAACTTATTTAAAATTCGAATATAAGATTAAAATAAATTAAAAATATAAACTAGGGATTAAAATATTATCTATTAAAATTAAGGGATTAAATCTGTTATTATCCTAAATATATTTTAATATAAAGGATTAAAATAAAAGAAATTAAATTCGAAGACTGAATTAAAAATATTATAAATTCAATTTAATGACTAAAATGTAAAACATATAAAACATAGGGATTACGGAAAGGGTTTAACATTTATAAAATTACACAAATAGCCCTCCCCAAAACGGCGTCGTTTGGGAAAGGCTATTTAATGCCCAAACCGGCTGGCCCTTCGGGCCAGCTATCTCATTTCTTTTTTTTTTCTTTCTCTCTCAAACAGAGAGAGAAGAGTTCTCTGGCTTCTCTCTAAACTGAGAGAAGCCGTCCCGGTCAGCCACCGCTACCGGGCTCCGACCACCGCTGCCGGCCACCGTTAATGGTGGCCGGAAATTACAAAAATCCACCAAAATATAGATCGGGACGGTCTAAACCGTTTCCGGTGTTCTTTTTCCTTAAAAAGCTCCCAATCGGAGCGATCTACAAAATACCTTCGGTTTTCGTTGTATCCGGCGACGGTTGGGGTTCTCCGATGACAGAGTAAGCTTCTTTCCTCTCTTCTCTCCTTTTTTTTTCTTGCTGCGTTGATGTTGACTGAGATCGTTGGTATATTTTTTAGTATATCTTTTTTTTTCTCTTTTTTTTTTCTCCGTCTCTCTGTGTTCTCTGTCTCTCCGTTTTTTTTTTCTGTTTTTTTTAAAGGTTGGGGTGGTGGCTTTTATAGCCACCACCGGTGTGGCCATCGGACCGGTCCGAAGATGGGGTCTCGGTGAATCACCGGACTACCAGTGGTGACTCACCCCGTAGCCATGGCGTGGACAGCTGGCGTTGGAGCTTCTGGAGTCTTCGGTTGGGACGTGGCAGCGGCGGAGGCGGCGAGATAGCAGCGGCGGCCGCGTGTCCCTAGGGTATCAGACCCTAGGGTTTCCATCTGGGGCAATCTGGACCGTTGGATCTCTTAGATCCAACGGCTGTGATGAGGCGGCCGGCTAGATTAGGGTTAGGAAACCCTAACTGAAACCCCCAAATGTTTAGGGTTTCTGGTTTGTTCTGGACGGTTCTGGTTTGTTTGTAACTGGGCGGTCCATTGTAATTGGCCTGTAATTAATTATTTATATATATATTTAATATATATTTAATAATAATAATAATAATAATAATAATAATAATAATAATAATATGGATAAAAAATTAGTATCTTCAATTTGAATTTTCAACTGATAGGATTTTTCTTAAAAAAATTACATGAAACCATTAAAATTTGACCCATCAAAAAATTGAGTCGGATTAAACTAGAATCGACTTTTTTTCAAATCCGTTTTTGGTTTGGCCTAAAAAAATAATTATTGTTTATTTGAATAAATTTTTTAAATAACATATAGTTGTTTATTTGAATTGATTTTATCAAATCAGAAGAACAGTCGAGATTTCAACAAGTCAAAATAAAATAAATGTTCCATATAACATGAGAATGAATTATTATATGTTATATTATTAACTCAAAAGGCAAAATACAAGTTGGTGAAATCTTTGTCAAATTTTGAAGAATTTATTGATTTTTTTAAAAAAAATATAATTTAAAAAGTAAATTATGAATTTTCATATATTTTCAAAAGTTTTCTAATTTTTTAAAATTATTGTTTAGAAATATGGAAAAATTATCAAAATAAAAATTTTAGTTACAATTGAGGGACCAAAAGAGATATTAATCATTAAGTTAATGTAACCGTTCAAAAAGTTTAATGACCCAAAAAGATCATTAGAGTATAGTTTAGCAATCTTTGGAACACTTTACCCAAAAAAATCAAAGACAAAGTCCACCAGAGGTCATTGAAGTTTGGAATATGCTCAAATGATCGTTTTGGTCCATGAACTTTCAAACATTACAAATGATCATTAAATTTAAACAGTTACAAAACGGTCATTAAATTTTGTCAAACAATTAAAAATTAGTCATTAAATTTATCAAACTTTTACAATTATTATAACATCGCAATGACCATTTTGTAACAATTCGATAAATTTAAGGACCATTTTGTAACTTTTCAAAGCTCGGTGACCAAAAAGATCATTTTCGCATAGTTTAGTGACACCCTGGTGTATTTTACCCAAAAATAAAATATGGTCCACATATTAATTACAAAAATTTGAGCATCCTCTAACATATGCAAGAAAAGGCATACCATGTGGATTTATATCACAACAATTGCACATACACATCTAAGCAACTTCAAAAACCATGATTAAATTACGATGTAAAATAGTGGCCATAAAACTTTAAACATAAATAAGAGTTTGTAAAACTCACCTATCTTGCATTGCTCTTGATGCTCTTAGTTGGTCCCTACGAACAAGCAAGTGAACATGACGAGCATATTTAGTTAGATATATTGCTTCTTCTGTAGCTGTATCACCTCCTCCAACCACAGCAAGTACTTGTCCTTTAAACAATGGAGATGCTCCATCACAAATTGCACAAGCACTAATCCCCCTACTCCAAAATTCATCTTCACGAGGTAACCTAAGCCTTTTTGCTGTAGCTCCGGTAGCAAAAATCACGCTATAACACTTAACCTGAAAAATAAATGTAAAGAACAGATATGGATAAAGAATAAGCCTCATAATAACTTTATTGAAAGACTAATGGTAATTGAGTTCCAAATGTTTAACATGGGAAGAAACAAAAATGTAAACAACTAAACGTTCTCCTCTTTCTGCGGATTGTAGCATCATATAATTGAAAAAAGTACTCCTATGGGCACAACATAACAAGAAAGTATAAGTTTTCAACTCAAAACGGTGTTCCAAAGAAAAAAGCTGATATCACATCTACTAGCATGACATTCAATCAAAAAATTAATTAGATGAGTTTGACAAAAGGATCATTACGGGCATAATGAGGCAATTCAAGTTACAGATAGTACTTAAATGTGTTCCAATAATTCACAATGGTAATAATTTAACCACGTCAACATAACAACAAAAGTAGCCAACAGAAAACTATATCACCTCACGTTCACTATTCCGAACTGTAAAAGGATTGCTTTTAACATCAATGTGTTCCACATCTTCTAGGAACAATTCTGCTCCCCAACGCTCAGCTTGCTTTCGCATCCTAGTCAAAGCATGATCAAGAATCTAATTATACAATTTAGTTGAAAGTTGAAACAGTTGTAGCTGATAAATTCAGCAAACAAGAAAGCCAGACTTTCATCTTTCTTTTAAATACCTGTCCATCAAATCTGGACCAGTTATTCCATCAGGAAACCCAGGGAAGTTCTCAACTTCAGTAGTAGTCATCAACTGGCCACCAGGAACACCACCAACCTGATATCCCTCAAACACTACAGGCTTCAAATTGGCACGAGCTGCATATATTGCCGCCGTATATCCAGCAGGACCAGAACCTATGATCACCACATTCTCGACTGATTTACCTGCACGAAGAAACCTTTACTCATGCCCCTAAGTAATTTGGTTATAAACACTTAGAATTAAAAAAAAAAACTCCTTCCCTTATTGTACATTTTTACAATTCATATAATGCCAGCAGTTGATATCGCCGACGCCATTCACAAATTATACTTTTTCTGAACAACTTAAGCTGAATTTGATCATTAGTCTCGCTAATTGTTTTTGCTTTCGTAGACTCTGGCTGGTGTTTTTGCTGATATATATATATATATTGTTTCCATTAATCCAAACACTTGACTATTTTTGGGAAAGTAAAATAAAAGCAAAAACCAAACATAAAACTGATTTTGTTTTTTTTTAAATCAAGTACTACAATGCCACAAGCTTCTCACCATTCTACAAGAACCTTTACTTCTTAGAATTTATTAGAAAATAAAATCTGCAGTATTTTCATGTTAGCTAGAAGATAAAAAAAAGCTGGGCAATAACAATATTTGTCTTAATTCAATATTCCCAACTAAACATTTACATAGAAAAACTAAATAAAAAAAGATGTCATTGGAATTTTAAAACACAAAGGCCAAGGAAGTAGTGAGAGAGACCTGAAGCGGCGGGGGTTTTGACGGAGGCCTTGGGGCGGAGAGAGAAGAGGCGGGGGCGCGTTCGAGAAGAGTTGAAACGGAGAGCGCGTGAAGGGGAAGAGTAGTAGAAGAAGAAAGGGTAGGGGAGAGTGGAGGACATAGGAAGACGGCTGTGTGGTGTGGAATGACTGGAAGGGATTGGGATTCCGATTTTAGAAGAAACAGCCATTGGATTCCAGACCATACAAATACTAATTGTAAGAGAAAAACATCAGAGACAAAACAAAAACCAGTTCTGACTTGAGAATGGAATTCCAAGGTATTTATCTCTAGCCTCATGCCTTCTAGATAAGAACCCTTCTTCTTTTCCTTCATTTTCCACCATAGTATTTGTCCTTATTTTCCGAGGCTTAATTATAAAATAAGTGTTAAAATTATATTTTTGATGAATAGGTATTTATAAAAAATTTAAATGATCTAAATAAGTACAAACATTATTAGTTTAAGTGTCTAAGTTCTAACTATTGTTTACTTTTTTACGATAAGGGACATGTATCACGTTGTGGTAATTTTAAATTTTTAAATTAAAAATATGATTATATTTATAAAAAAAACTCTAATTTCTCTTAAATTAAAAAAACTCAAATCCATAAAAAACCTAACCTACCACCATCACCTTTTCCGGCCACGACCATCGCCGTCAACTTAATCACTGCCATCCTCCTAGTCATACGTTGGCATAGTTGTTACCAACTGGTCGTTAGAATCGTATGAGATCACGATTTTTATCATAGGGTTTGCGAGGTATAAACATTGATTGATCATCAATCGATTGCGATTTCATAGGGGTATTGATCATAGGAGGTAGGTGAGGTCAAGTGGACTTTCGTAGACACAAATGGTGGCTGACGTAGGTTTAAAGGTTGAAATGAAGGTTTTTTAAAATTTCGAGGCTATTCCAAAATTTTTGTGTGTTTTTTTAAATATATTTTTAATTTATTAATTTTAAATAAAATTTTTAAAAATTACGAGAATAGAATACGTCTCACTTAACAGATAAAATTAACAACATAGCTCATACACAAAAAATTATAACTTTTGTAACATTAAACACCGAGATCATTTAAAAAGTATTGTAGGCACTTATTCATACAAAACATCACTTATTCTATACCTAAGCCATTTTCGAGCTATTCTACACATACCTGCACTTGTTAAACTCTTTCAATCAAGTATTTTAAAATGCATCATTTCATGAATGATTTGTAATGATTTCAGTAACATTTTAAATTGCAATTAAAACATTACTTAAATCAACCTAAAATGCTATATATTTTAGTAATATTTTTAGTTGTAACCTAAAATATTACGTGAGTTTTTAAATTGATTTAAACTTAATTTAAGAATAACATTTTAGGTTGCAACTAAAAATGTTACCCATTTTATATACTTTATTATGATTTTTGGTAACATTTTATATCACGACTTAAAATGTTATACATTTAGATAATATTTTTTGTTACAACTTAAAATGTTACGTGATTGATTAAAAGTTAATGTGAGGGTAACATTTTAGGTTCTAATTGGAAGTATTATTCATTTTACGTACTTTGTTGTGATTTTGGGTAACAGTTTATGTTACAACCTAATTTGTATATGTTTCAATACATTTCTGTTTGATACCTGAATTCGATCCATCGAATAAGACTTTTTCCGAGTAAGCTCTTATTTTTAATAGTATTAAGTGGTTTTGATATTTGAAAAAATGGTAGATCAATTTTTGTTTTTAAAGGAATTCAATTTTCGAATATGATATTCTCAAATTATGGAATATTTATATAGAGTGTGATTTCTCAAATATTTTTTTTATTTTTATCGATATTAAATAGTTTACGATAACCGTGAGTATTCGACTGAATTTTTGTGAAGTTTTATTTTCATATATGATATTAAATATTTTTACAAATTATTTTATAACGAGTATCTTGTAATGACTTTGAACTAATAAGTAGTCATTTCAAAAATTATTTCGATTAACGAGGAGAGATTTAATTGATTTATTTTGATTTCGAGTTAATATGGATTTGTAAAGATATATGGATATATTTATTAAGTGTTTTATATTATATGGTTGTACAAATATCCCCGATTTTATGAATTTAAGGTATTGATCGAATTTAATTGTATGGTTCTAGAATTATATTACTATTTTATTAATTTAAGGGGTGTACTTAAATGAGATATTTTGGGGAGAGTGTAACATTATTATTGGCACCCATAAGAGTTAGAACCCAAAACCTAACTGATCGTTCAACCATCATCGGAGAAGTTCAGTTCATCTCAACAACCAGTGACCCAACCAAACTGGTTCATCTGGTCTAGGCCAAATTAGCCCTCAAACAACCCATTTTCCAACACCAGGCAGTGGCCTCCTCTAAGCAGCAACCGTCAACGATAACAGCGATAGCATGAACCTACAAAGAAACATCATACAAATCAAATATAGCAAGCCAAACCAAGGGAGATAGTGAAAGAAGCCATCGAGGAGAGAAGCTCTCGACCTTGATGCTCCAACGAGATTTCGAAAGATCCCATCAGAGGTCGGATCCGTGACGGGAAGACCACGACAGTTCAAATGATGTGTCCAGGATTTGGCCAATGTCCGACAGTAATGGCCGACACGATAGTTGGTGATCGACCGATTAAACGTTATAATGGTACGGTAGAACACCGACGAAATTGAGAGAATTTCGATGAGGGGATTCTCTAAAGAAGAAGCTCAAATGACTTCTATACTTGGACTTGTAAGTGACTTCTATACTTGGACTTGTAACCAAGTATGGTACTTACGGGGACCTAACATTTATATTTCTCAATTTCATAATTTTTATTTTTTTTACGACCAACAGTAACTTTTAATATTTTTAGCCTCATATTATGTTGAGGTTTCTCTCTAAGTTTGGGGTTGGATTTTAGGTTATAATTATTTATTCTTCAATAATTACGTTTTCATTTAACATAATTTTTATTTTAATCAGGTCATTTCTTATTTAAGTTTTTATCTTTTTTTCATAATTTTTAATTTGACCATTTAAATTGATAAGATTCAATTTTTTTAATTTAAAATAAAATTACTTAATTTATTATCTTAATAAAAATGATAAATTATCTATTTAGTCACCCATCTATTTTTATTTTCACATCAGTAAAATAATAATATTTTTTAATAATTTTATTTGACTAATAAAGTAGTGACGTGTCACCACGTTATGATAATTAAATCAATACAACTTTCCCAAACATGATCATTAAATGTTGTTGAGTTCGTAAGTGCCACATTTAATCATCAAAGAAATCTTAAACTTTACTTACTCTGGTGACATGACTTATTCAAAGTTTTAAAATAGTTTATAACAAAAATATGAAAACGTACAAATTACAAATGCGGAGCTCTTTTATTTGAAAATCAAATACAAAATCAAATATGTACAACACGACTCAATAAAATCATAACCCCTATATGCTCACCCAAGTCCTCAACAATGTGCTCTGGTACTCCCACAAAGACGCATATATTTATATAATTGTCTTATCGCGATCCTCAAAACTTGAAATTTGTGAACGAAAACATTCTGAATATTGAGCTAACAAATCTCAGTGGTACACATCTACTCTACTATATTTCATAAATTTCATAAAAATAAGTATATATGTTAGCATATTATGAACTCATCAGCATTAATCATCTACTCTTACAACCTTTAACATTATCAACATGGTTCATTATGCTTACCCGAGATCTGAAGTCATCAAATTACCTTTTTTTTTCATGATCACATTCTTGATATTCCTAAATTCATTATGCATCATATAAATTAATTATCCAGTCTAGGATATACCTCTAGTTCATTAAGATGATTTCCATTATGATAGTTTCATAACTAACTATTTATACGAGAGTTGCCTTATTTGGAATATTACATCTAGTTATATCATTAATGTATGTAAGTATATCATGCATACAATCATAAATAACAACTGTATCATGCATGGAAATACCAATATCGTCATGTCATCATGTCATGTTTGTACATCAATTCTCATGAAATGAAATATTATTAAGGACGCCCAGATTTAGGGTCCGATTTGCCAAACTCGTAGTCTTTCACTGCACATCTACAGAAATACCTTTTGACTACTAAAACTTTACAAGCTTTGATCTATCTACCTTCCACTGGTCCTCCTTTCGCGATATGTTGCGCTTTCAAGGGGAGCATCTGTAACACCCCTAAAATCATTCTAGTTCTAATTTTCGATGATCAAAATTTACTTTTAAATATTTGAATTAGGTCATTGAATCATTAAGTTTAATTTAATTATAATCCTAAAATCAATTAGGTTTAATCTTGAAATTCTGTAAGGACCAAAATGCAAGAAATATGAAATTAAAAGTTTGGAGTGCAAGAAAAGCTTAGAAGCTCATTCATGTGCATATTAAAGACTAAGGTCCTAATTTGATTGAAATCCTAAGGTTGGTGATTTATCACCTATGTGTCATGAAATGGTAATTTATAGACAGTTTTCTAATTATGAAAAATATGGAGTTTGCATTATATTTATAGTTTTGCACGTCCAAGGCATGGCGGGAGAAAGAAAAGTCTATTTTGATATTTTACCTTGGTCTTTTAACTATTTATGAATCACCTCTAAGCATTCATAGCTTTCTAAGCAAGTTCATCTCAATTTCGCCATTTGATTTCAATTCCAATCACATATTTGGTAAGCTCTTGCTCATAGTTTTCATTTTGTACCAATTTTATCAAATTTAGAACCTAAGTGTTCTTGAGTCATAAACTCTAATTGATGAGAGTTTGTGTAATTGATGATCCTCCTTTGAAATATAATTGATTATAAGCTTCATGATAATTTTTCCATGATTTTTAGGTTTGGAACGTCGAAGCCTAATCCCTTAAAGTTAGGGTCTCATGTCATTTAGTAAGCTTAATGATTTGTGTTCTTGATGCTTAATTTGAAGGTTTGTATGTTTAATTTCATGTGGTCAAGAACCGATTGAAGAAATCTCCAATCAAAGAGGAAAGTCTAAGGCCTCCAATAATTGGCATTGTGATTCCGGGCACTCCTTAAACTGGGAGTAATCGGTGAGTGTAGTTTGTATGTTCAGGTAACTTGGTGTCATTATGGTTTAATCCTTGTAACACTTTTAATAGGTGAATTCATATGTTAAGTTTCGGCTCACATAGAGCAATGAATAGAAAAAGTAAAGTATTAAGGGAAGTATGATAAGCGTTGGTATTCATTGGCATTTTTATGATACTATGATATGATAAGTTCCATGTATTTATGATACGTGTACTAAGCGAGCATGTAATATGTGAAGTTATAATGTTATGTGATAAGCTAAAAGATCAACTACGTACTTGGTAAGCCAAGTTAAGAATAAATGTGAAAAGATATGTTAAGTATTGGCCTTGGATGATAAGTTTAGTTTGAGTACAATTACCATGAATTACAATCCTTATTGGTGAAGATGAGGTAAATTGTTGGTCATTGGTGAAGATGAGGTAAATTGTTGGTCATTGGTGAAGAAGAGGTAGACCATTCTCATTTATTTGGAGACGAGTAGGGGATTCAATTATACATAGCTATTTATGCCCCAATGGGCTATATTATGATCTTATATGATATAAATCTTGCCATGAAAATTACATGTTATGGTTATGAAAATTATGTGTCATTTTTCATTCAAGCATGTTATGTTTATTTTCTTTGAATTTTGTTAACTACCTCACTAAGATACATAAGCTTACACTCTCTTTATTACACCATTTTAGGGAGTCAAGTTTGATAGCTCTTCAATCCTATTTATGGATTGCAAGTCACTCATTCCTAAGTAATGTTATTTTGTCAAACTCCTAGACGGTGATATATGTTCATTTTGTTTGTGTAAATGTTATGATATATTCCATGATGTTTTTTTGTTTAAGTTTGATATGGTAATGTAATGTATGTGTATATAAGGTTTGATGCTATAGTTGTTGTGGTAGTTAGAGTCATCTGGATTATGCATATGGCATGTTCATGTTTTATGATGAATAGGTATTCCAGAGGCAATGTAAGATGCATAAGTAATATTATGCTATGAATATATGGAAGCATGCAATTGAATGCATGCCAGTTGTTAAGTACATGTTGATTATGGTTTTTATGTGTTTTATATGGATTATGTAACACCCCAGTTTAGGGGCTAAATTTTAGAATTATAAAGTGGTGGATTTAATTGGTACTTTGGGAAGAAAATTGAGGATTAAATTGAAAATTTTCAAAGTTGGCAGACCATCTTATAAAGTATAGGAAATTCAGTGGCTAAACTCATAGTTTAACCATTTTTATTTTTGAGACAATTATAAGTCTCTTCCCCGTGTATTTCTGCAGAAAAATTCTCATTTTTCCTCTCCCCGGTCAACGACTTTGATCTCCGATCTACTCGCCGTCCAGCCTCCGTTCGACGAACCGAAACCACCATCGTGTTCGTTGTCGACTGATGAACAAATCCCCTCAAGCCTTTCGTCGTGAATCTGCGTCGTTCGTCGTTAATTTCAATCGGAAGTATCGTCGGTTTTAACTCAATTTTCGTTGGTTTTCCGTCGATTCACGTCGATCCGACCACCCGTTTTCGACACCTCCCACACCATCTTGTTCCTTGCATCGTTCCGAGTCCACCGGTGATCTCTGTGTCTCTGTCATCGCCGGTGCATAGAGGGGTGAGAAAGTCAAAGTTTTCGATGTTTCGAAATCGAGCTCTCCGCCGTTCAAAATTGTGAACCGAGCTTGGTAAGTGTCTTAAATGCCTTAAAATAATTTTTAGTAATTTTTCAAGGAATTTTTAGACGTTGCACGACGCCGCACGCGCCGCCCCTGGCGTGGGGAAAGACTGGTGCGCGTGTGGGCTAGGAAAAAAACCAGTTTGAACCGGTTTGACCGGCCCGACCCGACCCGACAGCCCGACCCGACCCATTGACCCGTTGACCAGCGTTGACCATTGACCGCTGTCGCAACCGTCTTTCGGTTGGGCCCCGGGATTGGGCTTCGACTTGAAAAATGTGGATTGGGAGTCGCCACCGATCATTTATTTAAAAATAAATGGGTTGATCAGATACCCTATTTCTTACCTGATCTGCGTCTTACCAGAAATATGTCGGGCTTTGGAGTCGGTTACGGTCAAGGAAGGATTAGCACCCTCGAACCGCCCTTTCGGTACTACGTAATTTCCAGTTGTCTTAATTAAGAAAATTGTAATTTTAAATTAAAAGGTAAAATTTGATCATGAATTACTTACCTCTGATTAATTGAAGAAAATACCCTTAAAAAGTCATAAGATGTGTTAGAGAGAAAAAATGAAAAAATGAAGAATAAAAATAAGTAAAAAAAAATAAAAGGAAAAATAAATAAATAAATAAAATATATATATATAAATGAGTAAAATAGAAAAATAATAATCATAACAATAATAATAGTAATATGAAAATATAATATAATATAAATAAAAAAACCAAAAAAATAAATAAATATATTAACCAAATATAAAAGTATACATATAATGATAATTGGCTTATAAATAAACTATTAAAAACATACATATATACGTATAATGATAAAGTAAAAAAAACTAAATAAAGATAATTACAATATATATATATATATATATATAATAATACGCTTATAAGTAAAATATTTTAAAAAAAGTATATATATATATAAAAATAATAAATATAGTATTAAAAAAAATAACCAAATGAATATAAATAAATAAAACATATATGTATATATAATAATAATATATAGTGTAAAAAAATCAATTGAAAATCATTTAAAAAAACATACGTATATATATTTATATAATGACAATAATGTAAATAATAAATAAATAAAAATATCTATACAATAAATAAAAGGACTAATATAAATAAAAATAAAGATTGGGGCCAAATTTGAAAGACAATTAACGTTGATATTACGCATTAGGGGGATAAAAAAATGAACACGCCTCAGGGTAGATCTAGGTTCGAAACTTCGAAACCCCACCCATTTTTGGTCATCGGCGCAACCCACGATTTGGTTTATTCGAACCAAATCTCAAAAAAATAACGTGCACATGCGAGAAATGAACGAATCAAAAAAAATGCTACCTTTTATTTCCTTTTCAAATCGTTTACAATAGCTTTGCCTTTGTATTTTCCGTGTTTTCCTCTGTATTTTGTCTGTAAATCGTGTGTTACAATAGTGAGTTACAATGGCTATTTATAGTGCTTGTGGATCCTATCTTTAGGAGTTTAAATCATAGTAGAACTATATCATATTTTTAGGAGTTTGAATCCTAGCAAAATTCTATCCTATTTTTAGGAGTTTGAATTCTAGTAGGACGAAAATGTGTGTTGACAGCTGCCCCTCTTTGCCCATAATCGTGTAACGGGGATAGGGCAAAGATTAAAAGACACACTTTTCGTTCGGTGGAGTTGAAAATTGACTCTGATGTTTCAATAACTCCCTGTCGAATTGAGTTACAGATGACTCCTCTGTCGTGAAGCCGAGTTCATCTTGAAATGATATGAAATTGAAGCCGTAGTTCGGAATTTGAATCAACAAGTGGCTTCTCGTTGCCCTTCGGTCTTCTTCTCAGTTTAAAGACCTTGGATCGGAATCGAACTCAGAAATCTTCATTGACAAATAGATTTTACTTGAAAATGGTTGCTTGTCACTAAGGCACGGTTAACCCAGGTCCTCTTCTCGACTTGAAAACCTCTACTGCAACCAGAAAGTAGTGCGATTGATGTGTCAACAATCGAACTCGACAATTTTGATGGCAGATAACCCTTCTAGCCTTGAGTTATGCTGTAAATGATGTGCCTTGGAGCTGAGCGTAGTCGAACTCGAAGGTCTTTGTTGACAGATACTCCTTCTTTGAGTTGGATATCCTTCGTTGTGAAGTTGAAATCCAATCTAAAGATGGATGATTCTTGTGTGCACAATTCCCTTTTTCGTGAAGTTGAGCCTGAAATTGGATATCCTTCATCGTGAAGTTGAAATCCAAGTAAGTAGCATTGTTCCGAGTCCAATATCCTCTGTCGTGAAGTTGAAATTGACTCTGAATGAAATTTTGTTAACAATCAGCCGCCCCTTCGTCGTAAAGTTGGGCTTGTGTTGTCTTGGGTCCAAGATCCTTCGCTGAGAAGTTGAAATTGGCTCTAAAATTGGGAAGTTATTTATTGACAACCAGCGGTCCCTTCGTCGTGAAGTTGAACTTGCGTTGTCTGGAGTCCAATATCCTTCGATGTGAAGTTGAAATTGGCTCTGAAATTGGAAAATTGTTTATTGACAACCAGCGATCCCTTCGTTGTGAAGTTGAACTTGCGTTGTCTGGAGTCCAATATCCTTCGATGCGAAGTTGAAACTGGCTCTGAAATTGGGAAATTGTTATTGACAACCAGCCATCCCTTCGTTGTGAAGTTGAACTTGTGTTGTCTTGAGTCCAATATCCTTCGTTGTGAAGTTGAAATTGGCTCTGAAATTGAGAAGTTGTTTGTTGACAACCAGCGGTCCCTTCGTCGTGAAGTTGAACTTGCGTTGTCTGGAGTCCAATATCCTTCGCTGTGAAGTTGAAATTGGCTCTGAAATTGGGAAGTTGTTTATTGACAACCAGCGGTCCCTTCTTCGTGAAGTTGAAATTGCGTTGTCTGGAGTCCAATATCATTCGCTGTGAAGTTGAAATTGGCTCTGAAATTGGGAAATTGTTTATTGACAACCAGCGGTCCCTTCGTCATGAAGTTGAACTTACATTGTCTGGAGTCCAATATCCTTCGCTGTGAAGTTAAAATTAACTCTGAAATTAGGAAATTGTTTATTGACAACCAGTGGTCCCTTCATCGTGAAGTTGAACTTGCTTTGTCTGGAGTCCAATATCCTTCGCTGTGAAGTTGAAATTGGCTCTGAAATTGGGAAGTTGTTTGTTGACAACCAGCCGTCCCTTCTTCGTGAAGTTGAACTTGTGTTGTCTCGAGTGGCACGATATCCTCCGTCGTGGAGTTGAAATCGCGGATGGCCCATTCGTTGTGAAGTTGAGCCTTGACTTGAATATCCTTCGTCGTGAAGTTGAAATCCACTCTCGAGAAAATTGTGTTGTTTCGAGAGAAACTTTCAATCTGTCGAGTTGTTCGAAGTGTAGCTTCTTGCTGCTGAGTTAAGCAACCAACATGAATCTTTAAAGGTGCTTTTGAATCGAGTATCCTTCATCTTGAAGTCGAAACTTGACTCTAAAAGCTGCAAAAAATTATGTATGTGGAAAATGATAAATATGATGCTCTAAAATGTATGCATAAGATGCATGTAACATGAATTGGTTATATTTTATCTCCTGAAAAAGGTCTGATAATTTGCATTAGGATGTTGAATCCCCAAATGATGCCCCAATATCCAAAAATGCCCCAATATTTGATGTTGAATCTTCAAAGATGCCCCAAATGTTCCTCATTTCTTGCTTCAGCATTGATTCTGAGCATGGGTTTTGTGTCTAAGAGTCACATGTCATTTACCAAGATCCATTCTAGAGAGACTGTCTTGTTTGAAAAAAATGTTTTTTTCCTTTATTTTCAAAGTTCTGAAAATATCAAAAGTTTTGAAAATATTGTCCCTTTCACGGTTTTACAATTGAGACGAATCATAAAACTAGAGTTCATTGGATATCAAATAATTAATTACAATGTTAATCCTTCAATAAATTATAGCCATTTTACAAGTGTCAAGATCAAAGCTATCTTTGGGAAATGGTTGAGTAAGGAAAGGATAAAAAAGTCTCAGGTTATTGTGTTTGGTCAAAGGTTTGATGGGGTATCTTGCATGCTCCTTTACTAGAAGTGTTCTCTGACTCCCAACCTTTGTGGTTACACTCGGATTAGGCGATGCCGTATCAAGGAACTTGTGTGATTGCCTCAGTTGCACAATTTTTATATTCAAGCCGCCTTTTTAGGTTTTCAACTCGAACCCTCCTTTGGTTTCAAGACGTTATTCAGGATTTACGTCTTGAACCCCTCTTTGTTATTTTTCTATACCATGCATTAATTACATTGTTTTTTGCAAACTGTTCGCGTGTTGTGAGTACTACAAAATATACACAAATAATGTGCAAGTATACACAATCGCTCAAGTAATATAATGATGAGTGAGTATCGTCTCCACAGGGATTGGGTGAAATTACGAAAGTCTAACCAAAGCAACACACTAAATTATCTAAGTATAGTTAGTCTTGATATATACAAATGTCACGGCAATGGATATGTGTATGCTGGTGGATGCGGATTGATGGTGTGATGGTGTAGCAAATGGAAATGCAGTGGCAATGATGGATGTTTAATATTGAGTATGGTGAAATGTCAAGGCAATAAAAAATGGTAAAAACAGTAAATAAAAAGATAAATAAAATAAATAAAATAAGAAGAAAATAATCCTCACGTTACAAGCTTCCAATGAAATGAATGGTAAGGATAGGTCTAAGGTTGCTAAACTTATTTCTCAAGTATATTTAAGCTATCTCGTCTTTACTTACTCGACAGGGCTTTCCTAAGGTGTTCAAAAGAACCTAACAGAATAGGATGCCAAGGTATCTGCTCTCACTCAACGATGTTGGATAGCCTACCCTATTGATAAAGACACCCTTTTTAGTCGTTGAAATCCTATCCTAGTCTCTTCCAAGATCTAAGGGATTAAGTTATAATATTCCTAAGCCGGTTCAAAGCCCCTTGAAAATACCATAACCCATTGCTTATGAGGATCTTATCTTGCGTTTCTTCCGAATACTTACAAGTATTTTTAGCTTAGGATTCTTCCGAATACCTAACCTTCATCTAAGAGATAGACATTTCCATGCCTCTTACAAGCCTAGATGGTGAAGCATTCATAAGCAAAGCAAATAAAGAACCCAAAATAAACTTAAATATACCCTAAAAATAAAGTTTAAATAATCGTTCAACAAACCACCACCAAATAAGTTAGTTCATGGTGGGGTTCGAAATATCCAAACACAAAGTCATGAAAATATTCGTTCCAACAACCCACAAATTAATAGAAAAATAGCAGCAAAAGGGAAGTGAGAAGAAGCCTTCGACGCGCCACCGGAGGTCTCTTCTTGGCCACCACGAACCACCTAGCTCGCTAGCTCCTTCCGGCGCCTAGCTTGCCACTCCTTGGAGCTTTATCAATGGAGGAATATCTCAAGGAAGAAGAAAGGAAAAGAGAAAATAAAAATGTGATTTTTTTCTACTCTATGCGTGTGCTCTCTGTCCCCCTTTTTTTTCTCTCCCATGAGGTGTCATATATAATAAAAATATCTAGGGGTAATGATGAGGTTGTTGGGTGCAAAATACCCCTCATACCCCTAGAATCACATGCTGTGCATAAACCTTATCCTCCAAGTGGCAGTGGTCCTTTGGCAGCTCTGGCAGGCTGTTACAGCAGTCCTTTACGTGCAAAGACAGCTGTCCAGTGCCAGCTGTCCTTATGCAGAAATATCTTTTTGTCTTTTTTTGCGCCAGAAATGCCAAGGCATTTCAATCTACTTTAGCAACGTGTGATGCCGCGGCATTACTTCCCAAAGAATCCTTTTTCTTGCTATTCCCTGCACACGATAGACAGACTGCACCTTTCCCTCAAACAGCACCATTAAGAAATAAAATAGCACAACCACCACAAATGCAACTATATGCAACTATATGATCCTAAAATGACTAAAATGAGCTTTTAAACAAAAAATAACTTAAGTGAAAAAGGCTTTAAAAGTAGCATTTTTAGGAAGTTAACACACCCCCAAACTTAAACTATTGCTTGTCCTCAAGCAATGGATAGCAGTTACATAAGCATAATGTCATGGCAAAGTTCGATAGTAAGACACTAGAACAAAATTAAATTTCAACCCTCAGAACGATAGGCTTCAACATGCTAGACTTATCAAGAATTCAAGTACTTTTCCCTAGGTCAAAATCCTTTGTGGTAGTGTGTGTGCGTGATTGTATCCAATCTATACTTAGCGAATTTAGACAATTTCTAATCAAGTCCCCTAGTTTTTGTCAAGGCATTTACTTATCATTAAGCACATTTTTACTCTTTTTTTAGCATGTTACGAAGGGAGTCAGCTCATCACACCTACTCTCCCACACTCTAGATGAAAGGGAGCATACCTTCCATCTCTGAGCTAGTTAAGTAGAGTCATCCCGTGACTTCTTTCATTCACTCATATACACAAGGCTTCCATTTATTAAAGAAAGTTCCAGGAAATGCCACGGCAAAGAGGAGTGTCCCTCTACAGCTATGCTTAAGCATTTATTCACAGTTTCATTTCTAAGGGAGTTTGTTTTTTATTTTTATTTTAAACACCATACTATATTTCAATGCCAAGACTAACTAAAGTTCCTTCATAAAAATTTCCTAAATTTTCTAAGTATAGAAAACATACAAATCGTGTAAATATTTTTCACAAAGCATCAAGCCCTAGAGTGAGTTCTATCATTCTCAACAGTCATTTACATTCAGATTCTAGCCTAACAAAATTATCATCATCGGGTATCCTCAAAACATTTCATCTAACTGTCCTACCATTTACTGATGCCATGGCATAATACTATGCTAATGCTATCATGCATATGACCTACCAAGAACAATACCTCCCCCAAACTTAAGGGAATCATTGTCCTCAATGCTTTAAAGAGAACTAAACTAACTATAAACTATATGTTATGCAATGAAATACAACTAAATGAAAATGGATGCAAGAGAGGTACCTCAATGTTTACGTGGTGGTGGTGCTTTGGAGGTGCTAGCAACTCCTCGTCGGGTGCGCTTTCGGATAGGTGCTGGGCTGGACTCGGAAGAAGTGGAGTAATAGTGCGTAATGCGTCCAGCCGTTGTCTTGGTGCGGTGACCACTACGTTGTGCATGAGAAGGATTGGGTGCTGGGACGGGACTGGGTGTTTCTTCGACAGGGACAGTGGGCAGATATTCAGGAGTCTCAGACCGGTGTGTATCAGGAGTAGGGTCAGCAGCAGGAGGATCGGGTGCATCGTGCTCAGGCTCTGGAGATGCCTCGGCATTGAATGCCGACAGAATTTCGTCTGGGAAACCAGGGAAATTCCGTTGACTGTGGGGAATAATTTCTTGAAACAACGATTCCACCATAGTATCTCTATGCTTCACGTATCCAAAGAAATTACAGATGTCACCGTGTAAAGCATGCAGTTGAGCTTGAGTCTGCGTCACAGCTTCCTCGAGAGCAAGTAACCTTGCCTCGACATTCGATTCTGTAGTACCTGCAGATTGCTCATGAACAGGGTCTTTAGACTTGGGATTTTCAAGTCCCAACAATATTGGAAGTCTAGCCCTAGTGATGCCCGATAATCCAGGTAAAATTTCATCAAAAGCATTTTCCTCAACCTTTTTCTTATGACATAAAGCGGTAATTAAATTAGAAGACACTAAAGCACTTGCCTTTTTACCCAAACAATCATGAACTTGCTGAAAAATAATACGACCCACATCGATCGGACGTGATACTATTATAGAATGTAAAAGCAATAAGCGTGAAAGCGATACCGTAGTGTTGTGGGAAGTGGGCATTAGTTTATGCTTGAGAAAGTGATTCCATAACTTTGCGCGCGGCTGAAGACGTTCTCGGTTGACCGAGTATCTACTCGTTTGTCGTCCATTCCACTCAGTGTTTTCAAAACAAAGGTCCTCCAAGACCCCATCATATGTGTTGCTATCGGCTTCCTCTTCGAACATGGCATGGCCGTCTACTACCTCCTGTAAATGAAAATAACGATTAATAGCAGTGGATGTAAAACGGATTTGCTTACCTCGAACGAAGATGGAGTGTTGATTAGGCTTGGAAATGTTCGCATAGAACTCCTTAACTAATGAGGCGTTCACCGAACCAGGATGACGGGAAAACTTCTGCCACTTGAGCGGCGTCACGATGTCCATAACATCAGGTCCAAAACCACCATCGGTTTCCTCGGTAAAAATAAATCCCAACTCAAAAAAGAGTTTTTGGTTCTTGAAGTTTTAGAATCGAGCCTTGGCCTCATCGTTCTCAAACTGTTGCCAAGCGGTCGTGTCGGTTGGAGCTGGTCTTGAGCGCACCATTTTCAGTGTTTTTGAAGTAAGAAAAATGAAAAAGGAAGAAGCTTTTTAAAGCTTTAAAAACTTGGATGTATTTCGGCTATGGAGAGAATAAGGGAAGAAGATGAGTAAAAGAGAGAGAAAAAGTAAAAGTTAACATGAAAGAGAAAAAAATGAATAAAGAAAGAGAAAAGAAAAAGTAAAAAATTTGGGAGGGAAAAGGGGTGATAGGACGGTTAAGAGAGGAATTAGTGGGTGGGGGGTTGTGCATGTATAGGGAAGGAAAAAAAACTACCAAAAGGTAATGATGGTGATAGGACAAGTCTGTGGAAAGAGAAAAAGAAATGTCAGAAATTAAATTAAATAAAAAGAAACAAATCAAAAGAATATCTCTCCAATTAATGCTCTGTCCTTTCCTCCCTTTGGTAACCGCTCCTTGTACGGTTTGCAGTAATGTGCTCCCTACAAATCAGATCAAAAATTAATTACAAAATAAAATAAAATAAAACTAAAGAAAAAAAACTTGAATGTTAAATTTTATTTATGCACAGACACAAATTCATGCCGAGGCATCGAATTTTGGTTCTCCTCTGGGCACGCTTCAGTATCGTGCAGCCGTAACACGACCTTGTTGTGCGGTGGTGGAATTCCATTGTAGGCTTTCAGACGCTGGCCATTGACCTTGAAGATCTTCCCATTGTCTATTCTCTTGATGTCAACAGCTCCATGGGGATAGACATAATGCACCTCAAATGGCCCTGACCATCGAGATTTTAGCTTCCCAGTAAAGAGTTTAAGTCTGGAGTTGTAAAGCAAGACTTGGTGCCCCACATGAAAATGCCATGGCATCAGTTTTTGGTCATGCCACTTCTTGGTTTTCTCCTTGTATATCCGAGCATTCTCATATGCTTGTGCTCTAAACTCTTCCATTTCATTAAGTTCTAATAATCTCTGCTCCCCAGCTAGTTGAGCATCGAAATTCAATCGCTTGATAGCCCAATAAGCTTTATGTTCAAGCTCAACCGGGAGATGAAAAGCTTTACCATACACTAACTTGAAGGGTGACATCCCCAAAGGAGTTTTGAATGCTATTCTGTACGCCCAAAGTGCTTCATCCAACTTTGGCGACCAATCCTTTGGCTTTGGGTTCACCACTTTCTCTAAAATCTGCTTGATCTCTCGATTAGATATCTTAGCTTGGCCATTTGTCTGTAGATGATATGCCGTGGCAATCTTATGTCGAACTCCATATCTCAGCAGTGCCTTGGCAATCAACTTGTTATCAAAATGGGTTCCTTCATCACTGATGATAGCACGAGGTACTCCAAACCGAGTGAAAATATACTTGTGCAAAAACTTGAGTACGGTCTTGGAGTCATTCATTGATGTTGCTATTGCTTCCATCCACTTTTACACATAATCCACAGTAAGCAATATATATAATTTTCCTTCAGAAGATGGGAATGGTCCCATGAAGTCTTTGCCCCACACATCAAACAGCTCTATCTTCAAAATATTTTACAGCGGCATCTCATGTCGTTTGAAGATGTTTCCAGTCCGTTGGCATCGATCACATCCTTTGTAAAATTCTTGGGCATCTCTAAACAATGTTGGCCAGTAAAAGCCTGATTGCAGGACCTTAGCAGCAGTCCTTGTTCCACCAAAATGGCCTCCACTTGGGGCTGAATGACAATGGTACAAAATATCACTTTGCTCCTCTTCAGGTACAAATCGTCTAATGAGCTGATCGGCACAATGTTTGAACAGATATGGCTCATCCCAAAAATAGTGCCTTGCATCGTGCTTGAACTTCTTTTTAGCCTGACTATTCAAATCAAAAGGCACAATTCCACTAACAAGAAAATTAACAAGGTCAGCGTACCACGGGATTGCCGCGACATATAAAATTTTCTCATCAGGAAATTCCTCTTGGATATCTACAGTGTCATGGAATTCAGAATTGTTCTCTAGCCTAGATCAGCAACTTGATTTTCAGTTCCTTTTCTATCTATCACCTCTAAGTCAAATTCTTTCAAAAGTAAGATCCACCTAATAAGTCTAGGCTTGGCATCCTTTTTGTTCACTAAGTATTTTATAGCCGAATGATCTGTGTGAACAATAACTTTAGTGCCTATTAGGTAAGGTCTAAATTTATCAAAAGCAAATACTACGACAAGTAATTCTTTCTCAGTGGTGGTGTAGTTCAATTGTGCTTCATTTAAAGTGCGGCTAGAGTAATAAATAACATGAAATATTTTACCTCGGCGTTTCCCCAAAACAGCTCCTACGGCATAATCGCTTGCATCACACATCAGCTCAAATGGTGATGTCCAGTCGGGAGGGACTACAATGGGTGCCGAGATCAGTTGTCGCTTTAGCTCAGTAAACGCGCCGAGGCATAATTCTCAAACACAAAGGGTTGATTTTGTTGAAGCAATGTGCACAAGGGTTTAGAAATCTTGGAGAAGTCTTTGATAAACCTTCTATAGAATCCAGCATGTCCAAGAAAACTTCTTATTTCCTTGACCGAAGTTGGTGGTGGCAATTTTTCAATCACTTCAATCTTTGCCTTGTCCACCTCAATACCCTTGTGTGAAATTTTGTGGCCTAATACAATACCTTCAGTCACCATGAAGTGACATTTTTCCCAGTTTAAGACCAACTCAGCCTCCTCGAATCTCTTGAGAACTTTTTCTAAATTGCCGAGGCATCGTTCAAAGTCGTCCCCACAAACAGAAAAGTCGTCCATGAAGATCTCCGGAAAATCCTCAACCATATCTGAAAATATAGCTTGCATACAGCGCTGAAACGTTGCCGGGGCATTACAGAGTCCAAAAGGCATCCTCCTAAAGGCAAAAGTGCCATAGGGACAAGTAAATGTAGTCTTCTCCTGGTCCTCTGGTACGATGGCAATTTGATTGTACCCCGAGTACCCATCCAAAAAGCAATAGAATGCTTTGCCGGCCAATCGATCCAACATTTGATCGATGAAAGGTAGAGGAAAGTGGTCCTTCTTCGTAGCTTTGTTGAGTTTTCTATAGTCCATACATATCCTCCATCCGGTCACAGTGCGAGTGAGTAATAGCTCATTATCCTCATTCGTAACCACCGTCGCGCCTCCTTTCTTCGGAACACATTGGACAGGGCTCACCCATGAGCTATTAGAGATAGGGTAGATCACTCCAGCATCAAGCCATTTCAGAATTTCTTTCATTACCACTTGCTTCATAACAGGGTTGAGATTGGTGTAAGGTTGCTAAACTTATTTCTCAAGTATATTTAAGCTATCTCGTCTTTACTTACTCGACAGGGCTTTCCTAAGGTGTTCAAAAGAACCTAACAGAATAGGATACCAAGGCATCTGCTCTCACTCAACGATGTTGGACATCCTACCCTATTGATAAAGACACCCTTTTTAGTCGTTGAAATCCTATCCTAGTCTCTTCCGAGATCTAAAGGATTAAGTTATAATATTCCTAAGCCGGTTCAAAGCCCCTTAAAAATACCATAACCCATTGCTTATGAGGATCTTATCTTGCGTTTCTTCTGAATTCTTACAAGTATTTTTAGCTTAAGATTCTTCCGAATACCTAACCTTCATCTAAGAGATGGACATTTCCATGCCTCTTACAAGCCTAGATGGTGAAGCATTCATAAGCAAAGCAAATAAAAAACCCAAAATAAACTTAAATATACCCTAAAAATAAAGTTTAAACAATCGTTCAACCAACCACCACCAAATAAGTTAGTTCATGGTAGGGTTCGAAATATCCAAACACAAAGTCATGAAAATATTCGTTCCAACAACCCACAAATTAATAGAAAAATAACAGCAAAAGGGAAGTGAGAAGAAGCCTTCGACGCGCCACCAGAGGTCTCCTCTGGGCCACCACGAACCACCTAGCTCGCTAGCTCCTTCCGGCGCCTAGCTTGCCACTCCTTGGAGCTTTATCAATGGAGGAATATCCCAAGGAAGAAGAAAGGAAAAGAGAAAATAAAAATGTGATTTTTTTCTGCTCTATGCGTGTGCTCTCTGTCCCCCCTTTTTTTCTCTCCCATGAGGTGTCATATATAATAAAAATATCTAGGGGTAATGATGAGGTTGTTGGGTGCAAAATACCCCTCATTCCTCTAGAATCACATGTTGTGCATGAACCTTATCCTCCAAGTGGCAGTGGTCCTTTGGCAGCTCTGGCAGGCGGTTACAGCAGTCCTTCACGTGCAGAGACAGCTGTCCAGTGCCAGCTGTCCTTATGTAGAAATATCTTTTTGTCTTTTTCTACTCCAGAAATGCCAAGGCATTTCAATCTGCTTTAGCAACGTGTGATGCCGCGGCATTACTTCCCAAAGAATCCTTTTTCTTGCTATTCCCTGCACACCATAGACAAACTGCACCTTTCCCTCAAACAGCACCATTAAGAAATAAAATAGCACAACCACCACAAATGCAACTATATGCAACTATATGATCCTAAAATGACTAAAATGAGCTTTTAAACAAACAATAACTTAAGTGAAAAAGGCTTTAAAAGTAGCCTTTTTAGGAAGTTAACACAAACTAAGATTAATCCTGATGGGGGGATGAAATCTGAAGATAGTCTCTTCTGTTTAGAAATCCATGTGTGATTAGAAGGGACTTTTAAGGCACGTAATGTAGGCCAGGGCTCATGGTTATGAAAGAAAAGGATAAATAGGCCCAAACAAGTGTTACAGGGTTTTGAACTAAAGATCAATTCATTCTGATGCCTTTAATCTTGTCTTGCTCAAAATGTCTCTTTCTCTTGATGCTCTATGATCTTCGAGTGAAGTGATTCAGTGATTCGGGAATGATTGTGCTTGATCAATCTCATAGTTTGAAGCTTGATGTGCCATTTGTCTTTAGGGAATCTTTGCATGTGCTTTTTGTCCCTTTTTCTTTTTGATTTTTTGTTCTTTCTTTTTTTCTTTTGTTTCTCTTTTTTCTTTATTTTTTTCTTCTTTTGCTTCTTTTCTTTTTTGTTCTTGATTGGATCTTCGCACTTGCAATTTGGTCCACCTTTGGATCGATGTCTTCACTCATGTGAACAGATTTCTTCCACCTTGTCCCCCAGTGTGGAGGGTGATCCTTGGTTAGGGTTGAATCAGAAGAAAAAAATACTATAGGCTCAAAAGGGGACACAAGGGATATATATTTTCTCCTGTTGTGAAAGGATAAAGAAAGAAAGCCATTCATCATTTCATACATGTAAGTCTTCACAGAAGAGGTATCCCTAGGGGGATAGATTTTCAGGATTAGTTCTATTCACATGAAAACAATGTAGTTAATGCATGATAGAATTATTTCGGATGAATTCTTCTTCTTTTTTCCCCAGATGTCTCAATGTTCAAGCTCCTCGCGAGATGCCCCAAGTTGTGTCTTTAGAATAACGCTTATGTTCAGATGAACAACTCAATACCTTGGGTTTTAATGGTATTAAAATGTCAATTTTGAGTCCAAAAAGACAGTGGTGTGATTTTATTGACTCAAAGAAAGGTATGGGTGTATCGAAAAGATAAAGGCAATGTTTAAGAATTTGGTCTTTTTGGTAATGACCATGAGTTATTTTGGGTAAAGAATTGATGTATTTTATTTTGGGGTTTGAGACAGGATAAGAAAGGTCTAATCTTGTCATATGTCAAAAATCTGTAATTCTTGAAGAATTAAAAGAATCATTAATTCATTTAATATTCGAAGAACTAAAGATGAAAATTTGTTCAATTTTTCCACCTTAGAAAGTAGCATAAATTCAATCCGTTAAAAGATGAAGAAAACATGAAAGATCAAAGACGTGTTCAAACAAAGCAATCCTCTAAGTGCAAATGGTATATGCCATGCCCCCTTCTTCGGCAAGCGCCTTACAATTTTCAGATGAATGTTTGGGGCTTCTTATGTGGCAACTGCAAACAGCTTCAACATCGTAGTCCTTAGGATATGTGGACTCTTTTTTTAGATCATCCTAGCAGGCTTTGTCCTACAATCAGCTGATCAGGTTCCCATTGTATTGATTTCAGCTTTTTCTTTAATTGTTAAAATCTTGCTTCAATGTGGTGTCATGTGGTTAAGATGAAGATGCAAAAATGCAAAAATGCAAGAATGCATGAAATGTTCGAGGCATTGATCCAGAAAAGTGTCCATTATTATAAATAATCCTTATTTCGACAAAAATGTTTTATCTTGTAAGAGACATAAAAACAATCAAAGGTACATTCAGACTAAATCCTCTAGACCCCGAACAGCTTCCAACAGGTTGACAAGTATTCTGTTTTCATCTGTCACTGGTTGTATGCCTTGTTGGACCACTCCAGCTTCCCTTTCCAGGCCGTGTAGATGGCAAGCTGCCTTCTGTACTGCGTCTCTGGCCTTCACCCTTTGTTGTGCTTGCTCCAAACGGAAACGCCACTGTAAACATCCATCGAAGGGTATTATCTGAAGCTTGCTTGCTTGCTTCTTGAACCCATCTACAATAGCTTCTAACTCAGCTATTGTTTTGCCATCTCTCTCATGTTGTTTCTCCAGATCAGCCATCCGGATTCTCAAGCATTGGTTTTGATGCTGACTGCCTGCTAAATGCCTCTGGGCAGTCTTCATCTGTTCCTTCCAAGCTCTCTCATTCCAGTATTTAGAAGCCACTTTCAACTTGGAGTTATCCTTGACTTTATCTTGATACCCCTTCCTTAAGTCTTCGAGCTCTAAACAGACTCTTTTTGTTCTCTTTCTAGTTTGTCTGCTCGATCTTTCTGAGAGTCGGCATCTAGATTCCACTGATAGTGCTCAGCCTCAAGTTCCTTTATCCTCTTCCCCAACTCATTATTCACAGCTTCAAACTATGTTTTGGCTATCTCAAGTCCAGAAGGGACATGCCTGAGATACTCCTCTATGGTCCGTGTGTCCTCACAGTTTGGCACCGAGGTGTTGTCATTTTTTCGCAATCTTCGCCACTCTAAATAGTCTGGGGTAAGCATGTCTTTAGCAACCACAATATCCATCTGTAACACTTTCTTCCATGAATCGACAATCTCTTTGATACTCTTCTTATAACTGTCACCGTGATATTCAAACTCTGATTTAGCTAGTACGCATGTTGCTGGGACAAACTGACGTGCCCCATAATGTCTAAGTGCTAACAATTGAGCATACCCAATTGTATCCCAAAGTTCAGGTAAGGTCATAGTGTTAGAGTCCCCATATTGGAAAAGAACGTCACTGAGGAACAACCAAGGGGCTCTCCAAGTAATATCTCGGTCTTGATAGATGAGTGAAGACTTTCATCCACTTCTCTTTTGAAGTTCCTTCATGAGATTTCATGGTGATGAACTCTCTCAAAGGTGAATATGTAGTGCTAAATCAGCGGTAGGCAACCCTATTAGTCTTCTAGAAAGAATCCAAACTTGAAGGAGCCGAACACATCCAATGAATCTATCTCTGCCAGCTCTTCGGAAATGGTTGAGAGACCGAAAAGTCTTGGCTAAGATGGTTGGTGCTGGGTTGACCCGTTTCGGAAGTTGCTCAAATAGTTCCAACACGGCTGCGTCAATGCATCCCAAAATCTTCGGAAAGATGATCAAGCCATACAGACCTAGTGTAAAAAAGGTCTATAGTCTTCCATTCATCAGGGTGGTCATTCATTAGTTTCCTTATATGGATCCACTCAATTCCCTGCCCGTTACCTTTGTTTCGGAGTCGGTCAATCATCCACTTTTCATCAACTCCTGCAATCTTAGCCAGTCTGTTCTTGAAAGGCTGACTCTTGATGTGTTTGATGTAGGCTCGCTCCAGTTTAATGCTTTCACAGTGCAATAGTGTAGTATACTCCTTGATGGCAGGTACCATGTCCTCCTGGATAAAAGTGAAGCAACTGTATCCCGGGTTCCAGAATCGAACCATGGCTCTGATTAAGGGCTCATCGGTCTTAACATGAAGCAAAAGTGCAATGTCACCATATTGGTGACTGAACTTCTGTTTCCAATCATTCTTCCAATTGCCCCAAATATCCCAAAGCTCTTGCACGTCGTTCTGTTTTAGGATAATAGAGGCGTAGCTAACCAGTTCTGACACATAGCTTCCTTGAAGACTGTCTCCCTTTTCCTTCTAAATCTTCTCGGACCATAGTCGTACCTCGGGGTTTTTAATCTCTTGTATTACAACACCTTTATCTATTAATTCAAATTATTTTGTGTAACAAATACCTTTTTAGGGATCAATGGCCTCTTGTTATGATGCAAATGATGAAAACAAAATAAAAGAGGACAAAATAAAAAAAATTAGTGAGGTAAATCAAAATAATAAAATGAAAAATCCTACCCCACATGATATCTACCCGAACATGCTTAGTATTCCTACTCGGACATGATCTCTATCCCGCATGCTAATTTCAAACAAATCCTAACCGCATATTTGTCTAGTTTTCATGCTTTGAACAGAAAGTAAAGCATGAAATAATTCTGGCATCCTAGGGTTTGAAATGAGGTTTTGGGGTAGGCTCTAATTCTTCAAAGTCTCCCGGTTTAGGTGCTAAAAAACGGTACCCGAGTTCTTCTTGCTGGTGCCCCTTGGGCTTGCCAGACCCTTAGTCCTAAACCCATCATAGGCTCGTGTGGTCTAAGTTAAACTCGAGAGGATACATTCCCTTATGTCTATGCGGAGAATAAATTCACACGAAGACATAAGGTATATGAATCCTGGAGGCTACTTGCTAGGCATATGCGGTGAATAAATTCACACGAATGCGTCGCTTTCACCCCCACTTAAAACGGGTTCGGAGCTTGGGTTTAGAGCCTTAGATGAAAAAAGACTTTAAGGGCTGAAATCATTGAGAAAACGGTTAGTACAACTATTTACTCGAAAAAATATAATCAAAAGTAAGCAATAAGGATCGAAATGTTACCTTAAAATTTAAACTTACCCTTTTTGTTAAAAAAACAACTGAAAATTACCTTAGCCTGACTCACTTGAAAGTCCCCAGCGGAGTCGCCAAGCTGTCGCAACCGTCTTTCGGTTGGGCCCCGGGATTGGGCTTCGACTTAAAAAATGTGGATTGGGAGTCGCCACCGATCATTTATTTAAAAATAAATGGGTTGATCGGATACCCTATTTCTTACCTGATCTGCGTCTTACCAGAAATATGTCGGGCTCAGGAGTCGGTTACGGTCAATGAATGATTAGCACCCTCGAACCGCCCTTTCGGTACTACGTAATTTTCAGTTGTCTTAATTAAGAAAATTGTAATTTTAAATTAAAAGGTAAAATTTGATCATGAATTACTTACCTCTGATTAATTGACGAAAATACCCTTAAAAAGTCATAAGATGTGTTAGAGAGAAAAAATGAAGAATAAAAATAAGTAAAAAAATAAAAGGAAAAATAAATAAATAAATAAATAAATGAAATATTAATATATATATATATATATATATAAATGAGTAAAATAGAAAAATAATAATCATAACAATAATAATAGTAATATGAAAATATAATATAATATAAATAAAAAAACCAAAAACAAAAATAAATAAATATATTAACCAAATATAAAAGTATACATATAATGATAATTGGCTTATAAATAAACTATTAAAAACATACATATATACGTATAATGATAAAGTAAAAAAAACTAAATAAAGATAATCACAATATATATATATATATATATATATATATATAATAATACGCTTATAAGTAAAATATTTTAAAAAAAGTATATATATATATATAAATAATAAATATAGTATTAAAAAAATTAACCAAATGAATATAAATAAATAAAACATATATGTATATATAATAATAATATATAGTATAAAAAAATCAATTGAAAATCATTTAAAAAAACATACGTATATATATTTATATAATGACAATAATGTAAATAATAAATAAATAAAAATATCTATACAATAAATAAAAGGACTAATATAAAGAAAAATAAAGATTGGGGACAAATTTGAAAGACAATTAACGTTGATATTACTCATTAGGGGGATAAAAAATGAACACGCCTCAGGGTAGATCTAGGTTCAAAACTTCGAAACCCCACCCATTTTTTGTCATCGGCGCAACCCACGTTTTGGGTTATTCGAACCAAATCTCAAAAAAAATAACGTGCACATACGAGAAATGAACGAATAAAAAAAATACTACCTTTTATTTCCTTTTCGAATCGTTTACAATAGCTTTGCCTTTATATTTTTTGTGTTTTCCTCTGTATTTTGTCTGTAAATCGTGTGTTACAATAGTGAGTTACAATGGCTATTTATAGTGCTTGTGGATCCTATCTTTAGGAGTTTAAATCATAGTAGAACTCTATCCTATTTTTAGGAGTTTGAATCCTAGAAAAATTCTATCCTATTTTTAGGAGTTTGAATTCTAGTAGGACGAAAAGATGTGTTGGCAACCGCGTTGACCACAATTGACTAAAACTTTGACCGGGCATTGAACGACCGTTGACTTTTTCTGGTATACTTATCCTGACGTTTTTGATGTCCTGAATCCGTATTTGGGGTCCGTTTCACCAAATTCGAACCCGATAAGCTGTTTTTCACTGATTTATTATCTGATTCGATCCGTTTTTCAGAATTAAGCCCTGTTTTTTATGAAAATTATATTGTTATGTATTTGAGGAATTATTGGAAGTTGAATTAAGGATCAAGGACGTTCGAATGGAAATTAATGGTCGATCAACTTGGATCTATAACATATAATTTATTTCATCAAAGGTACTTGAATGGGAAATTATGAGAATACTCCGGTAGGGTAAAATTATGAAAATACCCTTATGTTGTAAGATGATAAGAATTGTCCCTGGAAGTTGGTTAATAACTCTGAAAATACATATTGATCCGGTAAAATTATAGATGTGCATAAGAAATGCTAGTTTTGTTTAGAAAATTTGGATAATTAGTTTTTAACCCATGAGGGTTTATGCAAGATGCTAGAAGTCTGTTAGGGAATCATTTCAAGATCAGAGAATGTTCGGAAAAGCAGTTAACCATAGGATCTCTAAGTTATAATTATTTTTCGTTAAGAGTTAATATTGAAGTTATCTGGTTAAGAAATTACGAAAATGCCCTTGAGAGGTAAAAATAGTTCTTGTTGACCCTGAATGAGAAATTACTTTGAGGATTCGTACTTAACTCGATAAATTGCGAATTTAATTGTTAAGATCCTTTCTTTGTACAGAAAATTTCTGATAACTTGTTGGTAACTTCTGTGAAGACAATTGACCTAAAAATCTCCGAGTTAAGAATAAATTATAGAGGGTACTCTTTTGTTAGAATTGTTCGAAAGGTCTGGAAAAGATGATACTTTTGAATTAAATAATAAGATCATATGGAAGGAAAAGATTGAAATACAATAGATCTGTAAAATGACCAAAATACCCCTATAATGGAAATGACCCAAGAATATCACCAAGCTCAGGAATGATTGGATATCCTTGAGCTCTATAATGAATGGAATAAAACAAAACACCAAAATGACCAAAATACCCTTATGGCCTATACTAGGTAAATGTCTTGGATTAATTAAGGAATCCAAATAAGCATAGGTGTTGGACTACATTTAAAAGTTATGGTACACAACTTAAGTGAGTTGATCAATCTTAATGATAATTTTGGAAGTATTCAACTCAGCTCAACTCTAAATCGCATTTAGTACTAAGAATTAGATATTTATTCGATAAATCAACCACAAAGACCGAGCTGAACTGAACGAAAGTATAATATGTAACCGAAATTCAGAAAACGTCTGATTTACTCTAGAAAACTCTGAAGTAACCGGGATAGGCTTGACTGTTAAATGAAATAAGTAACCTCAATGACGGAGGATTAAATAAGTGATTTGGATGAGTTTGGAAATGTTAATGAACATACAAGATATAATGTTCTTATGGGTCATGAACTACAAATCAAGCACGTCATGATTTCATGATATCGTGGAAGCGTGGAAATAAAATAAAGAGCATTGGAATATCTGTTAGTTTCCTTAGATCTATTCAGTGATGATTCTAAAGATGATCTATGAACTAGAATTTTTGGTATTATAGAGTAGATACCCTGGAAGGACAATGAATTGACCGCGACAATCATTAGTTCTATGAGCTATTCATCTCGAGCTGATCGATAATCCGATCAATCAACATAGATTGTAAAGGTTCTGAATCTTCGTTCTTCCTTTTCAGCTTAAACCACTCTGGGTATATATGAAAATACAAGTAACTCATAAGTAGAGGATTATGAATACACTTCTGATTACGTAGAGCTTCCGAAAAATGTCCGAATAAGATATGATCCTGATATAAAACATTCTGAATAACTGATGATTACGTCAGTTAACAAACTTTTTCAATAGTGATTTTAACTTCTGACATTCTATCGGTAAACTGAAGATTCGTGTTTCTCTGCCCGATAATATTATCCAATATCTCTAAATAATATCTATAAACACTAATATGTTCCCTAATTAAATGAATGTTTTATCTGATTTTCGATTTGAATTCTGTTATGACTTCTGATTTGGATTTTGTTCTGATATCTGTTCTTAATTCTATTTTGATTTATGATATCTCCGTTTACTGGCGGAAAAATGTTTTAATTGGGGGGTATTGTTGAAGGAAGTATTTATGCAGGTTCCTCGGCTTTGTGCTCAGGGCCTTACAAGTTATGTGGGTTGGGCATATAGTTCTGTGGAACCTACACAAACAAATCGTGAAAGGATGGGGTAAAAATATGTTTTAAAAAGATTTGTTTCTTTTTACTGGTTTTATAAGAACACACTAGATAACCTATTCTGATCTCCTGAACCTAGACATCCGAAATATTTCTATCTGAACTGAATGCTCACTATATGTTACTACCTGAAATATCAGTAAGATCTCTGCTCAACATAAGGATTTGTAGATGTCTGATCCAATAAGGAAATATATGTTTAGCTATATATGCACGTTATTCAGCATCATCTGGTAGTTATGTATTACTGAGCTTTCCGAAGCTCACTTTATTACTCACCATTGCAGGTTAAAAGAATTGTACCAGTGCAGCTATCAACTTCAGTAAGGGAGTTCTTCAGGTGTTGTTTGCAGAGTATGGTACATGTGTTTAGGGGGCATGTAATTGTATTTTATTTTATATATACGAGTCTGAAAATCTGTTTTATTTCTGAATACTGATAAATGATTTTATGAGTTTACATGTTATGATAAAAAGTTTTAAATTTTCTGATATTTTTACAGTGGGTCGCTTCGGTGGCCCTAATGTGATAGCCCGGATCGGATCAGGTTACTCGCATCGGTCTGAGGGGGTTACAGTAAGGTTACTTGTTGATTAAATCATTAGGTTACAATACGATTTTTGAAAAATCTTTAGTTGGGTTTAGAACTTGCAATTATAAAAAGTTTTAGGGTTCCAATACTTTGACCCAAATTTCAAAACTTTATAATGAAGTTTCAAAACTCTCACCCTTGTTTCGAAACTTCTTGTAGGAAAATGGAAAATGTTCATTTCCTTTCTTAAATTTTGTTATGAGTTTTTAGTTAGTCCCTAATGTTGTTCTAAGTGGGTTAATATGATGAATATGGTCTCTAAATGAATAATAAATGGTTTTATGACTCAAAATCATTAAGTAGCCTAAAGAAATGATATTGGTTTATTACAATATAGCTTAAATGAATAATAAATGGTTTTATGACTTAAAATGATTATTTGCTTTATAGTGTCACGTCCTTACATGGTCTTGGTTGTGTCCTTATGCAAGAGGCAAAGATAATTTCTTATGCGTAATTGCATTTAAAGATGTATAAGCGTAGATAATCTACCCACGATTTAGAATTGGTTGCTATAATATTCACTTTGAAAATCTAGAGATATTATGTCTTTGTTGAATTGTTATAACGTCACTGACTATAAAAGCTTAAAGTATCTCCTCGCATAAAAAGAATTGAATTTATTACAATATAGATAAATCGAGATGCTCAAGGATTATGATTGTGTCATTGATTACTATTATAAAAAGAAAATCTTGTGGCAAACTCCTTAAGCCAATAATCAATGTTAGTGTAATAACCCGAAAAATGGAATTTTTTAATTAAGCAATTTGGCGAAACTTGAGGATTAAATTAAAAGTTTTCAAAACTTGTATCCTGTTTTAGAGTTGAAGGAAATTCAGGGACCAAACCCTGAATTTACCCTTGGAGTGTCGGCAGAATTATGTTATATACGTGGGTTTTCTGTTTTCAAAACAGAAAACAATTGCTCAAATTTCCTCCTCCAATGCCCAACTTCCAAACCTGATTCCGATGCCGTCCGACCACTGATCGTCGATTTGAAACCACCATCATGTTCATCATCGATCGATGAACAAACCCCATAAAATAAATAAAGTGAAACACTGTCAAACGCCGTAAAATTCGATTCAAAGTTTCTACCTTTTTTAGCACCACCGCCGAGAAAATCTTCAATTTATCTCCGATCGTTGCTCCGTTTTCGATACCTCTCGCACCATCATATTCCTTGTGCCGTTCCGAGTTCGCCGACGTCCTCATTGTCTCTGTCGTCACCGACGCTTGAGGGAGGTGAAGCTGTCAAAGTTTCTAACGTGTTGAAATCGAGCTCTCCACCATTCAAAATTGTGAACCAAGCTTTGTAAGTGCCTCAAAATCGCTTGAAATAATTTTAGGATTTTTTTATGTATTTTTTTAGATGCCGGAATAGGTCCCACGTGCCCCCACGCATCGTCATTGTGTGTGGGGGAGGTTTGAAATTGGTTGAGAAGCATTAAAACCGGTTTCACTTGTCTGACCCGGTCCGACCCGACCCGTTGACTGTTGATCATTGTCTTTGACCGAAAGTCAAATTTTTCGAAAAGTCATATTTTAGGTTTTTTAACGTCCTGAGTCATAAGTCCGAATCCGAATTCCGTTTTTCAAAATTCGAACCCGAGAGCCTCGAAATCGTCAGTCAAACCCATTGACTTTGAAAAGTCAAAATTTTCGAAAAGTCATTTTATGTTTTTCGACATCCTGAATCTGATTCCAAAGTCCGTTTTGCCAAATTCTAACCGAAAATCCCGAAATCGAGCTCGTTAACTCAAAAATGCTTAGTATTTTAGCATTTTTGATTATTTATTTGAGATATGGTTATGGAATTAATTGAATAAGATATTTTATGAAGGTACTCGTGTTTCACCTGAGCGAGGATCAGTTAGGTCAGGAGTTGTCCATTCGTCAGATCAGCCCGAACCGCGTGCTACGAGAATTACCCGTAGGTTTCCGTAAATTATTTAAATAAATATTAAGATTATTCATATTAGGATTTCCAATATGGATTTTTTCGATTCGTAGGATCTAGCGTTGCAGCAGAGCGTAATCAACAGACTCAGTAGTAGGCTTCCATATCTGATTACTCAGACTGTTACAGGTGTGTTTTCTGACAGTGTTACCTTACTGTTTTAAAACTATATATCTGAATTATTTTACATTTCAGAGGATACTAAATATTTTTATGAGACAATATCTGATGTTCGGAATACTGTTTATTTGATATCTGAGTTACTACATATTTCTGATATGATTTTTGGCAAAGGTGTTTTGTACCTGACTTCTGAATATGGATTAATTATCATTTCACTCCAATACATACATGTTTATTACTGTCATTGGGGGATTATTGAAGGAAGTATTTCAAGCTCCTTTGTTGTGTGCTCAGGGTATGTCCTTACTGGTGTGCAGGTGAGTGTATGGTTCTGGGGAACCTACACATTTTGGTTATCAGAGTGATTGGATGGGGCAGTTATTACCGCAGGCTCCTCGGCTTTATGCTCAGGGTAAGTCCTTAATGGTGTGCAGATGGGTGTATGGTTCTGAAGAACCTACACATTCTAGTGATCGGAGTGATTGGATGAGAATAGTTTTCATGTTTTTAAAGCATGTTTGATAAATTGATTTTATTGAAATATTTCATCTGTATGTTTATTCTTACACTGTATAAAGCACACTGGCTTTTTAGCTCATTTTGTAAATTTTACCCTTTTCAGATAATAGTAGACCATAAACTAGCAGATTTGGCATCAGGGGAGATCAACTACTTTTACTTGAACGAACGAATACCTCTACATGTTTTTCAATTGTATTCGGTGACATGTATTTTGCTATTGTTTTGGATATAACCGTATTATCGATATTTTGATCCGTATTACTTTTAATGTTTTATTAGTAGTTTTTAAATATAATCAGAATCTCTGAATGTGATATGTGACTGCTTAGGTTTGGGTCTAGCGTTCATGCCGAGTCTAGGGGGTTACATTTGGTGGTATCAGAGCTTTCGGTTTTAAATACTCGGACTGTGGATGAGTCTTAAACTCTGGATTTTTAAGAATTTCTATATTTTCAAAAACATGTCACCTTATTTTATGAATTATTTTTATTCGAGATCCCTGATGCTAGTCTGACTTATGTTTCAAATTCTTTCTGTATAACCTTATAGATCCAACGATGAGTGCTGCTAGAGGTCATAAGACAGGTCGTAACCGTGGACGAGGGCGAGTTGCCCGACCTTCTGTTGCGATAGATGATCCGATGTCACCGCGTGATCCTCTTGTTCCGCATGTAGATCCTACTATTTCTCATGATGATCCTATTACTCTTGTGAGAGACCATCCTGTCACTGAAGATGAAGATACTGACATGAATGAAAATGCTATTAATAGAGCTGTCTTTTGCATGTTTCAGATAGCTGCTAGAGTCCCTAGTAATATAACTGCAGTTGAGAATTCGAATTCCTTGGTAGCTGTTGGAGTAGTTCCATTTGAGGGTATTACTGGTGGACCTCTGACAGATGCTGAGTATTGGTTGGAGGATACAGAGAGAATTATGGATGAGATGGATCTGAGGCCTCAACAGAGGTTAAAGGAATGCCTGACTATGCTGAAGAAAGAGAGTTTCAGATGGTGGCAATTGATTTCTGGTAGTATTCTGAGGAACCAATTAACATGGGATCTTTTTAAGACATGTTTCCAGAGTCGCTACATCGGAGAGAGATATCTGCAGGAGCGACGCCAGGAGTTTCAGAATCTAGAGTAGGGTAATATGTCTGTTATGGACTATGAGGTTGAGTTCATCCAATTGAGCCGTTATGCTCCTGAACTTGTTGACACTGAAATAGATCGATGCTTGAGGTTTGAGAATGGACTTAGGTATGAGATCAGGAGTCGAGTTTCTACCCACCGGGAGAGAAGTTTTGATGCCTTGGTTGAGATAGCCAATACTGCTAAGAAAATAGTGCGATTGGGTATGGAGCGCATGAGAGATAGAGATCGTGATCAAAACTAATTCAGGAGGCCTTGTGGTTCTGTTAATTCTTCTGCACACCCCAACAAGAGAGGCAGGGGTGAGTCTTTTCAGAGAGGTGGGGTGAGTGTCAGGCTTGTGGTATCCTGTTCTTCAGTTGTTCAACCTTCTAAACATGGTGGTTCTTTTGGGTCGCATCCTTTGCAGCCATGTGATTATTGTGGGAAACGTAATCCTGAGGAATGCTGGAAGAAATTGGGTACCTGTTTTAGATGTGGTTCTGGTGACCATTTTATAAAGGATTGTCCAGGGCCAGATACTACAGTTCAGATACCAGCTCGTACTCATAGTACTGTTCAGACTCCAGCAGGGAGTCATAGTCAGGGCAGAGCATCATGATAGGCTAGTAGAGGCCGAGCATCTCAGAGTAGGGGTCCAGTCAGATCTGAGGCTAGACAACCTGCATTGGTTTACACTGCTAGACTTCGACAAAATCGCGATGGGCCTAATGTGATATCATGTACTGTTACTATTCATTCAGTTCCCTACTTTGCATTGTTTGATAGTGGTTCTACCAATTCCTATGTATCACATTCCATTTCTAAGAGTCTGAATATTGCTGTTGAGAATACTGAAAATTCGGTGACAGTTCAAAGTCCTTTAGGCAAGTTTATAGTGTTGGATCGCATTTTTAGAGAATGTCCTATAGAGATCAATGGGGAGCTTTTTCTGGCCAACCTGATGGAGTTACCTTTGGAAGAGTTTGATTTGATTCTCAGCATAGATTGGTTGGACAAACATTGAGTTAATCTCGATTGTGAGACCAAGAGAGCTATTCTGAAGACCATAGATAACTAAAAGATTGTAATGATCGGGGAACGTCATGATTTCTGACGAATATTGTGTCAGTTTTGGTAGCTGTGAAGATGATCAGGAAGGGTTCTGAGGCATTTATTTCTTATATTTTGGACACTAGGAGTTCTCAATCTGATATTGAAGGCATCCAAATTATCAAGGAATTTCCTGATATTTTTCCTGAAGAGTTGCCTGGATTACCGTCGGATAGAGAAGTTGAGTTTGAGATTAAAGTCTATTCTAGTTCCACCCCGGTTTCAATGGCTCCTTATCGTATAGCCCCAAAAGATCTTAAGGAACTAAAAGTCCAACTCCAGGAGTTGTTGGATAGGGGATTTATTCGACCCAGTGTATCACCGTAGGGATCCCCAATTCTCTCTGTCAATAAGAAAGATGGGACACTAAGACTTTGTATTGATTATAGGAAACTGAACAAGCTCACGGTTAAAAACAAATATCATCTTCCCAGGATCGATGATCTATTTGTCCAATTTTGAGGGGATTCTATCTTTTCAAAAATAGACTTGAGGTCTGGTTATTACCAACTTAAAGTGAAAGATTCTGATATTCCGAATACTACTTTTCGTACTCGGTATAGACATTACGAGTTTTTTTACTTCAGCACAGTTTGTATAATGTTGTATAAAGTATTTTTAGCAAGGTTTTTTTTTATCAAATTAGGACTTACAATTCGGATCCAAATATTCATATATATTATCTGGAATTTCAGATATATGATTTTTTGGATTAGACACATATAATGATTTTAGTGATTCAAATTTTTAGATATTCAAAATTTCGGATCGATTAATATCTTATATCCGAAAATACACACCCCTAGTAAGTAGGTTAAGATTAAACACCAAGTGCCTTCATGTATTCTCTAGCCCAATAGACGTTTGATAGGGTCATAGTGGATTTCACTACCAGTTTGCCAATGACTCAATATAAGAATGATGCAATTTGGGTGATAGTGGACCGATTAACCACGACAGTGCATTTTTTTATCAGTCTGCATGTATTACACTCTTGAGACGTTAGCTTAGTTGTACATTGTTGATATAGTAAGGCTTCATGGTACACCAACATTCAGTTATATCTAATAGGGATCCTCAATTTATTTTAAGCTTTTGGAAGAAACTTCAAGAATCATTGGGTGCCCAATTGCATTTTAGCATAATTTTCCACTTGCAAATAGATGGACAATCAAAGCGTGTTATTCAGACCATTGATTATATGTTTTTTTATTGCATAATTAATTTTGAGAAGAGTTTGGAAAGAAAACCTTATGCGTGTCATTTTTTCCTAAAACAATGGTCGACACCGTTTTCGCCCGGGCAGGGAAAAACTTAATAAACTTAATATGACTTGAAAGTTTTTATTTGAAAAAAAATTTGAAATGCGAGGAGTCGTCATTGACCTTTTAGGTTATGTAGGTTGAATACCCATAAACCGCCTTTTAAAAGAGTTTTTAAGAAAACATCACTTTAAAAGATGCACCAATCTATGTGTAATCAGAGATTCATTCTTTTTTTTTGTAATAAAAAAGGGGTTCGAGGGTCGATTACGTGTGGGGAAGGATAAGCACCCCACAATGCCCAAAATTGGTACCCCATCGATTATAAATTGTCTCTAATAGTAGAAATCTAAGAATTCAAATACAAATTTAAGTTACGATCCTATTATTCCAAATTCAACCATGCAATTTTTATTTAACGAAAAATTCTAAGGAGAAATAGAAAATATTCTAATATTTCCAATCGAAGAGAAAATAATCCCTAAAATACTTTAAGACAAAAAATTTATCTTTCCAACTAAAATAAAAATAATATAATAATATCTCCCAAGAACTCAATATTAAAATAATTTGATTCGACCAAAGAAAGAAATTAAGCCAATTAATCCAAATTATAAATTTAATTATAAAAGATAAGTGATGTTCAATTATTTAAAAATATCAAGACCAAATCCCTAATAAAAATTAGACGAATAATCTCGACAAGTTTAAATAAAATAATATTTCCTTTTCATTTTATTCTTGATTTAATTTAAGCATACTCGATTTTTTAGGTTTTTCTAGTAGGGCATTTATTTGTTTTTAAAATAGCAAAATAGGAGATCTAGTTACTTTAAGACTATACTTTCTTAATATTTTAAAATAAATAAATACTACCTTTAATCCAATTATGAAATCAATTGAGTTATGCTTATGAGCCTTTCTTATATAATCGAAATGTCTAAATCTAAAGGCACAAAGAAATTAACATGGAAAAAGAAAAAATAAAATAAAAATATCAATTTGGAACAAATAAATGAAAATTAAAGCAAAGATGAAAATTAAATGTTATTCAATGCTAGAAATAAAATTTGACTAAATCAACAAATGCATACTTTAAAGTATAAATATCAAGTTAAATAAACAAAGAAAAAATATATACTAAAGTGATCATGACAAAAATTAAAATGCTAAAATAGTAAAGCTTAAATAATAAAGGGATGCAAGTAAATTGCAATAAATGAAAAGTATTCAAATGTAAATAAAATAAATTAAAGTTCGTAAAATCCAAACAACATCAAATGTTATAGCAAGACAAAAGAAGGGCCAAAATAAAATAAACAAAATGTAAGGTTCTATAATTAAAGGGCTGAAATTAAAGTACTTAAAGATAATGAACCGAAATAAAAAAAACAAAAAATTAAAACAATGAAACTTAAGGACTGAAATTAAATAAATAAAAAGTAAAGGGAATATTTTTAAATGTGCATAAAATTAAATAATAAAAGAATAATAAAATAAATGTTAGTGTTAATTCAAAAAAATCAGTGATCAAATAGAAATAAAGCAAAACAGGGGGTTAAAATCACAACAAATAAAAACACAAAAACATGGTGACTAAGATGCAAATACACGATAGAAGTTTGGGAGTTGAAGCGTGATTAACCTCTAAATTTTGGTGCCAAAGAAATACATGCAATGGAATTTGAGGAACTATTGCATGATTTACCCAAAAATTAAATTGAAACCCCCATTTCTTATTCTTTCCAGTAGCACGTGAAAAAATTTCTCTCCCTCTTTCATTTTCTTTTCTTTATCCACGTCTGAGAAGGCCATCTCTTACCAATCCACAAAGCCACACGTTGGCGCCGGCCACCAGACAATGGTGGCCTATCTTTTACTCCGACCCGGTGACCGAGGAAAGCCCAAACGAAACTCGAATACACCAAAGACTTCGGCTTCTTCTCTATCTCACTTGGCCGAGACCCAAACGACCAACATGGGCCATCCTCCTCCATACGACCATCGAAAATCAGTGGCTACTCACTATCTCCGGTGACCAACGACCGCTGACCGGCTCCTCAAACCAAGGTAACTGGTCACTCTATCTCCACTCTCTTTTAATTTTTTCTTTACATGTTCATGCATGTGAAAACCAAAAACGTTAAAAAAATGGAGACCCAAACAAATACCTATATATTTTCCTTTTGTTTTTTGAATCTGCTTGGAATTTGTTGATTTTTTTTTGTTTTTTGATTGCTGAAGTAGAAGATTACAATTCTTTGATTTTTTTCGAGTTATATGCCATTACAAATTAGGATAAAAAAATGAAAACCCCCTCAATTGGTTGCTCTTCTTGCTCTCTTTTCTGCCAGGAAAATTTAGAGGTTCGATGGTGGCGTGTTGCAAGAGCTGTCGTTAAGCTGGTGGTAGAGTGTCTGGCAAAGGATGGGCTGGAATCAGTGCAGTAGTGAGTGGCAGGGTATGGCTACTGACATTTTAAATTAATTTGTTTTGGGATAAAATTGGTGATTACAACTGCCCCTCTTCGCTCATTGCTATGAAACGGGAATGGAGCGAAGACATAAAGCACCAATTTTATCCAGCTTGGTCATTTGATATCTCTGAGCTCCAATTTCTGTATGAACTCTTCACTCTTATGTTCGGACTAGTTTTTCTCATTATGAACCTTTCCATTGAAATGTTGACGATGTTGATCCAAATCCATATACGATGGATGAGCCAAGTATTGGCGTTGTTCCAACTCCTTATGTGATGAAAACGAGCTAAGGTTGAACAAGTTCTTCTCATTATGAACTTCTTCTCCCTCATTGGATGAGTTCTTCTCATTACGAACTCTCCCATTGGAAATGATGATCCCTCGAGTGAGGTATTATTGATTCGACTCCATATGCGATGAATCGAACTAAGGTTGAACAAGTTCTTCTTATTATGAACTTCTTTTCCCTCATCGGATGAGTTCTTCTCATTATGAACTTTCCACTGGAAATGTTGACTAGTTTATCCTTTCTTTGAAGAGTTTTAAACCTACAAAAGATTATCATATGTCAGTAATAATTGTGTTTGAAATACCCTAAGGTATTGACCAAAAGGTGCTCGAATTTTGTTGAGATCTATTTCTTTCAATATTGAAAAATATGGACTGATTATTTGCTTAAGTCGTGAAATGCAATCTATGTTGGCTCTTTGAATTCCTTTCAGATATTCAAAAATTGATAGGAAGAATGTGTGTGCTCATATTCTGTGAATTCCTGAATATGATGGCAGTTTAGTGTTGCAAATTCTGCTGTCCATTTTAATTGCATCCTGCTTGAAAGTCTTATGGACGGCCTGAAAGACTTAATCATCATGTTCGAAAGACTTACTAGTGACCCGAGGGACTTACTAAGTAAGAAAATTTGAAAATAATTTTCTTACTTTTCAAGAAAAATAAACTTTTAGAAAAGATTTAATGAGAAACTTTGGAAATCGCTTTCTCATTTTTCGAAAGTCATATGAAAACATCCTGCCCAAAGGTCTTATGGATGACCCGAAGCACTTATCATCTTGCTCGAAAGACTTATAGATGAGCTGAAAGATTTAAGCATCATGCTCGAAAGACTTACTGATGGCCTGAAGGAATTACTAAGTAAGAAACTTTGGAAATCATTTTCTTACTTTTCAAAAATCAATTTTCAGAAAAGATTTAAATGAGAAACTTTGGAAATTGATTTCTTATTTTTTAGAAAATCATATGAAAACATCCGGACTTAAGGTCTTATGGATGGCCCAAAGGACTTATCATCTTGCTCGAAAGACTTACAGATGACCCGAAGGATTTAAGCATCATGCTCGAAAGACTTACTGATGGCCCGAAGGACTTACTCATCAAGAAACACTTGAAAATCAAGCTTAGTTTCTTAAAAACTTTCGTTTACAATTATCATCAAGAAACCCCTAAAAATTAGGATTAGCTTCTTTAAAAATTCATTTGAAAACATCAAGAAATCCATGAAAATTAGGCTTATCTTCCTTCAAATTCATTTGAAAACATCAAGAAACCCCTAAAAATTAGGCTTTGCTTCTTTCAAATTCATTTGAAAACATCAAGAAACCCCTAAAAATTAGGCTTAGCTTCTTTAAAATTCATTTCAACATATCAAGAAACTCCTGAAAATCAGGCTTAACTTCTTTCAAATTTATTATGTCAAGAAACCTCTGAAAATCAAACTTAGCTTATTTAAAAATTTAACATGTCAAGAAACCTCTAAAAATCAGACTTAGTTTCTTTGAAAGTTTATTTAAAAATAATAAAAAACTTTCAAAAATCAGACTTAGTTTCTTTAAACACTCATTTAAAAATTGTCAAGAAACTTCTGAAAACTAGACTTAGTTTTTTAACTTATTTGAAAATCGTCAAGAAACTTATGAAAATATGACTTAGTTTCTTTAAAAACTCATTTAAAAATCATCAAGAAACTTCTGAAAAATAAACTTAATTTCTTTAAAAGCTCATCATGTAAAGAAACCCCTGAAAATAAGACTTAGTTTCTTTGAAAGTTCATTTAAAAATCATTAAGAAACTTCCAAAAATCACACTTAGTTTATGAAAAAAAAACACATTAGCTGGGTCACATGCCCCATTTAAAAAATGATGATTGTTCTGTGTATTGATTTCCTCAATTCTTGAGGTTCTGCCACTCTTAATGTAATTCTCTCCATTTGAGGCTTGAATTTTGACTATTCTTTCTCTTCTTTTCTTGGAAAATCTGTAAAATATGCCTTGATACATGAAATGTAAATGCAATAGATATGTATCTATATGTACTGAATGAGGTTCTTGAATACAAAAATATTGATAATCAATTCTTATTATGGATTAAAGTGAAGAACTCAATCCTCTTTCACTTGATCATCTTTGAATGGATTCTTCCTCAATGGCAACTTGTCAGCATAAGCTTGCATCTTCCGAAGAGTAATCTGATTATCTTGTGCAATCATGTCTTTGGTTTTTTGTTACAGTATTAGAAGAAGTGATCTCATGCGGTCAGGCATATGGTCTTGATGCCTCTTTCTGGCTCTAATTCAATGGTTCTATCAGGATCGAGGTAAATTTTCTTGTTCTTATATTTACCCTTGGCACTCCCAAACAACGAAGCTGATTCCCATGTCTGTTTGATTTGAATCTTGTTATCTCAGTGTGATCTGCTTTTGGTAATGCCCTAATGTGGGTACTCATGGCTATCTTCGTGCCAAGATCTTAATCTCGAATGGTCTCACTCTAGTGTCACCAAACAACAATGTTATCGAATAACTTGAAGGATGATGCCACAATCAGATGGACATTTAAGAAGTGGTCAATTCTTCTAACATAAATGTCTTGAATCTTTTCTATTAACTGAGATATATTCCCCTTTTGACTAAGGTGATCATCTGCTTCTTGATGGATTACCGAAAATGTCACAAAGAAGTGTTAGAAGTTTTATCCTCCAGTCTTTATGATCTTTCGAATTATGTGAAATGTCTTCATTACCCTGGCGTCGTTTGTTCTTTTCTCTGATTGAGGCAGAATGAGCCTCATCAACTTCAATGACTTTTTTCTCTTGAGATTGTCCTGTTTGAAAATGTTTTTCTCATTTCTTTTATTTTAGAAATGTGAAAAAAAATTGTTGAATAAATTAAAAAATGTTGTCATTTTCTTCAGGCTCACAACCAAAACAAATTGTATAAACAAAAGTTCATTGGATATCAAATAAGTCAACTTCTCTTTTAATCCTTCAAAAATTATATATATTTGAAAAGTGTAAAGATTAATGTTGATATGAGGCTTAGGATTCCTTGGGAAGGTAATGTATTTCAAGTTAATTTGGGGAAGTAATGTGTTTCTCGTTAATTTGGGGAGGTAATGTGTTTCAGGTTGGCTTTTCGCGTCCTTGATTCTGGTGTTTATTGATCTGATGTAGTAGATGTTATGCTTATCTTTCGGAAATGTTCTTTGGTTTCAAACCCTCGTGAGTGCCTATGGGTTGTGCAGTGCTTTATCAAGAAGAATAAGATCATCTTCTGTGCAGTGGTTGATAATCTTCGTATTCGAGCCGCCTTTTCAAGTTTTCAACTCGAATTCTCCTTTGTTTTCAAGACGTTATCTAAAATTTTAAGTCTTGAACCCTCATTTTTTTTATTTTTTCCTATCATGCATTAATGATTTTAGAAAACTTTTTTTTTTGCAAATAAAATTAACCCTGAGGGGCATAATGAAATCTGAAGATAGTAGCTCCACTTAAAAATCCATGTATGATTAGAATGAACTTTTTAGGCACGTATCGTAGTCCAAGGCTTGCGGTTATAAAATAAAAAAAATAATAGGCCCAAACAAGTGTTTAAGGGTGATCGAACCAAGGATCAATTTGTTATGATGTCTTCAATCTTGTTATGCCTGATTTGAATCTACTTACAACAGCTTCATTTTCTTCATTTTCATGGATCTCTATAGACTATCCATTTTTAGGTTTTCACCCGAGAGTTCATCTCTATCTCGCTATGCCATTACATTCTTGATCTTCTTATTGAATCTGGATCTTCAAACTAGTCGTACTTGATTAACCTTGTGGTTTACGGATTATTGAGTCAATCATCTTGAAGTATTTTTCTTTTTCTTTTCTCTCTTTCTCTTTCTCTTTCTCTCTCTCTCTTTCTTTCTCTTTTTTTCTTTCTTTATTTTCTCTCTTTTCTTTTCTTTTTTTTCTTTTTCTTTTATTATATCTCTTCTTTTTTTCTTTATGTGTTGTCAACTCTATTTGATCTTCAAGCCTTCATATTTGGTCCACCTTGTGGTATCTTGTTATTTCTCACCATGACTTGACTCTATAATAAAATCTGGATTGATGGCTTTCATCTTTGCCAGCAGATTTCCTTCATCTTGCCCCCCGGTGTGGAGGGTGATCCTTGGTTAGGGTTGAATAAGAAGAAAAATAATATAGACTTAAATGGGGACAACAAGATATATATATATATATATATATATATATATATAAAGGATAAATGAAAGAAATTCGTTCATCATCTCATACACGAAAGTCCTTGTAAAAGAGGTATCCCTAGGGGACGAGTATTCAGAATTAACCTTATTTACATGAAAACAATATAATTAATGCATGATAGAATTATTTCAATGATTCTCTTTATTTTTATTCTTTCATTTGCCCATGGTATGCCCCAATTATTCAATTTCTCTTTAAAAAACTTAATCTGTAACACTCCATCTTGTCTTTCTTGCAGGACTGGTTATCGTACACACGACCATCTCGTACTTTATGCCTCCAAGCTTTATTAAGGTTGGGAAATGAATGTTGGTTTTTTTTAGGAAGGGAAATAAATGAATTTGAAGCCCTCTATAGGAAAATGTAGTTTTAAGGAGGGATCAACTCTGTCCGGGAAGGTAAAAGTACAGATTTCGGTGCCTCAAGAAGGATAAAGGCATGAATTTATCATTTCAGATGGAAGTGATGTCAAGTTTTGGTCTCTTTTATTTTAGGTAAGAAACCAAGTAATGATTCTTTCAGCTTTGGATGGGGTATGAAATGTCTAATCTTGCCGCTTGTCAAAAGCATATAATTAATGAAATAATAAAAGGACCTTTAATTATTCAATATTCAAAGAATTATGAGATTAAAACTTGATTTATTGCTCATAACCTTGGAAAATGACATAAGTTCGATCAACAAAATATTTATTGAGTATACAAGGAAAAAACAAAAAAACGTTCAAACATGACAATGCCTGTGCAATATGGTTTCACTGTGAATGGAATAACTTTTTCCTGATCGGCACCAGAATGTCTCATGACACGTTAATGTTCAAAGTTTTAAACTAAAACATTTTAGTACCACAATAAAACAGTCGTTGAAACATATTACCAAAATTATCGCTTTAATACATTACTAAACATTTTTCTTAGTTTCAATTACATGCCAGTAAATTTTTAAAATAAACATGATTGTCCTAATGTTACTGATGAGAGTCAACCTTAGATTGATGATAGCTGCTACTGCACCCCATACCCGATTAGTCCTTGCTTTTACCTACGCTTAAAATCAACACACATTAAGTATTTACTTAGAGAGACATAATATTGTAAAGAATATGAAATTTATACATAAGTATCTCATCACTATTTAAAGACGAATTAAATCGCATACTCTATAAGGATTAGATAAATCCTTCTCAGTTAAACCAAATTTCTTTCATACAATCATCAAAATTATTCTTAGTAGGCCCATCATACCTATCTTTTTATAAATTTTCCCAATTTTTCTTTATTTGCCCTATGTACATTAAATGAGAGAGTAATGTACATGTATTGCACCAAAGTTCCAAATGGTCCTTTATCTTTTATAATTATCATGAGAGGCACCTTAAATACTGTTAATACACAATTATGTAATTTTATTTGTGGCATATTTTCATGTAAATTATGCACTGATATACATTTTCAGTTGTGACATCCTTTCATGTAAATTATGCACTGATATACATTTTCATTTGTGGCATCCTTTCATGTAAATTATGCACTGATATACATTTTCATTTGTGGTATCCCTTCATGCCAATTATGCATTGTTTTTCATCTAACTTGCATTAGTGGTACATTTCTGCTAGAAATGCACCGTTAGGCATCTATCTTGCATTAATGGCACCTTTTTAACAAAAAGCACAGTTAGGTATTTAGTTTTTCATCCCAAAGGCATTTAACCTTTCATCTAACTTACATTATTGGCATATTTCTGCCAAATGCACAATTAGGTATTAACTCTTTCATTTTAGAATAGTTTCTATTATAATAATTATTCATAATAACAATTAACTCTTTCAATTCATTATAAACTCTATAGTTTGCACAAGTAGTGCCAATAATTCATAAACTTATTATAAATTACGTGTGGTTGCACACACAGTGCCAATACAGAAATTCATAAACTCATTATGAATTTCTTAGGTTGCACACATAGTGCCAATACAGAAATTCATAAACTCATTATGAATTTCTTAGGTTGCACACACAGTGCCAATACGAAAATTCATAAACTCATTATGAATTTCTTAAGTTGCACACACAGTGCCAATACGGAAATTCATAAACTCATAATGAATTTCTTAGGTTGCACACATAGTGCCAATATAGAAATTCATAAACTCATTATGAATTTCTTAGGTTGCACACACAGTGCCAATACAGAAATTCATAAACTCATTATGAATTTCTTAGGTTGCACACATAGTGCCAATACAGAAATTCATAAACTCATTATGAATTTCTTAGGTTGCACACATAGTGCCAATACGAAAATTCATAAACTCATTATGAATTTCTTAGGTTACACGCACAATGCCAATACGAAAATTCATAAACTCATTATGAATTTCTTAGGTTGCACACATAGTGCCATTCAGAAATCACAATAAATACATTAAGCAACATACATCTATAACTATCATAATATATAAGTACATAATAAATGCACTCATCTGGCCTACCTCGATATTATATCAAAAAATACAAATCCAACTACTCAACAACTTTATCTTTGCCTTTCGATTTGCTTGACTCGGGAGCTTGATTACGATATACATAAGCATCCATTAAAGACACATACCATACCCTATGTTAGTATATTCCCTAACATTTATACTTTAATAATACTCACAAGTACTATTATTTAAATTTCTATAATAATTTCAGCCTATCCTATAATTTCCGTCTCAATAGTATCGGTACCCCTACCATGGTATCGATACTTCTATACCCTTTCAGTATCGATACCATTTCTACATTCTGGATCCATGGTATGATACCTTTCTTCTAGTACCAATACTTCTATACTATGATATTGATACTCCCTTTTAGTATCGATACCATTCATCTGATTTACCCAAAATTAAACCTATAGTATCGGTACTGTTCTTCCAGTACCGACACCTTTACCCAGATTTTCCATTTTTCAGCTTGATTCTTACCCAAATTTGGTCAAATTCCCTTATGTTTACCCCCAACAACACTATTAAGCTCTTCTTTACTTATCCTAACTAATTTTCTTTCATTTAACTTCTTATAACATCTAAAATCTCCAAAGAACATCTCAAACCAATAATTATACCATTTTTTCTAACATGTTTTTAATTGTATCCAAGGCTTCTAATCTCTTAATTACTTCTTTGACAAGTCATATATACTAATAAACATCAATAAAAACTCATATTCCAACATCTCATTCAAGAACCCATTTTCTTCAATCTCAAATGATCTATTCATCTCTTAATTTTAATCTTATTTAACCCTTCATTAAGCCTCTATAATACTCAATGTTTCAAGAACCAACCAAAAACTGAAAGGAAAATCTAGCTAAATGAAACCTTACCTTTGGCTATGGAGGAGAGCCCTTACACGAGAAAGAAGAATAGAAGATAGCTTAAGGTATTTTCACTTTCCCCTTTTCCCTTTACTTTAATACCCTAATTCAAAATGATTTTTTAATTCATTTTCCTTTAAATGACCAAAATGCTCTCTTTATTCACTCATTTTTTCTAATTAGTCTTAAATAATATTCCCAATCATTTCTTATCTTTTATCATTTATTCAAATAAATCATCAAATTTTAAATCTTTTTAATAAGTCACTGACATGGTATTTGGGGTATTACACAAAAAAATCTAGACCTTGCTCTTCGGTGCCCCACAGATCTCAATGATGTGCCTCGAACTTCAGACGACACTAACATCCCATCTTTAGCTCTCAATTCTTTTCTAAGTACGAAGGGGTGACTTCAATTTACCTCAAAAGATTCTGCGGGTTATTCCCAGAATCCTTGATTAATGCACGTTGAGATGTAATGTATGATGTATAGATGCTAATGCAAAGATGCACATGCAAATGCAAAGATGTAAAAATATGAATGCAAAATGTAAAATGTAAATGCAACAAAGGAATTGATCCCAAAGTAATTGTCATAAAACAACTCCCAAAAAACACAAAATGTCTCAATACACTAAGGCAGATGGAAACTACAAATTATGTCATACTACTTGACTTCTTAAATTTTGGTCGAACATGTAAGGAAACAATCTTCTTTTATCATTGGCTTGATGGAAAATTCCAACGCTTCAACTTCTTTTCCAGAAATGCATTTGTTGAGCGACCATATGAGACTGACATCATCCATTGTCTCGTGTTGGCTATCATTGTTGCTTGATGACTTCAAACATATTATTTCTTTTCGGCTAGTTGTATCAACATCATCGTAGCACCCTTGAAAAGCTTGTTTTACTGCATCATTTGAGCTTCATGTATTCCAGCTTGATGTATCTCTTCATTTGTTTCCTGGAGCACCCTTGTAGACCATTGATGCAATTTTGCATTTCTATTCTACCTCTTTGAGTGATATTGTCGTATTGAAAGCATTCTAATGTAACTATTAACTCGGGAATCAATACCTTTTATGACATGACATGTATGAAACATGTGTTAATTCCAAGGAAATTATCCCAGAACAACTTTCAAAGAACTCACAACGTCCAATATGTCAAAGCAGATAAAATATTTACCCCTTCCTATGGTGTTATCATTTTAAAATCCTTCTAATTTTGATAAATAACTTGGGTATTAACAACATGTTTATGCACAAAATAATGCAACAGGACAAGGAAAAATGTTAGCAAAAATAATAATCAAATAGAGGAAATGTATGTCGTAAAATATGAAAAGATTAAATTCGAATGGTAAATGAACCATAAAATACAGTGAATAAAACACATAGAGGACATTAAAACCCTAACCACATAATTTCTAGTTCACATGCATTTATTCAAAAATAATCTATCGAAAAAATTAAAAGACGAAGGTTAAAGTTCATTTATCCTTTATGTACACTTAATTGGGTACCTATGGACATAAATTCAGCATGGTATCAGATCGGGTGGGTTTCTACAATTTATTATATGCAGAGTTTCGGTTCTAAGAGTAAAGGTACTCAAATTGTCCTTGTTGGTGCCCCCTTGGACGAGCCAGACCCTCAATCCTCACCCATTATAGGCTTAAGCAGATCAAGTTCAATTCGAGAGGGCACATTTCCCTATGCCTAACACGAAGAATAAATCCTCATAAAGATATAGGGTATATGAACCCCGAAAGCTACTTGCTAGAACTGACACATAGAATAAATTCTCACGAAGACGTCACTTTCACTCTCACTTAAAGTGGAAAAGCTCGAGTGTAGAGCTTATTTTATGCAATGCAAGTGTCGTGTATGAGGATAAATTCTCAAACCTTTGACAAACAACCAAACAAAAATCGAACTAAAGCGAATCCAAAATTTCAATATCGAAAAATCAATCAAATACAAACATTAATATACAAGGATATAAAATAAAATAATAATAAATAATAATAAAAGAATGACGAAGGAATCAAAAAAATCATGAATTAAATAAAAATGAATTCTCAATTTCCATCTATAGAGACAATATATAATCGATTTAGGGCTTGATCCACTAAGTCCCTAGTGGAGTCGCCAAGCTGTCGACACCGCTTTTTGCCCAGACGGGGAAAAACTTAATACGACTTGGGGGGTTTTTCTTTGAAAAGATTTTGAAATGTGAGGAGTCGCCATCGATCTTTTGGGTTAGGTAGGTCGAATACCCATAAACCGCCTTTTAAATGAGTTTTTAAGAAAACATCATTTTAAAAGATGCACCAATCTACGTGTAACTAGAGATTCATTCTTTTTTGTAATAAAAAAGGGTTCAAGGACCGATTATATGTGGGGAAGGATAAGCACCCCCACAACGCCCAAATTTGGTACACCATCGATTATAAATTGTCTCTAATAGTGGAAATCTAAGAATTCGAAAACAAATTTAAGTTACGATCCTATTATTCCAAATTCAACCGTGCAATTTTTATTTAACGGAAAATTCTAAGGAGAAATAGAAAATATTCTAATATTTCCAATCGAAGAGAAAATAATCCCTAAAATACTTTAGGACCAATATTTCTCTTTCCAACTGAAATAAAAAGAATATGATAATTTCTCCCAATAACTCAATATTAAAATAATTTGATTCAACCAAAGAAAGAAATTAAGCCAAAAAATTTAATTATAAAAGATAAGGGATGTTTAATTATTTAAAAATATTAAGACCAAATCCCTAATAAAAATTAGATGAATTATCTCGACAAATTTAAATAAAAGAACATTTTTTTTCTTTTATTCTTGATTTAATTTAAGCATGCTCGATTTTTTAGGTTTTTCTAGTAGGGTATTTATTTATTTTTAAAATATCAAAATAGGACATCTAGTTACTTTAAGACGATCCTTTCTTAATATTTTAAATAAATAAATACTACCTTTAATCCAATTATGAAATCAATCGAGTTATGCTTATGAGACTTTCATATATAATCAAAATGTCTATATCTAAATACACAAACAAATTAACATGGAAAAAGCAAAAAAAAAAAAAACCAATTAGGAACAAATAAATGGAAATTAAAGCAAAGATGAAAATTAAATGCTATTCAATGTTGGAAATAGAATTTGACTAAATCAACAAGTGCATACTTTAAAGTATAAATATCAAGTTAAATAAACAAACAAAGAAAAAAATATATACTAAAATGACCATGAAAAAAATTAAAATGCTAAAATAGTAAAGCTTAAATAATAAAGAGATGTAAGTAAATTGCAATAAATAAAAAATATTCAAATGTAAATAAAGTAAATTAAAGTTCATAATTCCAAACAGCATAAAATGTTACAGCAAGACATAAGAAGGACCAAAATAAAATAAACAGAATGTAAGGTCCCATAATCAAAGGGCTGAAATTAAAGTACTGAAAGATAATGAACCGAAATTAAAAAAACAGAAAATTAAAACAATGAAACTTAAGGATTGAAATTAAATAAATAGAAAGTAAAGGGAATAAATTTAAATGTGCATAAAATTAAATAATAAACATAAAAGACTAATAAAATAAATGTTAGTATTAATTAAAAAAAAAACATAAATCAATGATCAAATAAAAATAAAAGGAAAACAAGGGGTTAAAATCACAACAAATAAAAAAACAAAAACATGGTGCCAAATCAATACATGCACTGGAATTTGAGGACCTATTGCATGATTTACCAAACACTTAAATTGAATCCCCCATTTCTTATTTTTTTCCAGTAGCACTTGAAAGAAATCTCTCCCCTTGTCATTTTCTTTTCTTTATCCACGGTCGAGAAGGCCATCTCTTACCAATCCACAAAGCCACTCGTCGGCAATGGCCACCAAACAATGTGGTCTCTCTTTTACTTTGACCGGCGATCGTGCGAAGCCCAAACGAAACTCGAATGCACCAAAGACTTCGCCTTATTTTCTATCTCATTTCGGCCGAGACCCGAACACCCAACATGGGCCACACTCCTCCATACGACCACCGAAAATCGGTGGTTATTCACCATCTCCGGTGACCAACGACCGCTGACCGGCGCCCCAAACCAAGTTAATCGATCATTCTCTCTCAACTCTCTTTTAATTTTTTTCTTTACATGTTCATGCATGTGAAAACCAAAAAACGTGAAAAAAATGGACACCCAAACAAATACCTATATATTTTTCTTTTGGTTTTTGAATCTGCTGGGAATTTTTTGAATTTTTTTATTACTGAAGAAGAAGGGTACAATTCTTTGATTTTTTTCGAGTTATATGCCTGTAGACATCAATTTTTTTTCTTTTATTTTATTTTATTTTAAAATTTTTTATTATTATTATAATTATAATTATTATTATTATTATTATTAATATATATTATTTATTAATATTACAAAGCCCAAATCCAGGCCCAATTACAACCCATACTGGTCCAGGCCCAGTTAAATCGAAACCCTAAACTGATTAGGGTTTCATCATTTTCAGCCGCCATCCTCAGTTTCAGCCGTTGGATCTGGTTTGATCCAATGGTCCACAATTTGCCAGAGGAAACCCTAGGGTATCAATACCCTAGGGACACGTCCCAGCAGCCGCCGTAGCTTCCAGAAGACCACGCGGCGCTGCTTCAGCCTCGCCGCTACTCCAGCCGCACACATGTCGTCCCAACGGTGAGTCACCACTGGGAGTCCGGTGACTCACCAGACTCCATTCTTTTACCCGGTCCGATGGCCACACCGGTGATGGCTATAAAACCATCACCCCATCTGTGAAAAAAAAGGAAACGGAGGGAGACAGAAACAGAGGGCAAAGATACAAAAACGGAGAGCAACAACCCACAACCAGCAGTCAACCAAAACAGAAACGAAAAGAAAGGAAAGAAGCTTACCGAGGAAGCCACCGGACCTTTTCAAACGTCACCAAAACCTTCGAAAACCGAAGGTACTTCTTTAGATTTGCTCCGATTGGGAACTATTTAGGAGAAAAGAGCATCGGAACCGTCATTAGGACGGTCCGATCTACATAATGGTGTAAAAATATTTTTTTCGGCCACCGGATACGGTGGCCGGCGGTGAGAGTCACGGCGGCAGACGGCTGCCGTCCGGTGACCGGCTTCCCTCCGATGAGGGAAGCTAGAGAGAGGGGAGAGCATTTCATTTCTCTCTCAGTTAGAGAGAGAAATAAAAAAAAGAAATGAGATATGGCCCGAAGGGCCAGCCGGATTTGGCTTTAAATAGCCCTTCCCGAACGACGTCGTTTCGGGGAGGTCTATTTGTGTAATTTTTAATTGTTAAATCCTGTCCGCCATCCCTTGAGTTTGTAATCCTTATATTTTAGTCACTAAATCGAGTTTATAATCCTTTTAATTCAGATCTTGAATTTTAATTTTATTTATTTTAGTCCTTTATATTAAAATAATATATTTTAGGGTAAATAACAGATTTAGTCCTTTAATTTTAATAATTAATATTTTAATATGAATAGTATGTTTTAATTTATTTTATTATAATATCCAAATTTTATATAATTTTATTTTAGTCACTAAATTAATAAATAAGAAAATAGCATGTTTAATCCCTATAATTTTGATTAATTATGAATTAGGTATTTAATTTTAATTTACTATAATTTAGTCAATAATTTTAAATATTTTTATTTATTTTATTACTTTTAAATATATAGTTCTAATTGTATTTTTATTATTTTAATTTTACTTGTTTATATATTTAAATATTTTTATTATTATTATGTAGTCATAAATATGTATATAATAAATAAATATTTATTTTTTTATAAATTATTTTAACATTTATTTTTCAATATCGAAGAAAAGGGCAGTCTTAATACAACTGGATGTCCTATTCTGGTATTTTAAAATTAAATATTATAAAAAATTATTATTTAATTTTATTCAAATTAATATTTATTAATATCAAAGAAAAGAGCTGTCTTAAGGAACCTAGAAGTCCTTTTCCAATATTTTTATATAATTTTGAAATAATAGGATTATAAATTAAATATATTTTGAATTTTTAAATTTTTAATAATAGAGACAATTTATAATTAAAAAGTACCAATTTTGGGCGTTGTAGGGGTGCTAATCCTTCCCTAAACGTAACCGACCACGAATCCCTTTTTATTATTAAAAAGAACGAATTTTTGGTTATAAACGCAGATCAGTTCATTTTTTTATTGATATTTTCTTAAAACTCTTTTAAAAAAAATAATTTTTAGGTATTCGACCTACCTGACCCCAAAAGGCCGATGGCGACTCCCAAATTATTTTCAAAAACCATTTATTCACATCAATTTTCCCGCCAAATAAATATTTCGTGCCCAGACGAAAATCGGTTACGACAGCTTGGCGACTCCGCTGGGGACTGGTCAAACTTTTAAAATCAATTATAAATTGTCTCTATTAATTATAAATTAAAAAAATTCATATATTTGATTTATAATTCTTTCTTTTCAAATTTTTTTATATACTTATTATTTTCATATTATTTATATATTTTCTTATTAATATTTCATTTTATTTGCAAGTATTTTATTTCATTATTTTTTCTGTCAGAGGTTTGAACATTTCTCCTCACACACAACACTTGCATTGCATAACATAAAGCTCTATAATTGAGTTTGTCCCTTTTAAGTGGGAGTGAAAGCGACGTCTTCGTGAGAATTTATTCTCCGTGTCAGACCTAGCAAGTAACTTTCGGGGTTCATATGCTCTATGTCTTCGTGAGAATTTATTCTCCGTGTCAGGCATAGAGAAATGTATCCCCTCAAATTGAACTCGGTCCACTTTAGTCTGTGATGGATTAGGATTGAGGGTTAGCAACCCAAGGGGGCACTAACAAGGACAATTCGGGTACCTTTATTCTTAGATCTGAAACCTTGCATATAATAAACCCTAGAAACTCTTCCGATCTGAAGCCATGCCAAAATTTTGTCCAAAATAGGTGTATACACAGGAGAAATGAATTCTAACTTTCCTTTTAATTAATTTATTTATTTTCTTACTGATTAAATTATATGTAAATTTAAATTATTTAAATTATGAAAAAGCATGTTTAAATAAAGATATTTAGGTAGATATTATTGTTAAATTCTTTATTATGTAAACTAATTCATTTCTTTTTGTGTGTTCTTTATTTTTTCTATTTTTGCATAGCATCATACATGATAAAAGGAATTGATCCTCGTGTTAATTGTCTCATTGGAAAGCCTTCATCAATGGATAAAAAGTGTTCAAATCAAATAATTCTAAACTCAGAAGTAAGACAATGGGCTGAGGACTTACAAAGACAAGGAAGAGACAGTCTGCAGGATGATTATGTATCTGACTTGGCCAGTTATGCTCCATTTTCGCTAAAAAGAAATGATATGCAAGATTTACGAAGCATTTGGGAAAGTTGGGATTCAAACAAAAAATTACAGTTTTATCAGACTTACGGAGACATCCCATATTTGCTCTATGTCGAAGTTGATGATGAATTACTCAGAGCCCTAATTCAATTCTGGAATCCAGGGTACAATTGCTTCACTCTCAATAAAGAGGACTTGGTCCCTACTATTGAAGAGTACACAACTTTGCTACATATAGAAGGGGCTTTGGAGAATCGAATTTATTCAAAGTCAATTAAAACTTAACCCTTTCGAGTTAAATTAGCAAAGATTACCGGAGTACGAGAAGAATGTGTGGCATCCCGTACAAAACAAAAAGGCGAAAGCGAAGGCATTGCTTGGACCAACATTAAAGAACTTATTCAGAGTCATCCAGACACTAAAGTACGATTCGATCTATTTGCTCTGGGTATGTATGGTATGGTCATCTTCCCAAAAGTATTGGGATATGTTGAAGCTGCAGTGGTAGATTTGTTTGAACAGCTACCGAAAAAGATTAATCCTGCTTCTGCAATTCTAGCAGAGACTTTCAGATCGTTAAATGCTTGTAGAAAGCTAGGAGGTGGACAATTCTCAGGGTGTACCCAGTTGTTATATGTTTGGGTCCGTAGCAATTTCTGGAGGACAGAAAAGGTTTCATACCGGCGCTTTAATACGGATTACTCACCATTAAAAGAATTTCTGGAGCAAGAATGGCCGAAAGAAATTAAGAAAGATATGTGGATTAATGCCTTTCGAAATCTGCAAAGCAATGACATTGTTTGGCGAGCCCCATGGCAAATCCAAAGAGAATTCTTTTACAAATGTGGTGATTACAACTGGATAATGCTACTCGAATTGTGGGGAGGATTGGATATGCACCACTTCTGGTCATGAGACAGTATGAAGGTCGTCAATTTGTACCTATCACCGCTGGATTACATTCATCTGAGTTCGCATTCCACAGCAAAAATTATAAAAGAAATATCATGGAAGCTGTTACAGCTTGGAAAACAACTTTTTGTATCCGAGCTAAAGCAGCAAAAGAAATGCTAACTCCTGATTATGAGGAATGGAGATCTGTCAGGAAAAATGAAAATATTCCTCTACCAGATCAAAATGAGGATATCTCTATGGAAGATCGCATTAAGGTGGTTCCATCAGAGATTGAAATCCTGAGAGCTGAGTTTGAAGCAGAAAGAGAAGGCTGGTCAAGAGAATTAGAGCAAATGAGACGAGATAAAGCTATGTTGGGTGTTGATATTGACTTTTATTCATCACAATGTGCAATGTTGAGAGAAAACAAAGAAAAAGTTGATGGTGAATTTAGAGCATTAAAGAAAAATTACCAAGAGTTATATAAATCCCGGAAAGCATCAGGACCAAGCCAATCAACAGTACAGATGAGCAGAGAATTGAACATCGAGAAAAGTCGAGTTGAAGATCTGAAAGGAAAGAATAGCCGTCTACTCAAAAGCCTTGAGAAAGGAAAGCAAAAAATGGAAGATTTTGAGGTTGACAGAAGAGAGCGAATTATAAAACACAAAGCTGAACACCGCGAAATCATGAATGAAATGCAAAGAGAAAGGGATCGAGCCAAAGATTTAGAAGAGATGAAAAATGACATCTTTGATAAATTTGAAGGTGAGAAAAATATCATGTTCAAAGGATTTGAATCTGAAATGAACCAGTTGATTGCTGAACTTGAAGTCAGGGGCCAAAAGATTGAAGAGTTCAATATTGAAAAAGAAAAATGGGAGCTGGAAAGAAAGAATTTCAACACCAAACTTGAGGTAGAGCAAGAAGTGGCTAGCAATTGGATGCAAAGATGCAGAAACAAGAATATTCAAATCCAGAAGATTAATCAAAGAACGCAAGAAGCTCGAACAAAACTTGAAGAAGATCTGGATCAGTCTAGAAACAAAAACTCAGAGTTTAACGCTTACATTTTGCAACTTGAAGAATCATTATTTAAAGAAAAGGTTCGTCTAGGACCTAATGATCTCAAAGAAAGTAATGAGGAAAGTGCTTCACTGCGAAGACGCATTAGAGATCTTGAAAAAATTCTGCACAATTGTCAAGTCAGAATCACTGAGTTGGAGCAAACTCTTGAAGGAACTAATGAACAATGGCAAAAGTCAACTGATTTCTATGTTGAAAGAAGTGAAGAAAGAAGTAATATGGTGTTCGAGGCCATGGTACAAATGAGCGAAGTTGCTAGATATGTTGGGGAACTAACTGTTGAAGCTAAAATAATTGAGCATCACGTTGATCCAGTTTCTAAGTTCGGAAAGAGGGTGTCATGGTTAATGAAAGAAATTATAGAGCTTAATAGGAAAGCTACGCCTTATCTGTAGTTATGAACTATTATAAAGAAACTTTTGTATGCCGATGAAAGTTGTTCTATGACAGTTAACTTTTTGGGATCAATACCTTTTTGCATACATGCATTTTGCATACATTCATTATTCATTTCATGATTTTCTTTATGGATATTTTTTTATTTTATTAAGATAAAATTCATTAATTAAAATTTGGAAAAAATAATATCAAAAGATTTTTCAATCGCAGTTATTCTGGCCAAAAGAGAAATACAACATCACTACGGTACTAGACAAGATACTAAGAGAATTATGGAGGATAAAATACAACGTATTGAGGAACAGCATAATAAAGAACAAGCAGAAATGAGAATGAAGCTGGAGAAAATTGAAGCCAGTATTGCAAATTCACAAGACAGCATGATGCAGAAAATAGGGGACATGTTTAAAAGGCAGGCTATCATTGGAAAAATGCATGAAAATCCTGTATCTTTCGACCAAGAACCTATGTATCCTCTAGGTTTTCCACCAGAACCAATTTATCATTCTGGTACTACACCTATACAAATCAATGCTCGCACATCAGCATTTCAAGAAGCCAAACTACAAGTGGATCTTGCATCTTCAAGCAAAAATCCACTTATATCAGATGTGAAAATAGGGGATTTTAATACTGAGCATTTAATCCCAGATTTGAATGAGCTGAATGAGAAAGAAAAAGTAAATGAAGAATTGACCAGACAGATCAAAAGCTTAGAAGAACGAATGAAATCCGTGGAAATAACTGAATCATTTTATGGGTTTGACGCTAGTGAGTTGAGTTTGGTTCCAGACTTAATCCTCCCCATCAAGTTCAAAGCTCCCGAATTTGATAGATATGATGGTACTACATGCCCTTCATCCCACATTACTATGTTTTGTCGCTGAATGGCAGGATATGTGAAAGACGAGAAATTGTTAATTCACTGCTTTCAAGATAGTTTGACAGGACCAGCTTTAAAATGGTATACTCAATTGACTAAAGCCAACATTAGATCCTGGAAAGATCTGGCTAAAGCATTCTTAGAGCAGTACCGCCATGTAACAGACATGGTCCCTGATAGATGGACTCTCCAAAATTTGGAGAAAAAGAATAACGAAACGTTCAGATAGTATGCCCAGAGATGGCGTGACACAGCAGCCCAAGTTCAACCACCTTTGTCAGAAAAAAAGGCCACAGTAATATTTGTCCATACATTGAAAGCTCCTTATTTAAATCATCTAATGGGGAATGCAACCAGAAATTTTGCAGATTTGGTCATTTCTGGAGAACTCATTGAAAATGTCTTGAAAAGTGGCAAAATTGAATCAAATGAGGGGTCTAGTTCCAAAAGACCTATATACCGGAAAAAGAGAATGAAGTCAACAATGCAAACTCTTACAACAAGGATTCATCGAAAAGTGTTACAATAACCCAGCCAAGGGTTAAGAAAGAGGAAACAAACACTAATCGAGCAGAGTCCAGAGGATCTCGAAAGGAAAATGAAAGGTTGTCTTTTACACCTTTACCAGTACCATATGCTGAGATCTATGATTCGCTGTTAAAAGAAGATGTCATACGGCCCTATCCTTTGGTTCCCATGCAACCACCATTCCCTCCTTGGTATGATACAAAGGCACATTGTGTTTACCATGAAGGAATTACGGGTCATTCTATTGAAAACTGTTTGGCATTCAAAAGGGTGGTTCAAAATTTGATCAACACTGGAAAGTTGGAATTCAATTCAACATCTACATCAAATCATCCATTGCCAAATCATGGAGATAAAAACGTGAATGCAATTCAGGAAGAGAACAGAAAGAAAGCAAAAACTGACATTTCTGAAATTAAATCTCCTTTTGTTTGGGTATTTCAACAACTCTCTTTAGCCGGTATAATTCCACAACAATTCAGGCCAAAACATAATGAAGGCAAGAATTATTGTGAATATCATCAAGAGAAGGGGCATGAAATTCAACTATGTCTTGAGTTTAGGGATTTGGTGCAAAAATTAATGAACAGCAGAGAGATAGAATTCTTTGAAGAAGAACCAGGGAAAAAAGAAGATGATGTTTGCTCATCAGAGGATTCTAAACCTAGTCAGAGAACAAATGATCCTGTGATCATTAATGTGAAATCATCTACGGTGATTCCCGTACCAATAAAGCCGAAAGTAGTTATCACCACTCCCATTTCCATACAAAGATACCCGCATGGTACCTTGGAATTATACTACCAATGTTTCAATGGTAGGAGGATCTGTTTCTCTAGAAAAAACGGAAGAGAAAATACAGAGTTTGGGTACAACATCAACATCTGAAGCAGTGAGTGAAGTTGGTTTGTTTACAAGAAGTGGGAGATGTTACTCTCCCAAAACATCCAATGCCTCGGAACAAGTGAAAACAGAAGGAAAAACCATGGTAATACCCCATAAGGTATTTGATGATGAATCCCCTCCAGCATTCAATGAGCCTGTGACAGAAAAACAAGCTCAAGAATTTTTGAAATTCCTGAAACATAGTGAGTATAGTGTGGTTGAACAACTACACAAACAACAAGCGAGAATTTCTATTATTGATCTATTGATGAATTCAGAAGCACATAGAAATGCTTTGATGAAAATGATCAATCAAACATTTATCCCTGAAGATATATCCCTCAATAAACTTGACAGAATTGTGGGACATATAGCCCCTGACAATTGCATAACGTTCACGGATGATGAAATACCTGAAGGCGGAATGGGGTCAGTAAAAGCTTTGAATATCACGACACATTGTCATGGTCATGTGTTGCCAGGAGTATTGATTGACAATGGATTCGCTCTCAACTTGATGCCCCTAGTCACACTTCAAAGAATGCCTGTGGATAAATCACACATGAAGAGTTATCAGAATGTAGTACGAGCCTTTGATGGTACTCAAAAAGAGGTGCTTGGGAAAATGGAAATACCGTTGTTAATTGGACCAGTCGTGTACAATATTGACTTTGTGGTGATGGACATCCACCCTACATATAATTGTTTATTAGGGAGGCCATGGATTCATTCAGCAGGAGCCGTTCCTTCTTCATTACATCAGAAATTGAAATTTGTTGTTGATGGACAACTAATATGCGTAGGAGCTGAAGAAGAAATCATTGCGTCTATAACAAGTGATGTTCCATATATTGAAACCAATGATGATGCTCTTGAATGCTCTTTCCGAGCTCTTGAATTTGTCAATGCAACCTTTATTGCAGAAGGAAGCAAAATTCCATATCCCAGATTATCTGATTGCACCAAGATGACGATACGACAAACTTTAGGCATCGGAGCTAAAGCTGGGAAAGGTTTAGGAAAGAATCTTCAAGGGATTTCAGTTCCTGTAAGTATAAAGATGAAGAAAGATCGTTTTGGGCTTGGATTTAAGCCCAATTTTCAGCAAAAGAACAAAGAGATGAAAAGAAGATGTGAAGACAGAAAGGCAAGGATGAAAGGGAAAGAAATCCTTTGGGAACACATGTTTTTCCCACAGTTGAAGACCACATTCAGATCAGGGGTAACAATTAATGTAGAACAACAGCTTGTTGAAGCCTTTAAAGAAGAAAAGTTGACGAAAGATCAAAACATAGTTGAAGAAGCTATGAATGGATTATTTATCAACATGATCATGAATGACAACAAGACTGGCAAATACTTGGATAGGATTCGCCCATGTTTTCCTGGGGAAACACTCAACAATTGGACCACTGAAGATCTTCCTATAGTTTTTAATATTAACGCAGAGTAATATTCAGAACTAATCTTTATGTTTAGCTCAAAAGTATGAAAACTTTTTGTTATCTTGTAAAGGAAATTAGGTTAAATATAAGAAATTTTCTTTAAATTTTTCAGATAGCAATCATTCTTTACATTTTCTTACATTTTTACATTTATTTCATAAATTTACTATATTCTTTCGGAAATATGTCCGACTTAAATTTGCAGGTGTCACCATGTTAATAGCATGTTTATTCCTAAATTTAATCAAGCGATAAATTTAGAGCAACCCATATGTCTGGAAGAAATCAATGGGTGTGAGGATGAACTGGAATGTGATGTTCCTACTGAATTATTAAGACTGGTAGAAAAAGAAGATAAAAAAATTCTACCTCACAAAGAAGAGATTGAAACTGTGAATCTGGGAACAGATGAAGCAATAAAAGAGGTGAAAATTGGTACTACTCTGACAATCCAGATAAAACAAGAATTGATAAATCTCCTTCAAGAGTTCAAAGATATTTTCGCATGGTCTTATCAAGATATACCTGGTTTGAGCACAGATATAGTAATGCATAAGCTTCCAATCAATCCAGAATATAAACCGGTCCAACAAAAGCTCAGGCGAATGAGGCCAGAAATGTTGTTGCAGATCAAAGAGGAAGTGATGAAACAGATCAATGCAGGTTTCCTACAGGCATCCAAATACCCAGAATGGGTAGCCAACATTGTTCCCGTACCAAAGAAAAAAGGGAAAGTTCGAATGTGTGTGGATTACAGAGATCTTAACAAAGCTAGTCCGAAAGATAGCTTTCCATTACCTCATATAGACACTTTGGTGGACAATACTACAGGACACGCATGGTTTTCATTTATGGATGGATTTTCAGGATATAATCAGATAAAAATGAATCCTGAAGACATGGAAAAAACAACATTTGTAACCATGTGGGGCACATTCTGCTATAAAGTGATGCCATTTGGATTGAAAAATGCAGGGGCAACGTATCAAAGAGCCATGGTAACTTTGTTTCATGACATGATGCACAAAGAGATTGAAGTATATGTAGATGACATGATTGCCAAATCCCGAACTGAAGAAGAACATATTCAAAATCTGAGAAAGCTTTTCCAGAGATTGAGGAAGTATCAATTAAAGCTCAACCCCGCAAAATGCACTTTTGGGGTAACTTCCGGGAAACTTTTGGGATTTGTGGTCAGCAAAAAAGGAATCGAGATTGATCCAGACAAAGTAAAAGCAATTCAAGATCTTCCACCACCCAATACAAAAAAAGAAGTTCGAGGCTTTTTGGGAAGATTAAATTATATATCTCGGTTCATTTCTCAATTAACTGACAAATGTGATCCAGTGTTCAAATTACTTCGAAAAAACAATCCTGAAGTCTGGAATGAAGAATGTCAAGAAACCTTGGATATTATTAAGAAATATTTATCCAATGCCCCAATTTTAGTATCACCAATGCCTGATAGACCATTAATTCTTTATTTGACGGTCTTTGAAAATTCGATGGGATGTGTACTAGGACAGCATGATGAATCTGGAAGAAAAGAAAAAGCTATTTATTATCTGAGCAAGAAATTTACTGATTGTGAAATTCGATATCCACCAATACAAAAATTATGTTGTGCTTTGGTGTGGACTACTCGAAGACTCAGACAATATATGTTATATCATACTACTTGGCTGATATCCAAACTTGATCTTTTGAAATTCTTAATGGAATCACCAGCTTTGACAGGCAGAATGGCTAGATGGCAAATGTTATTATCTGAGTTTGATATTGTATATGTCAACCAAAAAGCGGTGAAAGGAAGTGTCATAGCTAATTTTCTAGCCAGTCGTGTATCAAATGATTATCAGCATTTGAGTTTCAATTTTCCCGATGATGATTTGTTGTGCATATCCATGAATGAAGAAGTCGGAACAAATGATGCATCTGCATTTTGGAAGCTTTACTTTGACGGAGCATCCAATGCCTTGGGACGAGGAATCGGGGCAGTGTTAATTTCTCCAGAAAATATTTATTGTCCCTTTACAAGTAGACTGGAGTTCTTTTGCACCAATAACATGGCGGAATACGAAGCTTGTGTCATGGGATTGAAAGCAGCTATAGAAAGAAAAATCAAATGTCTCAAAATATATGGAGATTCATCATTAGTGGTGTATCAATTGCGAGGAGAATGAGAAACAAAAGATCCCAAATTGTTGGAATACCGAAATTTTACCCTCAAATTAGTGAAAGAATTTGAGAAAGTCACCTTCAATTATCTCCCTCGAGAAGAAAATCAAATGGCAGATGCTTTGGCTACATTAGCTGCTATGTTTCAGGCAAATAAGAAAGTTGATATGATGCCAATCAAAATGCAAGTATATGAAATTCCTGCACATTGTTATAGTGTGGAAGAAGAGTTAGATGGTAAACCATGGTATCATGATATCCTGCAATATATCAAAAATCAAAGTTATCCACAAAATGCATCTGAAATTGATAAAAGAACCTTGAGAAGAATGGCTGCTGGATATTTTCTTGATGGCGAGATTATGTATAGACGAAGCAATGATCAAATGCTATTGAGATGTTTAAATACCAGCGAAGCTCGAAGCATCATTGAAGAAGTACACAGTGGAATATGTGGAACACATGCAAATGGTCTTTCCATGGCCAGAAAAATAATGAGATATGGATACTATTGGGATACCATGCACACAGATTGCATTAATTATGCAAGGAAATGTCATAAATGCCAGATATATGCAGACAAGATTCATGTACCCCCATCTCCTTTACATGTAATGACAGCACCCTGGCCATTTTCTATGTGGGGAATAGATGTCATTGGTGCAATCACACCAAAAGCATCGAATGGACATTGTTTCATCCTTGTGGCAATAGATTATTTTACCAAATGGGTTGAAGCTGCTTCATATGCCAATATTAAGAGGTCCACAGTCTGCAAATTCATAAAGAAAGAGATAGTTTGCCGGTATGGCCTACCAGAAATGATCATTACAGATAATGCTCTGAACCTGAACAACAAAATGATGACCGAACTTTGTGCACAGTTTAAGATCAAACATGCAAACTCAGTGGCATATCGTCCAAAGATGAATGGGGCAGTTGAAGCAGCAAATAAAAACATCAAGAGAATCATTACAAAGACCACTGAAACTTACAAAGATTGGCACGAGAAGTTACCTTTTGCTTTATATGCATACCGAACTACTGTTCGAACATCTACTGGGGCAACACCGTTTTCTTTAGTCTACGGGATGGAAGCAGTCTTACCAATTGAAGTTGAGATTCCATCGCTTCGAATATTGAGAGAAACAAAATTGGATGAATCCGAATGGATCCAAGCTAGAGTTGATCAATTGAACCTTGTTGAGGAGAAAAGCTTGAAAGCTATTTGCCATGGACAGATGTATCAAAAACGGATGATGAAGTCTCATAACAAAAAAGTACATCCAAGAGAATTCCAAGAGGGTGATCTAGTACTAAAAACGATCTTGCCTATACATAAAGATTTGCGTGGGAAATGGATGCCTAATTGGGAAGGGCCGTACGTTGTGAAAAAGACCTTTTCCGGAGGAGCGTTGATCTTGGCAGAAATGGATGGAAAAATTCTGAGAAATCCAATAAACTCGGATTCTGTCAAGAAATATTATGCTTGAAGAAAAAAAAAGAAGAAAGAAAAGGAAAAAAGAAAAAAGAAAAAGAAAAAGAGAAAAAAGAAAGAAAAAATAGAAAAGAAAAAAGAAAAAGGGGGGTCAAGATGAAAACCCGCAAAGGGCGTCTTGTAACCAAAGTAAGGATTTGAGTTAAAAACCTGAAAGGGCGGCTCAAATGCATGTGGATATTAGGCATCTGGCAATTAAACCCTCTTAAGATTTTGACAGTTTGGGAGAAACTTCACATCTACAAGCATTTTGACAACGTTTGAGATCTTCCAGACAAAAGCTTACATCATTACTCTAAATTGTGTCAATTTGATTAATTTAGAAATACTTATGCTAATAATTTGTTGAGTCATTTGAATTTTTATCATTCTTATGCTTGCCATAACTTTGAATACAATTTTATCTATTTATTAACAAATTCCAAGTTCAATTTATTTGAGATTCAATTTATTTTCAAAAATTCAATTTATTCTTCTATGAATTAGCATAATTTTGAAATAAGTTAAAGATTTCTGAATATCACTTTATGTTAATACTTTTAAAAGCATGGAATATAAAGTAAGCAAATCATCACCATCTTAAAGCCATGAACAATAAGGTTGTTATGCTGGATACCACCAACAACAAGGTTGAATTTGACAAATCTACTCATCAATTGCTCCAACCGATCATCATTCAGTTCTTGCACATCTGTTTTCAAAAATATGTCAAGACAATAAAAGGCAGCTTCTGTATCATTGATCCCAGAGAAAAGAGACAGGACATTGATACCACCATGGAACATGTCTCTATACAGATCATTGTGTATGGTTTTTAGGGAAACCTAGAAGCATTTCCACTTCATCAAATCCAAGTGGAGCAACTTTATTCCTTCCAACCCATACTAGATTCCATTTTCAGCACTCATCAAGAACATACTTCTGGACACTCGAATGTGACTCATTGTCATAAGCTTCAAGAGCCTTACAGATCCTTTCTGTCAATTTGGCACTTCCTGTACATGTTTATAAATAGTTCAACTTTGTTCTTGGATCCCAGGAAGGCCATCATTTCTTTGTCAATGGAAAAGCATCTGCACATGGAGGAAGCAGAATAAGAGAAAATCTGTTCTTAATTGGCAGAATTATGAATATAGCCCTTTTCAGTGTAGTAGCATGAAAATGCTTCGAATCTACAAATTCTGGCTTTACATCGAATAAGTATTGTGATATCCCAGTCCAAACATTAACTGGAACAAATGCCATGTGCTCATAGCATCTTCTGGAAGTGTTCTTTGAGTTATCTGATCTGGTTTGGTAAAATCAGTTATTGAATTTGGAAGAGTAATGTGCTCATAGCATCTTCTGGAAATGTTCTTTGAGTTATCTGATCTGGTTTGGTAAAATCAGTTATTGAATTTGGAAGAGTAATGTGCTCATAGCATCTTCTGGAAGTATTCTTTGAGTTATCTGATCTGGTTTGGTATGAACCACAGAACCAGTTATTGAATTTGGAAGAGGAATGTGCTAATAGCATCTTCTGGAAGTGTTCTTTGAGTTCTCTGATTTGGTTTGATATAAAACCCAGAACCAATCATTGGAATTAAAAGATGAATTGCATGATCGTCTTCATTAAGAAGTTTCTTTTCAAGCTTCTTTTGCTTATTCCTTTCCCAAAAATCATAGCCCAAGTTTCGCCTTTTCTTGTAATTGGGATCATTGCATAATGGCTTCCTACTTTTTATCGGAAGAAGTGCGTCAGCAGCCTTAGCCATTTGAGCAGTACATATAAAATATGTCAACTCTGCAATTGATGAATCATGATTATATCTTCATGGCTATTGAAGCCTCAGCCTTTGAGAATCCCATTTCTTTTCAAGTATAACAGTTTACTCTCCTCATCAGAATCAGAATTCAAGATTTTCTCAGTATCAAAAGAACTATCGATATCTGCGAAATCATCTTGAAAGATCACTTCATAATCAGATGAGTTGTTATCAGAATCAACATGTTGCATGAGTGCGAGCTTTTCAAGAGTCTATACTATTGAGTTTTATTCTCAAGAGGTTTTGTGACATTATATATACATCTATATTTGTCAAAGATGATAAATTCTCTGATTTGAAGAAGAAAGATTTATTGGGTTTCTACAACTGAAGAAATATTCAGTTCACCAATCTGAAATCAAATAACTTAACAATCATGCATCATATTTAGGCATTTGCAAAAATAGATGCATTTTCATTCATTCTCATCCATGTTGAATTTTGACAGGAATTTCAAAGATTTTAGCAAAGATTCAAATCCATCATTTGATGGATCAGTATTTCCAGGTAGAGTTCATAATGAGAAGAACTCGTCATCTGAAGAAGGAAGAAGAAGTTCATAATGAGAAGAATTTGTTCAACCTTTTGTTTGAATTCATCATTTGATGGATTAAAATTTCCAGGTATAGTTCATAATGAGAAGAACTCATTATTTGAAGGAGGAAGAAGAAATTCATAATGAGAAGAATTTGTTCAACCTTATGCTCAAATCCATCACTTGATGGATTAGCTTTTCCAGTTTGAGTTCATAATGAGAAGAACTCATCTGAAGAAGGAAGAAGAAATTCATAATGAGAAGAATTTGTTCAACCTTTTGCTCAAATCCATCATTTGATGGATCAGCTTTTCCAGGTAGAGTTCATAATGAGAAGAACTCATTACTTGAAGGAGGAAGAAGAAATTCATAATGAGAAGAATTTGTTTAACCTTATGCTCAAATCCATCACTTGATGGATCAGCTTTTCCAGTTCGAGTTCATAATGAGAAGAATTCATCTGAAGAAGGAAGAAAAAGTTCATAATGAGAAGAACTTGTTTAACCTTTTGTTCAAATTCATCACTTGATGGATCAACATTTCCAGAGAAAGTTCATAATAAGAAGAATTTATTTGAAGAGGAAGAAGAAGTTCACAATGAGAAGAGCTTGTTCAACCTTTTGCATAATTCTATCACAGAAGCAGATATATTAGCATAAACCTTCCCAGAGAAAGTTCATAATAAGAAGAACTCATCTGAAAAAGAAAGAAGAAGTTCAAGATAAGAAGAACTTATTCAACCTTTTGAATGACTCTATCACAGAAGGAAATAGGTTAACATCATCCCCAGCGGAAAAGTTCATAATGAGAAGAGCTAATCCCAAAGAAGAAATTATTCAACATTCCCATCATAATCAAGGGAAACCAAATGAAAAAAATTACTGTCTTTTTCGTCTTTGCTCTATTCTTGTTAACACAAGGATGAGCAAAGAGGGGAAGCTGTAAACATCAATTTTTTTTATTTTATTTTATTTTATTTTAAAATTTATTATTATTATTAAAATTATAATTATTTTTATTATTATTAATATATATTATTTATTAATATTATAAAGCCCAAATCCAGGCCCAATTACAACCCATACTGGTCCAGGCCCAGTTAAACCGAAACCCTAAACTGATTAGGGTTTCATTATTTTCAGCCGCCATCCTCAGTTTCAGCCGTTGGATCTGGTTTGATCCAATGGTCCACAGTTTGCCAGAGGAAACCCTAGGGTATCAATACCCTAGGGACACGTCCCAGCAGCCGCCGTAGCTTCCAGAAGACCACGCGGCGCTGCTTCAGCCTCGCCGCTACTCCAGCCGCACACATGTCGTCCCAACGGTGAGTCACCACTGGGAGTCCGGTGACTCACCAGACTCCATTCTTTTACCCGGTCCGATGGCCACACCGGTGATGGCTATAAAACCATCACCCCATCTGTGAAAAAAGGAAACGGAAGGAGACAGAAACAAAGAGAAAAGATACAAAAACGGAGAATAACAACCCATAACCAGCAGTCAACCAAAACAGAAACGAAAAGAAAGGAAAGAAACTTACCGAGGAAGCCACCGGACCTTTTCAAACGTCACCAAAACCTTCAAAAACCGAAGGTACTTCTTTAGATTTGCTCCGATTGGGAACTATTTAGGAGAAAAGAGCATCGGAACCGTCATTAGGACGGTCCGATCTACATAATGGTGTAAAAATATTTTTTTCGGCCACCGGATACGGTGGCCGACGGTGAGAGTCACGGCAGCAGACGGCTGCCGTCCGGTGACCGACTTCCCTCCGATGAGGGAAGCTGGAGAGAGGGGAGAGCATTTCATCTCTCTCTCAGTTAGAGAGAGAAATAAAAAAAAGAAATGAGATATGGCCCGAAGGGCCAGCCGGATTTGGCTTTAAATAGCCCTTCCCGAACGACGTCGTTTCGGGGAGGGCTATTTGTGTAATTTTTAATTGTTAAATCCCGTCTTCCATCCCTTGAGTTTGTAATCCTTATATTTTAGTCACTAAATCGAGTTTATAATCCTTTTAATTCAGATCTTGAATTTTAATTTTATTTATTTTAGTCCTTTGTATTAAAATAATATATTTAGGGTAAATAACAGATTTAGTCCTTTAATTTTAATAATTAATATTTTAATATGAATAGTATGTTTTAATTTATTTTATTATAATATCCGAATTTTATATAATTTTATTTTAGTCACTAAATTAATAAATAAGAAAATAGCATGTTTAATCCCTATAATTTTGATTAATTATGAATTAGGTATTTAATTTTAATTTACTATAATTTAGACAATAATTTTAAATATTTTTATTTATTTTATTGCTTTTAAATATATAGTTCTAATTGTATTTTTATTATTTTAATTTTACTTGTTTATATATTTAAATATTTTTATTATTATTATGTAGTCATAAATATGTATAATAAATAAATATTTATTTTTTTATAAATTATTTTAACATTTATTTTTCAATATCGAAGAAAAGGGCATTCTTAATACAATTGGATGTCCTATTCTGGTATTTTAAAATTAAATATTATAAAAAATTATTATTTAATTTTATTCAAATTAATATTTATTAATATCAAAGAAAAGAGCTGTCTTAAGGCACCTAGAAGTCCTTTTCCAATATTTTTAAATATTTTTTATATAATTTTGAAATAATAGGATTATAAATTAAATATATTTTGAATTTTTAAATTTTTAATAATAGAGACAATTTATAATTAAAAAGTACCAATTTTGGGCGTTGTAGGGGTGCTAATCCTTCCCTAAACGTAACCGACCACGAATCCCTTTTTATTATTAAAAAGAACGAATTTTTGGTTATAAACGCAGATCAGTTCATTTTTTTATTGATGTTTTCTTAAAACTCTTTTAAAAAAAATAATTTTTAAGTATTCGACCTACCTGACCCCAAAAGGTCGATGGCGACTCCCAAATTATTTTCAAAAACCATTTATTCACATCAATTTTCCCGCCAAATAAATATTTCGTGCCCGGACGAAAACCGGTTACGATAATGCCCATTACAAATTAGGATAGAAAAGTGAAAAACCCTTCCATTGAGTGCTCTTCTTGCTCTCTTTTCTGCTGGGAAAGTATAGAGGTTCGGTGGTGGCGTGTGGCAGGAGCTGTCGTTAAGCTGGTGGCACAATGACTGGCAGGGGATGGGCTGGAATCAGTGTAGCACTGAGTGGCAAGATATGGCTTTGCACATTTTAAATTAATTTGTTTTGGGATAAAATTGGTGATTACAACAACAATTGTTAATTGAGCCTTCAGATGACTCCCTACGAAGCCTTGTACAAGAGAAAATGTAGAACTCCTTTATACTGGACGAAATTGAGTGAGAATAAATTATTTGGATCAAACTTAATTAGAGAAACTAAGGAGAAAATTCAATTGATCCAGAATAGATTAAAAGCAACATTCAATCGATGAAAGTCTTATGCAAATTTAAAATGTAAAGATATTGAATTTGTGGTAGGTGACAAAGTGTTTCTCAAAGTGTCCTCTTAAAAGAAAGTATTGCGATTTAGGCATAAAGGCAAATTGAGTCCCCATTTCATCAGACCTTATGAGGTGATATAGAGAGTCAGACCATTGACTTATCGTTTGAATTTATCACTCTAGATGGATGACATTCACAATGTATTTTCATTTCTCAATGATTCGGAGATGTTGATCTGATCCTTCACATATCATCCTAGTAAAGCATATTAAAGTAAGATCAAACATGAATTATGAAGGGGAACCATTGAAATACTAGTCGAAAGGTCAAAGAACTTCAAAACAAGAACATAACCTTGGTAAAAGTATTGTGGATGAATCATGGAGTCAAGAAAGCCACGTGTGAATCAGAAGAGTCTATAAAAGTTCATTATCTGTATCTTTTCAATTCAAGTAAATTTCAAGGTTGAAATTTTATTTAAGAAGATGAGAGTTCTAATGACCCAAAAATCTTGATTTAATATTTAGGAGTTGACTCGAGCTTATAGTTTGACAATTTACGACACATTTAGCATATTAATCAAGGTTTGTGCCTAATTGAGGGAAATTAAGCCCAAAAAAGAGAGTTTTGAATGTGCGAGAATAGGGGAATGACTAAAGATGGAATTTTCCCTTGAAAAAAATCAAAACATATTTTGGCCATATTTTATCTGCTAAAATAATGGGTTTAGGAGACAAAAAGAGCAAGGGTGACCTTATCTTCATATCCTTCATACTTACCTCAGTTCTCATTCTCTTCCGCATTCGTCACATGGCATTGATGTCTATTGGAATGAGTTTTGAAGGTAAGAATCACCAACCTCGTCTCTTGAGCTTCAAAATGAGATATGAATCTCTATATAAAGGTTTAAATAAGAGTTTAAAAGTTTTAGAAGGGTTTAGGCCTTTAAGGGATTCAGAGAGGATTTAAGAGGATTAAGGAGTTGTAAGCTTATAATGTACCTCCCTTTCACCCTTTGGTTATGTCATGATTCCTTTTATTTCTTGTTTGATTAGTGATTGAGGTAAGGAATTTCAGAGATAGACATGAAAATTTTGATCAACCAGAGAGAAGAGTTAGTTGTGGAGATTGGGCCCCGTTGACTGTAACTAGAGTGTTACCAAAGAAGGAAAAAGTTATTTCGATGATTGGTCGATATTGAGGCTAGCAAAGCCTAAGACTATATCACCATTATCTAATTCTTTACAATTTTCTATTTTAATTTACTTTTCATCATTTTTCGCTTATTATTTATTTTTACCTTATTACTCTTATTGTTTCTAAAACCCCCCAATCTTTTATTTTTACAATTAACTCAATCCAGGAAACGAATGTGTTAATTTCCTTAGTCTATGTGGATCAACCCTAATTCTTTATACCACTTTTCATTATTTATTTGAGAATAAGATTTATTTATTTGACAATTTCGGCACTTGTCAAACTACCAACATGAGAAAATGAATATATTGAGCATAAATTAAAAATGAGAATAACAATTCCTTCTTACATGAATAGTCATGACACGAATTAAAATATGTTTACTTATTTACTTATATTTATGACTTGTATGAAATGTTGTAGAATATATATATGTATTACTGAGCTTGTAAAGTTCAATGTTCGATTGTTTTCCCTATACAAGTTAGTAGGTTTGCTTGGTTCAAGGGAGCATCATCATCAAGAAATTTCAGCACTAGTTTTTCAGAGAACAATATTGATCTTTTGGAGGACATGCATATCCATGTAGACCTTATTTGTATTTCAGTCCTGATTCTAAATTTGTAACAACTTATGGGCTATTTGTTTAAAACATGTTTTGTGTTGGAGCTCTAATTTGTATTAAATATTTTACTTCACTTATTTTATGGATCATGTTATCTCTTAGACATCAAATTATGTTTATTTATTAAAAACTTTTATAGTCTACTCCCAAGGGTCAAATATGACATCTTAAGCCCACCCTCTCTACCAAATCAAATTTAGAAGGTTATATCGCCCATATCGAATGAGCTACTCAAAGTCAGTAGCTCTCACTTTGTGTATCAACTATATATATTATATTTGTATATTTATAACAAAGTTTTTATCTATAAATTCTCTCGTATTGTTTTCTAATGGAAGAAATTTCATAAAATTTGAAAAAAAAGTATTAAGATTTTCTCTATTTATAGAAATTTTTTGTCTCTATTAATATACATGTATACTTGCATAGTGTAGCACTTTTAAATTTTATATATTTTTGGATCGTTAATTTAACTGAATTTAACGATTAAGAATAAAATCATAATTAGTTTCTTTTTTTTTCATAATTTCTTAATATTAATCACAATAATAGATAGATCTTACTTATATATATATCATAGAGCTTGACACCTCACGATCTAAACGGTTTGAGGAAAACTGATCTTGACACGTATGGGTGTCATTGTTATGGTATAAGGTCAAATAATCTATACTATTTATTATGTTTATGGTGACTATAAGTCAATCAAATATTTGGAAAAAAATATCATTTTTAAATAATTAAAATATTACTATAATAATAATTTTATTTTTTTCATACATTTATATAACTTTTAAATAAATTAACTAAAAGACATATATATATATATAAAGATTATATATATATTTAATAAAAACTCATAGGATACGAATCAAACGACCTCAATAGTTAAGAGATTTGTTGTTATTACTTGAAGGCTTGGATTCGAACATCGCATATGCAAAAGTATACACCTTCATTGTTAAAACAAATATTATCTTCTATTCATTCCAGATTATATATATATATATATATATATATATATATATATATATATATATATATATATATATATATAAACTCATATATTGATTTTTCAAAACTCTAATTATAAAAACTAATTAATAAATTTTATAAATATTTTTTATAAAATATTATTAACACTAATACACACACGCATATTCAGTTTAAATAAGGTTTAAGGGTATTTGAAGCTCTTTAACTTAAAAAATCAATTAAACTTCTAAATTTTCAACACTCAATTAAACCATTAAATTAAAAAGAAAATTAAATTAGTTAAATCACCGAATTAAAAAATGAATCAATGAAAATTTCTAATCAATTTAAATCATTATATCATAATAATGTTTTTAAAATTACTTTTACACGACACATTATATTTATGTTGCGTGAAATTTGTAGATTTTTCCAAAGAAATATCCTATAATTATTAAACTTGCAAAAAAATTCTAAGAAAGTTTTAACAATATATTAGAAAATTAATGAATTTTTATAAATAGCACTTAGTAACGATGTGATATCAGCTCTAAAAAAACTATTAGTTTTAAGGGTAAACTAAACATTTAGTACACAAACTATCAGTTTTAGTCTATTTTAGTACTAAACTTTTTTTTAAATGATACTTAACGTTTAGTTTTTATTTCATTTTAGTACACGCCGTTAAAAACTTAACGGAAGGGCTGACGTGACATAGCCCTGATGGGCGAACGACCAATCTCAATGGTGGACCACGAGAGAATGACAAGTCAACCAACATAGTCAGCCCATTGAGATTGGTTTACCAATCTCCTGTCTGTTTCTTTGGGAAACACCTCAATCTCCCCAAACGAGAGAATGACAATTTCAGGCCCATCGGACGGTTGGAGGATGAAGAAATCAAATAGTCCATCGTCGATTTGGGGAGATTGAGGTGTTTCCTAATGAAACAGAGGTCGAAATCATGTTTAGGGGGTTGAAAAGGTGCAGGTTAGAAAGTTTGGGCTTCATCGACCGACGAATGGAAAGACCAACTACTGTAGACATGGTAGTTGGTGAGCAAGTACTAAAATGAAACATAAACTAAAGGTTAGGCATGGTTTTGAAAATGCTAAAATGCACTATTGTCCCATAAACTATACCAGTTGTACTAAGTTACCCCTTAAAGTATTTTTTGGACGTTTTGCCCTTGAAGTTTAAATCATTACCTTATTTGTCCCAAACTGTTAACTCCGTTAAAAAACATGTGATTAGTTTACATATTTAGTCACTCAACTATTCATGGGGTTATGTTTTGGTCACCAGACTATTTGTTTTTTAAATTCATCACTAAACTTAAGTTTTTGTTCTAATTTGGTCACCTAATTTGATTCGGTTTATTTTTAAAATTTTTAGTATATAAGAATTTAACATATTTTTTTACTCGACACATAAATTAATTTATAATAATAAATACTACTATAACATAAACAATAAAAATTATATTAAGTTACTTGCACTTAAAATTTTAATAAAAAGAAATACTAAATGATAAACTAAGATATCATTTAATAAATAAAAATACGAATGTGCCATTATTCATTTGTAAATATATGTGTTTGGTTAAATTTAAATCTCGTATTTTGAATATACGATAGGTTTCTATTTTTCTTCTTCATTTTTGTATATTTAAAATATTAATATAATGGATGTTTCAACTGGGTTAAAATTCAAACCCTCCGAGTTTACTTTGACGATAGTTTTCGAATTGTCTTCTTCACCAATTTTGTCCTCGTCTACGCCAGTTCTTGCTTGGTTTAATTTTGATCATGGAGTTGTAGAACGCGGTTCTTGCTCGGAGTTGCAGTGCACGTCTACGATCTGAATCAGAAGGGAGAAGGTGATGAATATAATAAAGCAAAAACTCAACCTACAACAGCTTTTAAGGGATTGGCAGCATCGCCTCCGCCAAGAATGTGGTAACATCGAACACCAAGTTCCTACCTTGTTTCTTCTTGCATTGTTTTATTGGAATTGTGGATTGATGGTTTAGAGTTAATATTTGGTAATGGTTAAATGGTGTCGTGATTCATTGCTTCAAATATTTAGAGACAAGAGAAAAATGTAGAAAAAACTATTAGAGATGCCGCCGAGAGAAACGATATAGGTTCTGTCAAGGTACTTCATTCTAAAAAAAATGTTTTAAGAAGCGAGCTATGCAACTCCACGATCAGCACTGAATCGAGCAAGAACTAGCGTAGAAGAGGATGAAATCGGTGAAAAAGGCAGTTTAACAAATGTTATCAAAGTGAACTCCGAGTGTTTGTATTTTAGCTCAGCTGAAATCTCTATTATATTATTATTTTAAGTATACAAAAAAATAATAAAAGTTGAAATCTATCGAATATAAATACGATATTTAAATTTTACAAAACACACATTTACAAATGAATAATGAACTGTTTATATATATATATATTAAATATTTATGATACTTTAATTTAACATTTGATATTTATTTTATTAAAATTTCAAGTACAGACAACTTAATATGTTATTTATTAGTTATGTTATATTATTATCATTATTATTAATTAAATTTATGTTTCGAGTAAAAAAAATGTGGCATAAATAAATAAATAAATCAAATTGAATTAGGTGATCAAAAAAGAACAAAAATTTAAGTTTAGTGATGATTTTTAAAAAAAAAATAGTTTGGTGACCAAAATATAACCGCATGAATAGTTGAGTGACTAAATATGTAATTTACCCACGTGTCTTTTAACAGGGTTAATGATTTGAGGAAAATGAGGTAATGATTTAAAGTTTAAGGGGCAACTCACTACAAATGGTATAGTTTAGGGGGCAATGGTGCATATAAGCCTTTTGAAAAAAAAAAATTAGGTACTCAAACGAACCAAAACTAATAATTTAGGTACTAAATGTGTAGTTTATCCTAGATTTAATAATCAATATTATTTAAAAGAATAAACTGATAAAATTTCAAAGAATAAAATTTTTATATTAAATATAAAAAGTTTGAGATTTTTTTAGTTTGAAGAATTTGCTACACTTAAACCTTGAAATAACAATTGAAAGTTAAAACATTTGAGTTTGCGGACTGTAAAGCAAAGTCCAAATGCTAGCAAGTTAAAAGACATGGTTTATCATTTTGTATTAACAAAATTTCAAAGAATAAAATTTTAATTAAATATAAAAATTTGAGATTTTTGTTTTAAGTATGAAGAATTTGGTACCCTTAAACCTTAGCAAAGTCTCACACTTCCCTTAGTCTCTTCTAAAGGCCTCAGCATGAGTAAACGTATACTCCTCAATATCATACTACAATGCATCATCATGCAAAACACCATGATAGTACCTGGTATTACAGAGACATTAAGTACAATCACACAACAATAATTAAGCATCATGGTGTAGCTCCGAGTCACATAGCATCATGAAACTCACAACCCTATTTGCTTACTAGAGGTATATTGGGTAAGATCTGGGCCACATAGCATGAACATCTCATAACTACCCTAGGCTAGGTTTGTGTCACTTAGCATCGACACCTTGCTAGGCTAGTCTACTCATCTAGAGTACTCCAAACGTGTCTAGGTCACATAACATCAGTACAACATTCAACTAGCATCTAAAGTGCTCTCACACTGACTTAGATATATCCAAATATTTCTTAATCAATTGGAAGATAGTCACACACACGAGTAACTCAGGTGTCCTTTTCTCTTCCTGAATAAAAAACAAAGGCATAAGTCTTATGGAATCTTACTTCATAAGATTTTTATAATTATCATACATATAATATTATTATCGCATTGTTATCTCGTCGTTATTATCAAACTCTTCTATAGAGCTAAATGTTTCAACACAAACATCAACTAATGCCACGTAAGTAGAGACAAGGTAGCTCAGTTACTCACTATCAAACTTATCCTAATCATGTGAGGTCATCCCTACACTCGCCATTGTCTAGCTCGTTCTCTCATCTAGAACGTTATGCAAAGACTTATTAGTCCTTTAGTGTTTTATGCACTTAAGGAAACCAATATTTCTTGCTACCCACTTGGCATATTACTATTAACCCAACATTCGACTCGGGTTGGTTCATTAATAATGGTTCCTAGTCTCTCTCATCACACTTCCCACCAGTTCACCCTTGAATCAGCAGGGTAATTTGCTCATCTTTGATTATAAATGTTCATGTGCTACTCGATTTCCTCTATCTCGCTACGTCGTTCATCACCTCACTCGTTGGCATATCTTTTGTAACAATCTTTCATTCACAATTACTTGATACATTCTCGATTGAAGAGACTTGGAAGTATTACGTCTAATATGGCTACTTCAGTCGTAACTCACTCGTTGAGTGTTTCTATGCACCTTTCAGTCATTCATGTCCCTCACAGACTAAGTCCCACCATTAAAGGTCATCCTTAACCCTTACGAGCCTTAATGAAGTCGACTTTAATTGTTCAAATAGGTAGTATCGATATCCTACATGCAGTATCGATAAACTTTAGTCAAGTATGTATACCCTCTTGAGTGTAGGTACCAAAAACAACTTCTATTTTGCTAAACTTGACCCAGTATCGGTACCAGATACCCTCAGTATCGATACCAGAGGGGCAATATTGATACTCCTCCCCTCAATATCGATTTTCCCTGTTAAAACTATAAAAAAAATTATCCTAGTTCATCCAGTACCGATATTGTTCATTCAGTATCAATACTCGAACCCAAAAAACCTAGAAATATGCTCGAGAATCACTCAAAAAAACCTCTCACACATCCTAGCTTGGTCCCAGAACAAGTTCTAAAGATTAGGGGAGTTAATTAGGGTCATTTAGCACTATAAAAACATAAGTTATACCATAAAAATTCCCTCAAGACAAAAATCAAGCAAGAACCCCCAACATGCTTAAATACCCAAAACCCCGTCAAACATCATGATTATGGATCCCATAACACCACTAAGGATTAGAAGTACACTACCTGGTTAAATAATCCCGAAATGAAGCTCTTTTCTCAACTACAATTGCTTCATCCTTTTCCTCTAGAAATGAGAAGCTCTTCAACCACTTTTTTTGTCAAAATGATTTTTCTTAAAAACAAATTTAATTTGTAAAAGAAAGGATTTTTAAAAGATCTCATCTCGAATAATTTGGTGACCTATTAATAATAAAACGTGATTCGAGGAGTCACCTCCAATCTTTAATTAGGGTGTGATTGGACACCCAAAAACTTATTTGTCATTTTAATAAAATATTAATTCAAATTAAAATAATAAATTTGTGGTTTGCATTACCAAAATTTGAGTTTGGGAGTCGGTTACGTGTGGGGAAGTATTAGCACCTCCACAACGCCCTAAATCGGTACATAGTTGATTAATTAGTTGGCCTTGCAATGAAATTTACGAATTCAATTTTAATTTAATTTAAGATCCAATGCAAATAACATTCTTTGAATGTTAGGACAAAACACAATAATATTTAATTATTTCCTATCGAGAAGAAATGACCTTTCATGCCTTAAAGCAGTCGATTCTTACTCCAATCGAAATAAAAGAATATTACAATTCCAACCTAAAGTTCATTATTAATTCCAAATCTAAAGGCATAAATACAATAAAACAGTCTTTGAATTTTAGGAGGGAAAAGGGAAATATTTAATTTTTTCTATTGATAAGAAACAACCTCTCATGCCTTAAAGCAATCATTTCTTACTCCAATCAAAATAAAGAAATATTACTTTTTCCTTCTAAAATAGTTCTATTTATTTTTGAAATCCCATTGAAAATACATGCAAAAATAAATAAAATAATTAAAAAATACATCAAGTAAGTATAATTAATTATTTATTTTACCAACCTTTAATGAAAATAAGGATATTCAATTATTTAAATATATCGAGATGAGACCTTAGATTCGATCTAACATTCTTTCTCATTGAACTTAAATAAAAGAACATGATCTTTTTCTCAGCCCCAAATTTTTAAAATGGAATCAATTTAATTCGTGTCACTTAATGGGATAAACTTTCATTTTAAAATTATCGAAAGTAACTTTTTAACACATTAAGACAATCACTTTACGACAATCTTAAAATGAACGAATATTATCCTTAGTCAAATTATTTTGATTCAAGTCAAGAAATGCTTATGAGGGAACCATGAAAATTAATTTAAAATAGAGATAACAGAACTAATTAGTGACTAAAATAAAATAACATAAAAGCTACATGAAAAATTAAAATAAAAAAAATGCAAATATGACTAGAATGTAAACAAATAAATCATCATATAAAAAATAAAATAAAATAAAATGCAAAAGTGACCAAACTAAGCATATTTAACATCATGTGCTAAAATTGTAATGAATATAAATAAATAAGATATAAGAACCAAATTAAAATAAAATTACATGGTTAAATTAAATTGAATAATGTTGAGTTAATCGATTGACGGAATCGGCCAAGAGGGGGTTAATTGGCAATTAAAAATTTGGTGGAAGCTTATATAGAAAATTGAAAGTAATTGCACAGCGATTTAGAGTGGTTCGACTTTCTCAACCAAAGTCTACGTCCACTACCTTAGCTATCCACACTAAGAATTTTCCACAAATTCACTAATTTGTCTTTCTTTTTAGGACAAAGAGTAACCTTACAAACCCTCAATAATTATACCCCAAATTCTTGAGAACACTCTCTCCCAAAGAGAACAATACAAATTTGCAAACTTACAAGGAAATCCTCACAAGGTAGATTGTTTGCACAATTCTAGAACAAAGAAAAGAACACTCAAGAATGAATACAATTGAGTACAAGTAGTGTTCTTGAAAGCAAAATGAATATTGAATGAAAAATAAGCTTGAAATGCTCAAACTTGAGGTTTGATGCTTTCTCTTTGATTCTCTCTTGATTCTAGTTGCTTGTTGTTTCTTGTTATTGATCAATGGCTTCTAAGCTTGTTTAAATACACCTTGAATCACTTCTGAACGTTGGGGGTCATTAATGAAGTTATTGGAGCCGTTTAAGTGTGAAAACAATTAATATTTTTGCTTGGAGCGTGGGGGGAATTGGTACCCCATCATGGGGAATCGGTTCCCTAAGTGTAAAATTCAAATATTTTGACCGTTAAACAGGGGGAATCGGTTCTCTCCGAGCATTCTGTTTTTCTCGGAGCCAAACCATTCAGGGGGAATCGGTACCCCCTTGGGGGAAATCGGTTCCCTCTGAGCAATCTGGAATTTTTGGCTTTGAAATAGTTCGAAATATTTTGTAAAATTGTTTTGAAATTATTTTAAGATTAAAACTTAATTTTACACTTGAGTAAGGATTAAAAATGACATTTGAAAGATTTATAGTAATATTTTGATATTCGAATAATTATATCGAATATACTTAGAAAATCTTTTTGGAAAATCTTAAAATTCATTTAACTTAATCTGTTATATCGAAATATCAAAATGTTTTCAACAATCTTCCCCTTTTTGATATAACAAAACATTTTAGTAATTTTAAGATTTTATTTTGAAATCAAGTTTGAAATTACTCCCTCTTACTCTAACACTTTTAACATTTCTCCCCCTTTTTGTTAAATCAAAAAGACTTTTAAAATATTTTAAACAAGGTTTTGAAATCATTCAGCCAACTGATTATATATATAGATAAATAACTTAAGCTGCTAAGATCATAATCAAGAGAAACGTTAGCCATTAGTTTCATAATCAATATTCATAAACATGTAATGGATAATTGGTCATATATGTCTAAAGATGAAAAATAAACACGAAATCCAAATCAAATGTATTAAACATAAGTTCGAACAACCAAAAATAAACAATCCAAAAGCATTCAAAATGTTTTAACAATTTTAAGTTTTAAATTCAAACCAAACACAACTAAAACAAAGCAAGATCTATTCATCCATAGAAGGATCGGGAGGAGGAGGAGGATATCGAGCTCTCATCTCAAGAGAGAGTCCATCCAAACGATCGTTCATATCCCATTGTTGAGCTCCCAAGGAAGTGAGCTGGGACTCAATGAAAGAAAAGCGTGATTCCATGGATGCTGAATCTAAGTTAAATTTCTCCATAAAAGATTGAAAATAGGGAGGCATTTGATCCGCTTGTTGTGCTTGCTCCGCTGCTCGTGCTTGTTCCTCGTGCTGTTCTGGTTCATCGTCGGAGTCGTCAACTTCATGCATTTGCTCACCGGTACGAACCCAAAGACTAGTTTCTTCATTGATCTTCCATCCAGATTTAATTAAAGAGAATAGATTGATTTGGTTTTTGAGGGGAAAGGAAGCATCAAGACCAACTCTAAGCACAGCCTTCTTAAACATATTACTAAGAATACAACCGTAAACTAAAGAAGAACATAATTTCTTATTGGGAACAAGATTTATGGTTTCGACAAGTTCAATAAAAATAATCTGTGGAAGGTTAATTTTGTGATTATTTTGAACACAATGAAGCCAAAATAGATCTAAGGCGCGAAGAGTAGAGTAACAGCCCCCGGATGGTCGAAACCACCAAGAGATCATTAGGTGAAGAAAACGGTCATGAAGGTCTAGAACACTTGCACTATCCCTTCGTTTATACTGAGATCCTACCGTAAGTTTTTCATTGTCTAACCCTTCATTATCTAATCCTAATGCTTTGGCAATGGATTCTGAGTCAAGATGAAAGAATCGTCCTAGAAGATAGGATCGGATCCCTATGGTTAAGGTTTCCTCTCAGTTTTTAATGAAAACGACATTAGAGTAGAAGATACGAACAAGTTAATGGTAGACAATTGGTTCAAGCTCGAAGAGTTTATCAAATATCCACTCATGAAGAGTAGGAAGATGACGAAAATTGATGTCTAGCATGGCTTGAAGAGATGGAATACGTTCTTCCCGGATTTTGTAGGACTCAAAGTATTGACAAAACCTATAGTAGAGATTTTGTTTACGACCGGGTTCATTGAAACAAGAATTGCGAATGGTCATGTTCGGATCATTGGGATTAGGAATAGGAATTTATGGGATAGGTGGAGGATTTGGAGGTGAGTTTGGAGGTTGGCTAGAACGACTAGAGAATGCCCTAGAACGTTTATGAGACATGGTTTAAGATAATCGGAATGGAAAGATAACCTGCATTTAAAAAAATATGTATGCAAAATAATCAATCCCAAAACTCAATTGAGTCCTCAATATTTCAAGGTTCTCTAAACCAATCCTAATGGGCAAAGTTTTTGAAAAACTTATTGAAAAATAAGGTTTTGAAAATCAATATATGTATAGTTTTCATAACAACAACGTAATTCAATCAAAACACAATAATTTGAAAAACAATTTTTTTTATTTCAAAAATTTCAAAGAATTTGGAAAATTCTTGTGTTTTTTATGAAATTAGTTGTAAAATCTAGTTTCTAATCACTAAACAATCAATGCCCGATCTAAAGTTCAACCTAGAACTAATTAAAACTAGTTCTAAAATCAAAAATTGATGAAATAGAGGTTTTAGAAAAATACCTTGAAGAATTTTGGATTTGAGTGAGATTAGATGAATTTTGCACATTTTTGATGATTCCAACAGGTTTAGGAGATGATATTTGAAGAGAATTCTGATTAAAAATGATGTTTTGATGAAATATGGAAATAGGGTGAGTGTAGAGAGGAGAAACAATGTGAAGAGAGGAAGAGAGGGTTTGAGTTTTTGGGTGTTCTGCCCGTGTTAAAAACTAGAACCCCAAGGGGGTATCGATTCCCCTACAAGGGGAAATCGGTTCCCCTTTAAAGGGGGAATCGGTTCCCCTTCAAGGGGGTATCGATTCCCTCTGCACTAAAATGCTAAAATCTGATTTTTAAATACTCAAAATGCTAAATTAATTTTCTCTAGTGGTATTGGCAACTCATATATTGAAAATTAATCATGTTCAATCAATCAAATTTATCATTAAAAATTATTTGAACATAATGTTAATTTTCACCAAAAATCATAAACTCCCCTTAACTAAAAGCAATGAATGTAATCAAAAATTACTATTATATGCATTTTTTATTTATTCTTAAAAGTGCTAAAATTATTTTAAACACTAAGTGAAGATAGGTTGGTCAAACCTAATTCTCTCCTAAGTGTCCAAAATATTTCCTTGTCTAAAGGCTTTGTAAAGATATCCGCTAATTGATGCAAAGTATCAACAAATTCTAGAACTACATCTTCCTTAGTGACATGGTCTCTAATGAAGTGATGTCTTATTTCAATGTGCTTAGTTCTAGAGTGTTGGATAGGATTTTTAGTGAGACAAAGAGCACTAGTATTGTCACACTTGATAGGAATAGTACCTACTTCAATTCCATAATCAAAAAGTTGTTGTTTCATCCATAAAACTTGTGCACAATAACTATCGGCTGAAATGTATTCCGCTTCAGTGGTAGATAATGCAACACAATTTTGTTTCTTTGAAAACCAAGAAATCAACATATTTCCAAGGAATTGGCAAGTACCGGAGGTGCTTTTCCTATCTAATTTGTATCCTCCATAATCCGCATCAGAAAAGGCATGCAAGCTAAAGCTAGAGTCTCTAGGATACCAAAGTCCTAAACTAGGAGTGTCCTTAAGGTATCTAAAGATTCTATTAACAGCTAGTAAATGTGATTCCTTAGAGCATGATTGAAATCTAGCACATAAGCAAACACTAAACATAATGTCTGATATACTTGCAGTTAGATAAAGCAAAGATCCAATCATTGACCTATATAATTTAACATCTACCCATTTACCTCCTTCATCTAAGTTAAGCTTTGTTGAAGAGCTCATTGGAGTGTCATGAGGCTTGCCATTTTCCAGTCCAAATTTCTTGAGCATATCTTTGACGTACTTAGCTTGATTGATGAAGATGCCATCTTTTCTTTGCTTGATTTGGAGTCCCAAGAAAAATGAGAGCTCCCCCATCATGATCATTTCGAATTCGCTTTACATTAGCTTAGAAAATTCTTGGCAAAGAACATCATTAGTAGAAACAAATATTATATCATCAACATAAATTTGAACTACTAATAAATCTTTACCTTTATGCTTTAAAAACAAAGTAGTGTCAACCTTCCCTTTTGAAAAACCTTTTTCAATTAAAATGTTTGACAATCTTTCATACCAAGCTCTAGGAGCTTGTTTTAATCCATAAAGTGCTTTTGTCAATTTAAGAACATGATCCAGAAATTTTGAATCTTTAAAACCTGGAGGTTGTTCCACATACACTTCTTCTTTTATAAAACCATTTAAAAATGCACTTTTAACATCCATTTGATATAATTTAAATTCATGAAAACATGCAAATGCTAATAACATTCTAATTGCTTTCATCCTATCTATGGGAGCGTATGTTTCAACATAGTTTATGCCCTCTTCTTGAGTATACCCTTGAGCAACAAGTCTAGCCTTGTTTCTCACTATATTACCACTCTCATCAAGCTTATTCCTAAATACCCATCTAGTACCTACAGTAGATTTATTACTAGGCCTTTCAACTAATGTCCATACTTTACTTCTCTCAAATTGATTTAACTCTTCCTGCATAGCCATAATCCAATGTTCATCATTTAATGCTTCTTTAATATTCTTAGGCTCTATGCATGAGATAAATGCAACATAATTACAAATATTTCTAAGAGAAGATCGAGTTGTTACCCCTTTGGATGGATCACCTATAATCTCACCATCCTTGATATAGTTGTACTCTCTTGGATAAGATACTTCCCTTTCTTCAATGGTTGGATTCTCGAGAGGATCATGAGTTTCCTCATCTTTCGTTTCTTCTTTTGATGATGATTCTCCAACGTCATGTCTAACGTCATTTGTATTTATAATACCTACATCATCATTCAAACAAGAATCCTTCCTCGGAAGGGGATTATCATTGAAAACAACATGTATAGACTCTTCTACAACCAAAGTTATTTTATTAAATACTCGATAAGCTTTAGAATTTAAGGAATAACCCAAAAAAATTCCTTCATCACTTTTAGCATCAAATTTGCCAAGATTGTCTTTACCGTTGTTTAAAACAAAACACTTACATCCAAAAGGATGAAAGTAACTAATGTTAGGCTTTTTATTTTTGAAAAGTTCATATGGAGTTTTCTTTAAAATAGGCATAATCATTACTCGATTAATAACATAATAAGTGGTATTTGTGGCTTCCGTCCAAAAATACTTTGGCAAATTGTTTTCACAAAGCATGGTTCTAGCCATTTCTTCTAAAGTTTGATTTTTCCTCTCAACAACTCCATTTTGTTGAGGGGTTCTAGGTGCTGAAAAATTATGGCTAATACCATTAGAATTACAAAACTCAGTAAATCCAAGATTTTCAAACTCAGTTCCATGATCACTCCTAACACTAGTTATAGAGTAACCTTTTTCGTTTTGGATTACTTTTGAAAACGTGATGAATTTTTCTAATGCTTCATCTTTAGTACCTAAGAATAGAACCCAATTATATATAGAATAGTCATCTACCAAGACAAATGCATATTGTTTTCCACCCAAGCTAGTAGTTCTAGATGGCCCAAAAAGATCTAAGTGGATCAATTGTAATACTCTACTAGTTGACACATCATTAATGGATTTAAAAGAAACTCGCTTTTGTTTTCCTTTAGCACAAGCATCACAGATTTTATCAATATCAAATTTTAGTTTAGGCAACCCTCGAACCAATTCTCCTTGAACTAACCATTGCAAAACACTCATGCTAGCATGTCCTAGTCTCCTATTCCATAACCAACTATCATGCTCATCTTTTGCAACTAGGCATAAATTAGTCACATTAATAGAATCTAAATGCACCATGTTAATGTTTCCTATTCTATGACCAATAAGCATAATCCGATTAGATGCAATGTCAATAACTTTACAACCATTAGTTTCAAACATGACATTGAATCCTTTATCACAAAATTGACTAATACTCAAAAGATTATGCTTTAATCCATTCACATATAAAACATTTTTAATTTGTATGGAAGAGGTATTACCTATTGTACATATACCTTCAATGTGACCTTTTGATTTATCACCAAAAGTCACTTCTCCTCCATTTTTGGCTTTAAGCTCTATGAACCGGTTTTTGTCCCCGGTCATGTGTTTCGAGCATCCACTATCAAGGTACCATGAATTTGAATTTGTTTCCCGTGCCTTGTAGCAATGCTCCTTTCCCTACAAACATAATTTAATTTTTGATTTTTGGTACCCAAATTCTTTTGGGTCCATATTCATTAGTTTCCAAAATCCTAGTCCCCTTAGGTATCCATTTCTGTAGGATATCTTTATCTTTAGTAGTAATGAGTTCTTTAGGAACCCACATACTTCTAACGATTTTTCCATTAGAGGTTCTTTGGGGACCTCTATGATTATAGTTTTTAAAATCTTTTCTAACAAAGTTGGATTTTGAATTTTCTCCTTTTTCAAAACGTTTTGTTCCAACTTTATCAAAAGAAGTTTTAAGATCATCAATTTTCTTTTGATGATCATCATTGACCTTTGAAAGTAAATTTTGTAAATCCAAAATTTTCTTTTCAAACTCTTCTAGTTTGATTTGCAAATCTTTGATTTTACTTTCAAGATCGTTGTTGGTTTTGGATATGAGTTTGTTTTCAATTTTCAATTTTGAAACATCATTTTTATATTTTAAAAACAATTTCTCATAATCCAAAACCAACCCATTATATTCCTCTAATAGCTCATCATAGGATAAATCATCAAAATAAGATGAGTTAGAGGTTACCTTAGAATCTTCCCCGAATGCCATCAAGCACAAGTTTGCTACTTCTTGTTCCTCTTCATCGGAATCTTCTTCATCGCTCCTTGTAGCCATATGAGCCTTGTGCTTATTCTTTGATTAACCCTTTCTCTTGAATTATGGGCAATCATATTTGACATGCCCCAACTTTTTGCATTCATAGCAAATGATCGGGTCTTTCTCTTTTGGTTCATTTTTTAGGCCTTCATTTCGTTTGAATTTTCTTCCTCGGTAAGGTCTCATCATTTTTTTGAACCGTTTGGCAAACAATGCCATTTCCTCGTCATCGTCATCTTCATTCGAATCACTCTCATCTTTTGTGGATTTGAGAGTAACTCCAATGTTTTTCTTATCGAGGTCCACCTCATCTTCAAGCATCATTTCATGAGTGAGGAGGGAACCAATTAGTTCTTCAAGAGTTAAGGACGTTAGGTCCTTAGACTCGATGATTGACGTCTTCTTTGATTGCCATGATTTTTGAAGAGAGTAAACTAACTTCCTCACAAACGTTTCATTTGAAATGTCTCTCCATATGATTTGAGACCATTGAAAATCGTTGAGAATCTATCCATCATAGCTTTGATATCATCATTTGGTTTCATCTTGAAATTTTCATAGCTATGCGTTAGAATACTAATTTTAGATTTTTTTACCTCATCGGTACCTTCATGAGTGACTTGAAGCTTGTCCCATATTTCTTTGGCGGTTGTACAAGATGAAACTCTTCCGTATTCATCTGGTCCAAGAGCACAAAATATGATATGAATTGCTTAAGAGTTGAGCTGGAACAATCTTGTCTCTCCTTCACTCCACATTCTTGGATGAGTAAGAGGCTTGATATATCCATCTTCTACAACATTCCATGCTCCCATGTCACTTTCTTGAATGAAGTACATCATCCTATTTTTCCAATATGCATAGTTAGCCCCATTGAAGAAAGGAGGCTTATTGACGGGCATTGAATTGAGACCGGAGTCAAAGTTTAAAGTGGAGGCCATTGATGACTTTGATTATCGATGTAACTCTTCCTGAATCGACTCAAGAGGTGATTAAACCTTCAAATGAGTTAGGCTCTGATGCCAATTTTTGAGTTAATCGATTGACGGAATCGGACAAGAGGGGGGTGAATTGGCAATTAAAAATTCATTTAACTTAATTTGTTATATCGAAATATCAAAATATTTTCAACAAATAAAAAATAGATCAGAGACCAAAATATAAAACATATTGAAACTACAAGGACTATTTAATAATTATTCCTTTTTTACAAGCCTAAAACATAATTTTAAAGAAAAATGTGTAAGTTACTAAATCAGTCTAGAAATAATAAAATTAAATTAAATAATCACTACACATGACCAAAATGTAAAACACACTTAAATAAGGGGACTAAACAACAAATTTTCCAATAAACATATAATATACAAGAAAAAAATGGTAAATAACAATGGTGGTCCTCACAGTTGACCAACATGCAAAAACATGCTAAACTATGGGGGACTAAACAACAAATATCTCCAAAACAAATATAACATGCATGAAAAGGGTAAATAACAACTTTAGTCATCACAGGTAACCAACATGCAAAAACACGCTAAACTATAGGGGACTAAACAACAAATTTCCCAAAAAAAATATATAACTTGCATGAAAAAGGGTAAATAATAATTTTGGTCCTTGCAAGTGACCAACATATAAAAAATGCTAAACTATGGTGGACCTATGCGATATTTTACCCTAAACATCCCCTATAAACCCCACTTTTCTATTTTTTTCTTCATTTTCATAAAAAAAACCTCAAAAACTTATAAAAATCTCTCTCATCTCTCTTCTTTCTTTCAGACGGTCATTGCTAGACACCTCACCCCACCATTTAGACCACCGTTTTGGCAGCCACACACAGTGGGAATAACTCCTAAACCAACCCCAAAATAAGCCTTTCGCTTCAATCTATCATCCTAAACCTAGATCTAAGGCCGAAGTCACCTAAAAAGACCCCAAAACTCTTCGACATTTCAGTTTCTCGCCTTCTCCTATCGTGAAGATGAACCAGTCGTATGGTTCAACTACTCTCTCAGGTAACTCTCTAGATCTTTTCTTCTTCCTTTGTTTTTTTCGTAAATATGCTTAGTTTTTTTATTATTCGAAACTAAAAATAATGGAAGAAAAACATATCTTAAGATTTTTATGTTTTGCTTCTTGAAAACAAAAAGAGGATCCCTCTTTCTTACAACAATTTTGGGTTTTTATACCCAAATTTAAAGAGATAAAAATAAATAAAATATATTCTAACACATACTGTTGATGGTTGTTGATGATTGACTTATATGGAAGGGAGGTATGGATGATGGCAGAGAGTTGGTGAGGCATTAATTGCCTCGAATTTTGTTAAAATTTGACCTGATTCGACTTGGTAACTCCGACGACTGGCGTGACTTGCTTCTTAGCTTGGCTCTTCGGTGGTGATTGTGGCCTCTTTCTCTTTTGGGTATTGGCAGCGGTAGGTGGCTAACCTTAAAATTAGGGTTAGCCAAAGTTGTAACGTAATGGGCCATTAGAGTTTTATAATTGGGCCCGGGTTTGGATATGTTTGGGCCCATTGACTTTGTATTTGGGGCATGATTTGGGCTTATAAAAAATCCTTCAAAATAATAATAATGATAAAATTTAAAATATTAAAATTTTATATTTATATTTATATTTAAATTTATAATTAGATAATAATAATAGTTAAATTATCTGACGAAAATGAATGTCTGCAACTGCCCCTCTTTGTCCATTCTTGTGTTAACAAGTATAGGGAAAAGACGAAGAGTCAACAAGTTTTCGTCTGGCCGAATATGTGCGTTTGAAATCTGATATAGTCTCGATTGAGACCGAAAGTGAACAACATCTTAAGAGAGATTTTCAAAGATCGAATCTGAAAAGGGGTCTGCTTCGCTACTCTTCAGGGTAGATCATATCTGGAAATGTTGATTCATTCCACTATTCTTCAGGGAAGATATAATTGAGGAAGATTTGTTCCACTGCTACTTCATGGAAGATCAAATATGGAAAAAGGGGATATACTCCGCTGCTTCTTCAGGGTAGATTAGATCTGAAAATATTGATTCATTCCATTGTTCTTCATGGAATATTGAATCGATGTAGACTTGTTTCATTTCTTCTTCAGGGAAGTTCAAATATGGAAAAGGGGATCTACCCCACTACTTCTTCAGGGTAGATCTTATTTGGAAATGGTGATTCATTCCACTGTTCTTCAAGGAATATTGAATCGAGGTAGACTTGTTTCAGTGCTTCTTCAGGGAGGATCAAATCTGGAAAAAGAAAGGGGATCTTCTCCGCTTCTTTTTCAAGGTAAATCAGATCCGAAAACGTTGATTCATTCCACAGTTCTTCAGGGAAGATTGAATGGAGTTCAATTTCCTTCTCTTGTCCTCAAGAATATCAAATTTGAAAATTAAGCATTACCACTTGTTAGTATATGTTTGAGAACTTGAAAACATCATACCTGTAAGTTTTAGAATTCAATATAATCGTTGGAAGTTGATTTTCTTGTGGAAGTTTGTCTCGCAGCCACCAAATATGGGCATCTTCCTCGACTTGAGTGTCAGTTGAACTTTTCCCCTTTTGGGACTTTGAATTGGTTACTTTTATATTGGGTCCCGACATCTTCAACCTTTCCCTTTAGAAAACTTGTAAGTACTCAATTACAACTATCATCATCATGCATTTTATGAATATCATGATCTTATTTATACTTAATATGTGCGCAATTATGTAATTTTAGGGTATTTTCTTTTTCAAATGATAACTCTCTTTTGTCGACCCCTTGTAATTCAATCAAATCTTGGGAATAAAAATCACCAACAGTTCACCCTAACTAACAATCCTGATCAGTCACTCTTTGGTTAGACATGACTTTGATTCTCTTTAATCTTGAACCCAGGCATTATTCATGACCAACTACTTGATCAGCGATAAATATCTTGGATTATCCCAACTTGCTGAGCTTTTATATGTAGCCCAAGGTTTTAATTTTCTATAACCCATCTTCATGTAAGCATCATGCTAAAACCATTTTCATCTTCGGAACACTTACACTTTTCCAAAACTTTTTGTACAATAATACACACTGATCTCATATTTCCCAAGTTAATCTACATGTTTTTATCTTCAAATTAGGATGCTTGCAATATGGTTTTAATAAGAAAAATCACTCATATTATTTATATAAATGTAAAGAGTTTTTTTGGGTAAATACATGGAAAAATATTAATTTAACTCAATTGGTTACTTTTATATTGGATCTCGACATCTTCAACCTTTCCTTTCGAAAAACCTGTAAGTACTCAATTGCATCTATCATCATCATGCATTTCATGAATGTCACGATTCTATTTATGCCTAAAATGTGTGAAATGATGCAATTTTAGGGTATTTTCATTTTCAAATGAGAACTTACTTTTGTCAACCCTTGTAATTCAGTCAAATCTGGGACATAAAAATACCAGTAGTTCACCCCAGCTGACAATCCTGATCAGAGACTCTTTGGTTTGACATGACTTTGATTCTCTTTATTCTTGAACCCATGCATTATTCATGACCAGCTACTTGATCAATGACAAATATATTGGATTATCCCAACTTGCTGAGCTTTTATATGTAGCCCAAGTTTTTGATTTTCCGTAGCCCATCATCATGTAAACCTCATGCTAAAACCATTTTCAGCTTCAGAACGCATGCACTTTTCCAAAACCTTTTGTACAATAATACACACTGATCTCATGTTTCCCAAGTTAATCTACATGTTTTTATCTTCAAATTAGGATGTTTGCAACATGGTTTTAACAAGAAAAATGACTCGTTTTATTTTTATAAATGTAAAGAGTTTTTTTGGGTAAATACATGGTAAACTTTTAACTGGAAAAATTAAAAGAAAATAAAATAGGCGTTCTCAGATATCAGTAGTACGAATGCTTTTGAACTAGCATACCGCAGAATGACTCAAGTGTAGCTTATGTTAAAAGGATCCTGAGAATTGTGACAATGTGCAAGGGTGTGATGTTCCCCCTGTACTACCAAATTCCCTAAATGTTAGATGTTGTAAACCAATATTTGAATCTCATGTGCTCTTCATTTCTTTTCTGGTTATTCAAGCCTTTTTTAATATGTAGACCTAACCCTGATAAAATTTGATGTCACTGCTCCAATCTTCAAAATTAATTCAGAACCTCCACCATGGATGATTCCTGAATTTAAATGATTCTCAAGTCGCCCTTTACAGGTTTTCAACTTGATACCTCCTTTAGTTTCAAGACATCCTTTACAGATTTTCATCTTGAAGCCCCTTTTATTTATTTTCTTTTCTTTTTTATTTTTTCTTTTTTTTTTATTTTCCTCTTTTTTCATTTTTTCCATTTTTCTCATTTTCATTTTTATTTCTTCTTTCATTTTCATTTTTCTTTCTTCAGGCGAAGTATTTCTGGACATCATTGGAATTCACAGTGTTAGGTAACTCTGGTTCATCCATCTCAGTGAGGGTCAAAGCTCATTCATAAAAGACCTTCTTCACAGTATAAGGTCCCTCTCAATTTGGCATCCATTTACCTCTAAAGTCTTTTTGAATTGACAAATCTTTCTAAGTACCAGATCTCCTTCATGAAACTCTCGTGGTGAACCTTTTTATCATGAGCTCTTGTTATACGTTTCTGGTACATTTGTCCATGATATATACCTTTTAATATTTTCTCCTCAATCAGATTCAGTTGGTCATACCTAGCTTGTACCCATTCTGCTTCATTTAATTTAACTTCTGATAGAACTCGAAGCGATGAAATTTCTACCTCGATGGGTAACACAGCTTCCATCTGATAACTCCGTAAAAAGACTCAATTTCTAGTCTTTTCACTTAAGTTATTGCTCGTCTAAACAAAGTATGCACAACATTTTAGTTGCATTTAGTTGAATTTAGGTTATATTAGCTTTTAGTGGATAAGTTTTGCTTCGGCAAGATTTATTTGGTTTAACTGATGCTACTGAGGAGAAAGGGTTTATGTGGATTGTTTATGTGTAGGAAACTTACAGTGGAAGAACATTTCAGTCGTGACAACGTAATTTGAAAGGGCCAATGAAACAAAAAAACGTGCGGAGAAGATTTATCTCGTCGAGGCAAGGTTTATCTGAAGAGCCTAAAGCGGGTATGACAAAACCGCCTATGTCACACGCTAGCTGGATGACCTCCATCACGTGCAAGCAAGCGTTAAATATTCTAACAGCCGCCTTTCCATTTTAAGTCTGGACAAGATAGCAACGATTATTTAAGGAATCTCCAATTATGCAAAACCCTAGGAGATTCTTCCCTATAAATAACCAGTCGTAGCTGCCAAAAGAAGAAGAAAGGAATAAGAGAAAAGAGCTTTACTTAAGGCGTGAGCAAGCAACTACAGTGCTCTCTCACCGTTTACCAGGCAATATTAATTGGTGTCTTCATAGGAAGACTGTAGCAGAGCGGTGATCAGGTCTCGAGAGAGTCTGATCACCAAGGCAGGCGCGACGCTGATCAGAATTGTCACGACAGAGCCCTCAGTTTTGGGGGTTATTCTTCTTTTGTTCTTATATTCTTTACATGTTTGGGGTTGTATTAAACATTGAAACTTGGATGACTTTTTGATAGCACCATGATTGTCTTGGTGTTAATCTTTGTTTTGCCTAAACAATTATTTTCTATTTTATGAATGATGAATTATGTTTTTGCTCATGATTATTTTGTTCATTGTTTGAATATTTTACCTTGACACTGTAAGAGCATCGAGAGATCGCCTTGGGTTTTGGTAAAACATGTCTTGGCAATGTAAGAGCATTGAGAGATCATCTTTTGTCTATATAGTGATTCTTAGATTTGAGAGAATTAAGATAGATCTACGTGAACAATGGAATGGATCCGAGATGGTGAAGTTCTAACTTGTCTACCTTAGAGATAAGGAGCGGGTTTTAATCGACTAAAAGGGATATACGCTAGAGTAGGATAGACAACACATATAGTTCACGCTGAGAGGTATTGCTACAACAACAGTCTGACAAACCAAGGGTTGTAGTTGACGCTGAGGAGTATTGCCATAACAATCATCTAAGAATACCTAGTAATCCTGTCGGGCAGTTTAAGCAAGTCATAACAATTCATTCTAGACTTAGACTAATTGTTGTCAATACAAAAGATTAGCATAAGTGCTCCATGATAAGTTTGAATATGTTAGGTTGTTTGAATCATATTTAAATCCACACTTGTCTTTGTTTTGTTTTAGCAGTCTGCATCTTTATTTTGCCTCGACCAAACTTTTCTGCAATCATACATTATACTATTTCCTTGTTTTATTAATATTAGCTTTTTAGTTTGACAAGATAGTAGGAATTAGTGTGTGACAACTAGTTCTAGTTGTGGTGAGGATAAATTTCTAGACCAATCCCTGAGGAGGCGATAACTCACTTACCCTATGTTACTTGATTCGATTGTGTATACTTGCACAAAATTGCTTGCCTTAGCATATACATTTACAACGACTAAGTTTTTGGTGCCATTGCTGGAGATTGGCAACTGACGAAATTTGTATTTACCATAACAAGTTTTTCTTGTCACCTTATATTTATCTAGTCTAACTTAGTTTACGATTTTCTTTTGTAGGTTTTTATTGCATAACCCTGAGATCTGCTGGTAAACCTTTGGAACCATTCGACCATGAAGTTGAACAACCGTTCCGAAAAAGGCTCCGTGCCCAAAGAACTAGAGAACATTTAAACCAACTTCAAATGCAGGACAACAACATAGGAGATCTAGGAGATCCTGATGCAGTAATTAATCTTCAAGTTGTAAGACCAAGACCGATACGAGATCATTTGAACCCGATCTCGATGACCTCAACCCAGGCATAGTGGCACCTGAAATACAAGCAACTCATTTTGAACTTAAACTAATAATGTTTAATATACTAAACTATATTAGCCAATTTGGTGGTTCACCCAATGAGGATGCTAGACATCATATTCGTGATTTTCTTGAAGTATGCAATTCGTTTCGACAATAAGGAGTGCATGAAGATGTGCTTAAACTAAAACTTTTCCCTTTCTCTCTATGCGATAGAGCTAGAGCTTGGCTCAGTGGAGTTCCTTCCGGCTCAATGGAGTCATGGGCAGATTTATACAAGAGTTTCCTACTTCAAGATAATCCGCCCAATATGAATACACAGCTTCGCAATGGCATTGCAAGTTTTCACCAAAGAGATGATGAATCAATGTACGAATGTTGGGATAGGTACAAAAGTCTATTTCACAAATGTGTCAACCATGGATTTCATGACTAGGCACAAGTGGTGATGTTTTATAACGAAGTTAATGCACCAACTCGAATGATGTTAGATGCCTCAGCAAATGACACCTTATTGGACAAATCACCTGAGGAAGCCTTTGACATCCTCGACAGGATAGTAAATAATGATTATCAATTCCCAAATACAAGATTGGGAACAGGCAGAAAAACATCTAGAGCATATGAATTAGAGGGTAAGGATTCGGTAGCTGCTCAACTTTCTTCCATAACTAATATGTTAAAAAATATGCAACGTCCTAATGAGGTAAGACAAGTCAAGGTGACCAATAATGCATGCATATTTTTTCACGGCAACCATCATGAGAATGAATGTCCGAAAAACCATGAGACATTCAATTTTATAGGAAATTACAACCAGAGCAATAATAACTCCTATTCAATCACATACAGTCTTGGTTATAGATAACACCCGATTTATTCATGGAGTAATCAAGGGAACAATAACAATCAAGCAGCAAATTACAGGACACAGCAGAATAATTCTGACCATCAACATTTTCAGAATCAGCATCATCAGCAGCCCTGGAAAAATAATAAAGGCATAGCTTCTAATACTAATTTCTTGGAGTTATCATTGCAGGAATTTATGGCTTCGACAAAAGATTTCATGGCCTCAACAAAGACCTTGATGCACAAACATTCTATAACAATTAAAAATCAAGGAAATTTGCTACAAAGTCAAGCCATACTTTTACAAAGCCATAGTTCATCTCTAAGAGAATTGGAGAATCAAGTGGGACAAATTGCTACGGTATTACATTTTCCCCACACGGAAATCTCCCTAGTGATACGGAGATCACTAAACATCATGGAAAAGAGCAATGCAGTGTACTCACACTAAGGAGTGGAACATAGGTCAACCAAAACGATAAGTTTAAGGGATAACACCTAAACAATCCTCGCCATGGCATAACACAACTAGAGGATCGAGCTGAAAATGTGGAAAAAGATGAGTCGCCTGAAGAGAAGGAAATGAATGAAGGCTCAGAAAAGCATTATCCAGATAATAAGAAATTCATGGCCAAGGCCAGAGATTTCTCAGCACCAATAGTAGATAATGTGAGACCTCCACCACCGTTCCCTCAATGATTGAAGAAGAATAATGATGACATCCAGTTCAAGAAACTCATTGATGTTCTGGACCAGTTATATATCAATATGCCTTTACTTGAAGCCATCGAGTAAATGCCTTCTTATGCCAAGTTTCTTAAATACATCGTTACAAAGAAAATGAAGGTAGAACATGTTACCATATCGTTACAAAGAAAAGGAATATAGAACATGTTGCCACAACAACATAAATCTGTTCTACAGTAAGCAAACTCCCACCAAAAAAAAAAGACCCCAGCAATTTTATAATACCATATTCAATAAGTAATGACTTTGTAGGATTAGCTCTTGTTGATTTGGGATCAAGTGTAAACTTGATACCAAAGTCCATATTTATGAAACTAGAAGGGTATCACACTTGTCCAACCACAGTCATCCTACAGCTGGTCGATCGATCTTATGTGCGGCCTGAGGGTAGAATAGAGGATGTTATAGTAAAGGTGGAAAAATTCGTATTTCCAGTTGATTTCCTCATCTTGGACTGCGAAGCTAATGAAAACACACCAATCATTCTGGGAATACCCTTCTTAGCCACTGGAAGAATCCTAATAGATTGTGAAAAGGGAGAATTCACAATTCGAGTAGGAGAGCAAAACATCACCATCAATGTATTCAACTCCATGAAATATATGGACGACTCAGTGGAATGCCAATGCATTAGAAAAGTAGAGGAAAAGATAATCCTTGGACACGGTGAATCTCTAAAGCTTGACGAATAAAGCGCTTTGTACCATGACCCTACAACCGAGATACATGAACAAGAAAACTTTGGCCCAGTCGAATTATTTTCAGAAGACGATTCTGAGAATTATGGCCCTGACAACAGAAATATGAATAAAGCACACAATGGGTGCCCTGAAAACAACACTAATGCAGGATACGAATTAAAGACAAAGGATCAATTGAGGCTTCTTCATAATAAATCAGGTATGAAATTCGAACCCTTAGATTATGATGAAGTTAATTCTCCAGAGTCATATTTACAACATGCACCGAACTTAAAACTTTGCCGTCACACTTGAAGTATGCATGCCTAGGAATTGATGAAACTTTACCAGTAATAATCTCTGCTAATCTAACCTCCGAACAGGAAAATAATTTGTTGAATGTTTTGTCACAACACAAAAAGGCTCTAGGATGGACAATGACAGACTTGAAGGGAATTAGTCCTACCATATGCATACACAAGATCAATTTAGAAGATAGCCATTGTACTTCGGTGGAACTCCAAAGAAGGCTCAACCCAATCATGAAGAAGGTAGTCATGAAGGAAATTATAAAATGGTTGGATGCGAGAGTAATTTATCCTATATCCGATAATTAATGGGTCAGTCCGATGCAGTGTGTGCTAAAGAAGGGTGGTGTGGCCGTGGTTAAAAGCGAACATGACGAGCTCCTCACCACCAGAACAGTCACGGGCTGGCGCATATGTATGGATTACAGGAAACTTAATAAAGCCATAAGTAAAGACCATTTTCCCGTCATTTTTATCGACCAAATGCTTGATAGATTAGCGGGAAAAGCATTTTATTGCTTTCTTGATAGATACTCAGGATATAATCAAATATCCATAGCACCTGAGGATCAAGAGAAAACCACTTTCACATGCCTATATGGTACCTATGAATTTAGACGAATGTCGTTTGGGCTATGTAACGCTCCAGCTACCTTCCAAAGATGCATTATGGTAATCTTTTCAGATATGGTGGAAGAATGTATGGAAATATTTATGGATGACTTTTCTGTCTCAGGTGATGATTTTGACCGATGTCTCAACAATTTATCCAAGGTACTGAAATGATGTGAAGAGGCCAACCTGGTACTAAATTGGGAGAAATTATATTTTATGGTAACCGAGGGAATAGTGTTGGGTCACAAAATTTCATGTCGAGGCATTGAAGTTGATAAAGCCAAGGTAGAAGTAATTGCAAACCTTCTCCTACCCACCAACGTGAGAGGTGTACGTAGTTTCATTGGACATGCAGGCTTCTATAGGCAGTTCATAAAAGTTTTTTCTCAAATCTCTAAACCCTTGTGTCTTTTACTTCAACAAAATCATCCATTTCAATTTACTAATGATTGTTTAAATGCCTTTAGAGATTTGAAGATGAAATTGTCGGCAGCACCAATTGTTATCCCACCGAACTGGAACGAACCTTTTAAACTCATGTGCGATGCTAGTGATTATGCAGTCAGAGTGGTGCTAGGGCAACGAAAGAGTAAAATCTTTCATGTTATCTACTATGCGAGCCGTACTCTTAATGATGCACAAGTAAACTATACCACCACTGAAAAAGAACTCTTAGCAGTAGTATTTGCATTCGATAAGTTTAGGCCATATCTAATAGGCACTAAGGTAATTGTGCTTACAAATCATTCTGCCATTAAATATTTGACCAATAAAAAGGATGCAAAGCCTAGGCTAATTCGATGGATATTATTACTACAAGAGTTTGATTTAGAGATCAATGATAGAAAGGGTATAGAAAATCAAGTGGCAGACCATTTGTCTAGGCTAAATAAAAAATCTGATTGTCATGACATAACATAAATTCACCCTCAGACTAACGGACAAGCAGAAGTGTCTAACCGGGAAACCAAACAGATCCTTGAGAAAGTGGTTAACCCAAGTTGAAAGGACTGGTCGCTAAAGCTTGATGAAGCATTATGGGGCTATCGCACAACGTTCAAGACACCACTGAGAATGTCCACGTTCAAATTGCTCTACGGAAAAGAAAGCCATCTGCCTGTGGAACTTATAAGGCATATTGAGCCATCAAAAAGTTAAACATGTAAGCTCAGCTTGCTGGAGAAAGAAGACTCTTGAATCTAAATCAGATGGATGAATTCAGAGCACACGCATACGAAAATGCCCGCCTATTCAAAGAAAAAATAAAACGATGGCACGATAGAAAAATATTGCCCAGACAATTTTATTTTAGACAACAAGTAATGCTCTACAATTCATGTCTTAAGTTATTCCCAGGCAAGTTAAAATCATGATGGTCAAGACCGTTCATCGTGCATCAAGTCCACAACAATAGAGCAATAGAAATCCAGAACCAAAACGATAGTTCAATCTTCAAGGTGAAAAGGAAGAGGCTAAAGGAGTACAAAAGACCCCCCGTCATGCGTAACAAACCGGCATCAATGGCACATGATGCCCAAGAGTTTGCCTTACTTACTTGAACAAAATTCATTACTTATGCAACAAAAATTTGAATTATGTACATAAATAAATTAAGTTATTTTTTTCTTTCATTATCCGTTTTATTTTATTTTCTTTATTTATTGTAGGCATACAAAGTACACGTGGTTGTATAGGAAGATAGTGCATGCATGAAAAGAAAGGAAACCTTAGGGTAAGAAGGTTTATGTGGCAGAATTAAATACGGAAAGAAATCTTTTCCCCAACTTTATGCCTAATCAAATATCACACATTCAATGCCAAATCTTTTCCCCTCGTGTAAGGACCAATTTACCCCGAAACCACCCATTACTTTCTAGAAAAAAAATCGCCCAACTTCTTCTTCTTCCTCGTGCCTCACTCTCTCTACCAAGCAAGAATATTTTTCTTTCTTTCTAAAAAATCTTCACCATCACTGCCGCTAACTTTATTGCACCAACCAAGTATCATGGCTAGATCAAGAAAAACCCTAGCCCCAACACCGAGCTTTGAGTATTTCCAAACAGCCGAAGCCGAAGCATGCTTCAAAATCTTCCAAAAATGACAAGTATATTTAGAAGATGGGTTCATCTTTCTAGCAGAGGATGAAGAGCCATTTGGACCGGAGGTAATGGACGTGATTAAAAATCACAACTAGGAGAAGTTTGCTCGCCACCCCAAAGCCGTAGCACTAGCGATGGTGAGGGAGTTCTACACCCACCTCGAAGACCCTTCCAACCACACAGTGTATGTCTGAGGGAAGCTCTTTCAATTTTCCCCTTCATCACTCAGCAGATACTTAAGTTGGGAAAAGTGGAGGAGCATCACAAGAAATTTGTGGCTGAGGCAGACCAGGAAATATACAACGAAGTTCTTAAAGATCTATGCTTCGGGTGGGCCAAGTTTGAAATGAATGCCCCAACGAGAAAGAGAGTCGATCACTGAGCCCTTAAACCAATCATTAGTTGTGGAACCATTTTCTCAAGGGCAAGCTTACGCCAACATATCATAACACAAATATGCTCATGAAAAGATTGATATTCTTACACTCGATAATATACGGGGCAAAATCTGTTGTCGTGGCCAGAATGGCCGCAGTGGTTATATACACGCGAGAAATGCGTGAGAAGATAGGGCGCCTAGAAGATCACATAGAGATATTTTTTGAGTATGTCAAGGCAAGGGACGCGTAACTCAATGCCTTTTTCAAGGAGTTATTCCCGATCACAACTGCCAATCTACCGCCCTTACCCAACGTCATTCTCAAATACAATGCAGGTAGCAACACATTCCATGCCTCAACATCAAATGTCCCCCCAGAGGCCCCTCCAGAAGTACCCACAATCGTGCCACCACTGGTAACCCATGTCTCGCCTGTACCAGAGGAAGGCCATGGCGACACATACGAGTTCCTCAGCTCCTCATCTTTATCAACCTCCGAGAGCAGTCAAGAGACCTGTCCACTGTTTGTGAGTACTAAAATATGATGCGGATATGTGTGCAAGTATACACAATCGAACAAGTAATAAAGTGATAAGTAGAGTATCGTCTCCACAGGGAATTGGGGAAATCAAATAGGTTTATCAAGGCACTTTACTTTGTCACCTAAGTAAAGTTAGTTATGGAATATACAGATGAGAATGCAGTGGCAAAATGGAATGGTGATAGTGTGGTAGCAGATGGATATGTCGTGGCAAATTAAATTGTGATACGTGAAAACAAATGGAAATGTCAAGGCAAAATAAAAATGCAAATACTAGATTTAATATATGTAGGACTTTAGCTTTCTCACAAGACAAGCAGCAATGGAAATGAGTGATGGGAGACACAAGGAAAACTTAAGTCTATTTCTCTGAATGGTGCTTCTTCTATGCTTACCCTGCCCGACAGAGTCTACTGATGTGCCCTATGCTATCTCTAGTAAGGGACTCGACAGACTAAAGATGCCCTGGCAAAACCGATTGGCGTAAGCCCAAGCAGTGATCCTATTGACTCAGCTAATAGAATATGTCTCGGTAATACCTTTTTACGGCAGCATTAACATCTAACCTATCCTTTATACATAACTCCTTCTAGTCGAATGAAATCCTATCCTTATCTCTAAGGTGGATTAGGCCTAGTTACTATCTAGAACCCGTTGTTTATGTAGTTCCTCCCTAGCTTCTCTCGAAGACTAAAGATAAATTACCAAGGAATTCTCTCGAACCTCATGAACCCTCCTAAGGAAAGGCTACTCTCGTAGCTCCTACAACCTCAAGGCTTTAAGCATCATAAACAAAACAGAATAGAGCATGAAACAGCAACCATTCATTAAAATAACAACTTAAATAACCATGCGAACTCCCACCAAATAGGATTAGTTCATGGTGGGGTTCGAAATCAACAAGCACAAAGCAAGATTCATTCATTCCTTACAACCCAACAACAAAATATAAAAGCAAGGACTAAGGGGAGGAGAGAAAGCCTTCGACGTGCACTGCCAAATGCCTTCCTCGGCCACCAAGGACTGCTCCCACGGACTAGCTCCTCTCGGATGCTCAGAACGCCACTCCCTTTTGCTAGTCAAGGAGAAATGCCACGGCAAGTGGGATTGACGGAGAAATATGAGACTTTCTCTCTCTAACTTTTTAAGATCAAATGTGGCTGGAACTAAAGTCTTCATCAATATGGCTTCCTCCTCTATTTATAGGGAAAATAAATCCTAAGGTTTGGTGTTAACCATCCTAGGAAACCCCAAAATCATGGTTGAGTTGCTTGGGAGTCGAGCAGACTAGGCAATGATGCAGCCTAGGTAGCTGGCTAGTGATCGGCATAATCCCGCTACAGGCGCCCTAGGACCGACAGGATCTGCAGGGTCAGACTAGGCAACGTCATCAACAGAACCGGCGGTTGAAGCGCCAAACTATCGCGGTGGGTATCTCAGGTAGAGCACGCGTAAAATCTAGGAGAGCTGGCTAAAGAAATATCTTCTTTCTCCTTGTGCGCTTTCGAAATGCCGGTCAAACTTGGCATTTGTATTTAGCTTAGCAATATCATTATGTCACGGCATTTTAAATCCTCTTTTCCTTGCTTTCAACACCTGCACATCATCAGACAAGTACCTTTCCCATAAAGTAGCACCGCTGTAAAAATAAAATGCCACGGCAAACTGAAATCCACCATATGTAACTAAATGCTTCTAAATGCATCTATATGATTCTAAATGGTCTTTTAGACATTCAATAACTTAAGTAAAAAGGTACAAAAATGTGACCTTTTACGGAGTTATCACACCCCCCAAACTTAAGCTATTGTTGTCCTCAAGCAATGGATAGTATTAAGCAAAACAAAAATACCATGGCAAGTTCAGAAGTAGAATAGTTTTATGGGATAAAATTTCAGCCCTCAGCACATATGACTTCAACAACTAGACTAGGTTTGAGAGTTCAAGTACTGCCCCCTAGAACAAGATTCTTTGTGTGGGTGTGTGCGTGTTTGTATCCAGTCCATGCTTAACAGACCTAAAAATTTTCTACTCAAGCTTTCTCAATTTACCATGACATTTTCAAATTACTACTCCCCTTTGTTTTCTTTGATTACTTTTTCTACGAGGAGAGTCAGCCAATCACTCTACCATCCCACACTCTAGGTGAAAGGGAGCATACCTTCCACCCCCAAGCTAGTCAGGTAGAGTCATCTGTGACTACTTTCATTCACTCATATGCCAGGGCATAGCGGAGTGTTCCTCTACAAATATGCCAAGGCATTTATTTATAATTTATATTTCTTTTTCTCTCTTTTTTTTTACGGGGTTTTCATCATTCACAGTTTTATGCCACGACATTTAAGAATTCTCTTATAAAAAATTTCTAAGTTTCTCAAGCATGGAAAACATACACTCGTGTTCAATGGTTTCAAAGAAGCAAGTCCTAGAGTTGGTTCTATCATCCTCAACCAGTCATGTACATTCTATCTAGCCATCAAGAATTCTTCATCATCAGGCATCCTCAATTAATTCCAGAAAACTAATTCTATATTTACTAATGTCATGGCATATTCATTTTACTAATACTATCATACAATGATGCGAGAACCCTACTTTTGTCTAAACTTGAGAGAAGCATTGCCCTCAATGCTTAATAAAAACTAAGTAAACTAAACTACATGCTATGAAATGCAATGCAAATGCAAGGTACCTTGACTTCATGCTTGTGGTGGTATGGCGGTCGTGCGACGTGTGCGCTTTCGTAATTATGTAGGGATGGAATGTTCAAAATCTGATGTTGGTACGGTTGAGGGTTGTATGGACCATGAGTAAATCCAAAATGGAACGACATCTTTAAGATGCTTGGCCAGTTTCGACATCGTGCAATAAGAGTGAAGATTTGTCACGCTCGATCGGAGCACCAGTGTAGACCAAAATGCCCCACACATATAACAGTTATGCCTTCAAAATAATTTGCCTTGGCATTTCGGGTCTTTCACATCTGAATTTTAGGACCCTTGCAGTAGTCCTATCTTCTTCAAAGTGCTCTCTGCATGAAGCTGAATGGTAGTGGAATGAGATCTCTTTTCGCTTCTTTTTGCTTTGGCAACTTGAAATCATTTGGGCAGCAAATTCGTTGGAGAGGTCGAGGTCATCCCTAAGCCAGTACCCACCATCGTGTATGACCTTGTTCTTTCCTAGGCTAGTCAAGTAAGGAAGCAAAACAACACTAACGAGAAAATTGACAATGTTAGCATGCCACAAAATTGCCGCGGCAATTAATAATTTCTCATTAGGGAATTTTTCCTTAATCTCATTTCATTCCTTAGTTATTTAACAATTTCTAGCCTAGAAAAATGAGCAACTAGTTGAGGTTTAGGATGAGTAAATTCAATAGGATTCAAAGGTTCAAATTTCATACCCGGTCTAGCTATGGGTGAGCTAGACTTACTCATCTCCTTTGGAATATCCTCGAGCTCCTCTTTATCTTCTTCATCAAGATTGAAGTGATTATCACTGCATAAAAATTTGTTACGGTAAAACTCTGCAGCTTTCTTTTGGTCATCAACTCCTACTGATGGGGGCTTTTCTTTTGCCGTGGCAAAATTTTTCTTCTCTTCATTGGATGTACTCTTCGAACCCTCATCATTATTTTCCAGCAAATGTAAATCTTCTTGCACCTTCGGATCTTCGTGCATAATCTCATGATCGGGGTCTCCGAGTGTCTTCCTCCCAAACTTAGCATCTTTATAGATTTTGATGCCACTCCTTGAGGTGAATGTACCATAATGCTCTATGTCTTGATCCTTAGTGACTTCATATCACTAGGTAGACTGCCATGTGGGCAAAAATGTAATGCCGTGGCAATTTGGCCAACCTGACCCTCCAAAGCCCTCAACGACGAAATGTGGCTCTGAAGCAAAGCTTCTTGACTTTTTATAGAGGTTGCATGGTCTTGCAGCATGGTCTTCATTGTTGCGATAAAATCTTGCATCGTGGCCTCCAAAGAGCTTGTGTTAGATTAATATGGTACTCCCTCGTTAGAATTATGCCATGGCATATTCGTTTGAAAACCCTGGGAGTCACTGAAGTTCTGCTGCCTAGCGGGCTGACTAGAGTTGTTGTTTCTTTGATTTCCCCACAAAATGTTTGGATGTGGACACCATCCAAGATCGTTAGAATAGGGGTTGTTGTTACCTCGATTGTAGTTCTCCACAAAGTTGATGGACTCTAGATTGGTCGGGCAGTCACTCTCATTGTGATTGTCGTGGCATAATAGACATGCTGAGTTGGATGCCCGAACATGTTACCTTGCATCCTCATGAGGAGCACCACCAAACTGTCCAATAAAGTCCAACATGTCGAACATAACCGGTTTGAGCTCAAAGTGGGCTGTCTGAATCATGCGTGCCAAAATTCCAGGATTTAGTTCGTCCATGATAATATTTAAATGATCTCGAATACTATGAGGCCTAGCTGCATTCCCAGCATTCAGAATTGCCTCGGCATGTTGATATTCCTCTTGACCTATTCCTTGATTTCCAATTTGATACATCTTTGCTGGAGCACTTTGAGTACGTAAAATAAAAACCTAAAAAAGACAAGGAAAATAACAAGTAAAACTATACAAAAAAAATTGAACAAGTAAAATAAAAATGCTATGACAAAACTAATTAACTTCCAGTTGCCAATTCCCCGGCAACGGCGCCAAAAACTTGTTCGCTGTTTGTGAGTACTAAAATATGATGCGGATATGTGTTCAAGTATACACAATCGAACAAGTAATAAAGTGATAAGTAGAGTATCGTCTCCGCAGGGAATTGGGGAAATCAAATAGGTTTGTCAAGGCACTTTACTTTGTCACCTAAGTAAAGTTAGTTATGGTATATACAGATGAGAATGCAGTGGCAAAATGGAATGGTGATAGTGTGGTAGCAGATGGATATGTCGTGGCAAATTAAATTGTGATACGTGAAAACAAATAGAAATGTCAAGGCAAAATAAAAATGCAAATACTAGATTTAATATATGTAGGACTTTAGCTTTCTCACAAGACAATCAGCAATGGAAATGAGTGATGGGAGACACAAGGAAAACGTAAGTCTATTTCTCTGAATGGTGCTTCTTCTATGCTTACCCTGCCCGACAGAGTCTACTGATGTGCCCTATGCTATCTCTAGTAAGGGACTCGACAGACTAAAGATGCCCTGGCAAAACCGATTGGCGTAAGCCCAAGCAGTGATCCTATTGACTCAGCTAATAGAATATGTCTCGGCAATACCTTTTTGCGGCAGTATTAACATCTAACCTATCGTTTATACACAACTCCTTTTAGTCGAATGAAATCATATCCTTATCTCTAAGGTGGATTAGGCCTAGTTACTATCTAGAACCCGTTGTTTATGTAGTTCCTCCCTAGCTTCTCTCGAAGACTAAAGATAAATTGCCAAGGCATTCTCTCGAACCTCATGAACCCTCCTAAGGAAAGGCTACTCTCGTAGCACAACCTCAAGGCTTTAAGCATCATAAACAAAACAGAATAGAGCATGAAACAACAACCATTCATTAAAATAACAACTTAAATAACCATGCGAACTCCCACCAAATAGGATTAGTTCATGGTGGGGTTCGAAATCAACAAGCACAAAGCAAGATTCATTCGTTCCTTACAACCCAACAACAAAATATAAAAGCAAGGACTAAGGGGATGAGAGAAAGCCTTCGATGTGCATTGCCAAATGCCTTCCTCGGCCACCAAGGACTGCTCCCAGCGGACTAGCTCCTCTCGGATGCTCAGAACGCCACTCCCTTCTGCTAGTCAAGGAGAAATGCCACGGCAAGTGGGATTGACCGAGAAAGATGAGACTTTATCTCTCTAACTTTTTAAGATCAAATATGGCTGGAACTAAAGTCTTCATTAATATGGCTTCCTCCTCTATTTATAGGGGAAAAGAAATCCTAAGGTTTGGTGTTAACCATCCTAGGAAACCCCAAAACCATGGTTGATTTGCTTGAGAGTCGAGCAGACTATGCAATGATGCAGCCTAGGTAGCTGGCTAGTGACCGACATAATCCCGCTACAGGCGCCCTAGGACCGACAGGATCTGCAGGGTCAGACTAGGTAACGTCATCAACAGAACCGGTAGTTGAAGCGCCAAACTATCGTAGTGGGTATCTCGGGCAGAGCACGTGTAAAATCCGGGAGAGCTGGCTAAAGAAATATCTTCTTTCTCCTTGTGCGCTTTCGAAATGCCAGTCAAACTTGGCATTTGTATTTAGCTCAGCAATATCATTATGTCACGGCATTTTAAATCCTCTTTTCCTTACTTTCAACACCTGCACATCATCAGACAAGTACCTTTCCCATAAAGTAGCACCGCTGTAAAAATAAAATGCCACGGTAAACTGAAATCCACCATATGCAACTAAATGCTTCTAAATGCATCTATATGATTCTAAATGGTCTTTTAGACATTCAATAACTTAAGTAAAAAGGTACAAAAATGTGACCTTTTACGGAGTTATCAAGACCCCGACAAACTTCTTATTCGATGAAGATTTCACCCCAGCCCCAAAGTAACCCGAGCGAGGTCCCATTCAGTCCCCTGTCCATCAAGCAACGCCAATCTCGGAAGCAGCTACAAGTCTAGCACCAGTTCCTGCACAACTAACTCCTACTGCTGAGCAACCGACTCCAGCATGAGCCTCGACCAGTAAGAAGCGCATCAAGCGAACCACAGGTCGTATCCTTCAGCCGTCACCCTCGATCATAGCAGTAGGAGACTCGGGATCATAGAGTCCCTCTCCTCCCAAACGACACTAAACGAGGGCATCCAGTCAAGACACCCCACCATAGTAAGTTTACATTCTATATTTTTTTATTTTTTGCGTTTGCATATAGCATCATGTAGTTTTAGTTCTCATGCATTGAGGACAATCCATCCCTCAAGTTTGGGGGAGGTATTGTGTCATATTTTGTCATACTTTGTTAAAAAGCAATTGATGATAATTGGTTGAAAGTTTTAGTTATCATGACATAACTAACCCTAGGCCTGATTCTTTAAATTTTACAACACGATTGTAGATTGTCCCTGCTTAAGGTAATATGTAAAATTTTTAGGAAAGAACTTTCTGATTACCGAGACTTCAAAAATATTTTCAGGTTAAGGTGAAACTCCCTAGTGTTTAAAACTTGAAAAATAAAAAAGGAAACTCCTCTATGCAAAGGCATAAACAAAAAACTCCATAAGAAATTAAGTGTCGCCGAGGCATATGAGTGAATGAAAGTAGTCACAATATGACTCTGCCCGACTAGCTTGGGGGTGGAAGGTATGCTCCCTTTCACCTAGAGTGTAGGACAGTAGGTGTGATAAGCTCACTCCCCAAAAAAGTTGATAAATAACTAGGAGTATAAACTAAGTCTGACAAAATAATTTGATGCCTCGACAAACCAGAAGTGGTTACTTTAAGTTTTCTACTTACCTTTATGTATAGACTGGTTACAATCACGTACACACAATAGCAAGGAATCCTAACTAGGGAATGGACTTGACCGATATGACTGTTGAACATGTTGAGGCCAACTATTTTTGTTGAGGGATGAAATCTCAAACCATATGATTTTCTTAACACTACTTTTCCATGACCATTTTAATTTTGTTCTAGCTATTGTACATTGCTTGAGGAAAAGTAATAGCTTAAGTTTGGGAGTGTGATAACTCCGTAAAAAGACTCAATTTCTAGTCTTTTCACTTAAGTTATTGCTCGTCTAAACAAAGTATGCACATCATTTTAGTTGCATTTAGGTTATATTAGCTTGTGGTGTATAAGTTTTACTTTGGCAAGATTTATTTGGTTTAATTGATGCTGCAGTGGAGAAAGGGTTTGTGTGGATTGTGTATGTGCAGGACTTATAGAGGAAGAAAATTTCAGTCGTGACAACGTAATTTACAAGGGCCAATGGAATAGAAAAGAATATGAGGAACATATTTATCTCGCCGAGGTAAGGTTTATCTAAAGAGTTTGAAGCGGGTATGACGAAACCTCCTATGCCACATGCCAGCTGGATGACCTTTGTCACGTGCAAGCAAGCCTTAAATATACTGACAAACATCTTTCCTTTTTAAGTCTGGACAAGATAGCAACGGTTATTTAAGGAATCTCCAATTATGCGAAACCCTGGGAGATTTTTCCCTATAAAAAACCAGTCGTAGCCTCCAAAAGAAGATGACAAGGAAGAAGAGAGAAGAGCTTTACTTAAGGCGTGAGCGAGCAACTGCAATGCTCTCTCACCATTTACCAACCAATCTTCCTTGGTGTCCTCCATAGCCAGACTATAGCAGAGCGGTGATCAGGTCTCGAGGGAGGCTGATCACCAAGGCAGGCGCGGTGCTGATCAAAATTGTCATGACAGAGCCCCCGGTTTTGGCAGTCGTTCTTCTTTTGTTCTTAAATTCTTTACATGTTTGAGGTTGTATTAAACGTTAAAACTTGTATGACTTTTTGATAGCACCATGACTGTCTTACTTGGTGTTAATTTTTGTTTTTCCTAAACAATTATTTTTCGTTTTATGAATAATGAATTATGTTTTTGCTCATGATTGTTTTTTCATTGTTTGAATATTTTACCTTGACACTGTAAGAGCATCGAGAGATCACCTGGGGTTTTGGTAAAACATGTCTTGGCAATGTAAGATCAATGAGAGATCGCCTTTTTTTTCTAGATAGTGATTCTTAGATTCGAGATAATTAAGATAGATCTACGTGAATAATGGAATGGATATGATATGGTGAAGTTCTAACTTCTCTACCTTAGAGATAAGGAGCGGGTTTCAGTCGACTAAAAGGGATAGACGCTAGATTAGGATAGACAACACCTATAGTTCACGCTGAGAGGAATTATTGCAACAACAATCTGACAAACCAAGGATTGTAGTTGACGCTGAGGAGTATTGACATAACAATCGTCTAAGAATACCTAGTAATCTTATCAGGCAGTTTAAGCTAGTCATAACAATTCATTCTAGACTTAGAGTAATTGTTGTCAATATAAAAGATTAGCATAAGTTCTCTGTGATAAGTCTAAATATGTGAGGTTGTTTGAATCATATTTAAATCCACACTTGTCTTTGTTTTGTTTTAGCAATCTGCATCTTTATTTTGCCTCGACCAAACTTTTCCGTAATCATACATTATACTATTTCCTTGTTCTATTAATATTAGCTTTTTAGTTTGACAAGATAGTAGGAATTAGTGTGTGACAACTAGTTCTAGTTTTGGTGAGGATAAATTTCTAGACCAATCCCTGAGGAGACGATAACTCATTTACCATATATTACTTGATTCGATTGTGTATACTTGCACAGAATTGCTTACCTTAGCATATATATTTACAAGCGACCACCATCCCATAGGCTAAAGAAAATGGAGTTTCCCCAGTTGATGTCCTTACCGAAGTTTAATAAGCAAACAGAGCAAAGGGTAACTTCTCATGCCAGTATTTTTAAATCTCAGTCATTTTCTCTATAAACCTCTTGATGTTCTTATTGGTTGCCTCTACTGCCCTATTCATCTTCGGGAGATAAGTGGTGGAATTATGATGTTTTATCGTGAACTGCTTATATACTGATTCCATCATCTTATTTTTTATGTTCAAAGCATTATCAGTGATGTTTCTTTGTGGTAATATATATCGACAAATAATCTCTTTATTTAAGAACTTGTAGATTGTTGACTGAATGACATTTTGAATAGAAAGCCGCTACTACCCATTTTGTGAAGTAGTCTATTTCCACCAAGATGAAACGATGATCATTTGAAGCTTTGGGTGAAATTTATCCAATGTCATACATGCCCCACATAGGGAAAGGCTACGAAGTTGTCATCACCTGTAATGGATAACGATGAGTATGGATCTTATCTCCATACATCTGGAACTTGAGACATTTTTTGGCATAATAGATACAATCGATTTTCGTGGTTGACCAATAATACCCAAATCTCATTATTTGTGTAGCCATTGCACGTCCATTGGCATGGGTACCACATAATACCTCATGCACTTCTTCAATGATTGTTTGACTTTTCTTGTAAAGATCTCGCCATCAAGCACGTACCCTACAACCATCCTTTTAATAGTTCTTTTGTCATTCTCAGTTACTTGCCCAGGATAACTTTGATATCTGATGTATTGCTAGATATCATAATATCAGGGATTTCCATCATCTTCCTCTTCTATGCTATAGCAATGGGTTGGATACTCATAAGCTAGCATCTCAATGGGCATCATATTTAAATGTTCATTTACTTTAAAGGTTTCTGCCAAAGTGGCTAGAGCATCCGCCATTTGATTTTCTTCTATGGGAGGTAATGGAATGTCATTTCTTCAAACTCTTTTGATAAGCTCCAGGACCAACTTACGATATTCCACCAACTTGGGATCTTTCATTTCCCATTCACCTCTAAGTTGATAAATTACCAGAGCTAAACCCACATACACTTTGAGTGTCTTCATTTTACGCTCAATGGTAACTCTAAGACCCAAAATATACGCTTCATACTCAGTCATGTTGTTTGTGCAATCAAAATTCAACCGACTGGCGAAGGGATAGTGTTCACCACTAGGTGAGACCAAAATTGCCCCTATTTCATACCTCAAGGCATTCGAGTCACCACCAAAGTTAAACTTCCAATGTTCATTAGTAGAAGTAAATGTCTCTTCAACTGAAATAGCTATAAAATTTTCATCTGGGAAATCAAAGTTTAACGATTCATATTCTTCAGAAGCCCTGCTTGCAATGAAATTTGCAATAGCACTCCCTTTAACTGCTTTTTAGCTCACATATTGGATGTCAAACTCAGACAATAAAATCTATCAACGAGCTAATCTTCAAGATATAGAAGGTAAACCCATTAGATATTTCAGGGGTTCAAGTCTAGAGATCAACCAAGTAGTGTGATACAACATATGCTGCCTAAGTCTTCGAGTAGTTTAAACTAAAGCACATCACAACTCTTTAATCGGTGAGTACCTTGCTTTATAATCAGATAAATTTTTACTGAGGAAGTAAATTTCTCTCTTTTTTCTTGGTTTGGTCATACTGCCCTAATACACACTCACATTGAATTCTCGAAGATTGCCAACTAAAGAATTAATGGTTTGCCTGAGATAGGTGGCATTAATACTTGAGTATTTGACAAATATCACTTTATTACTTCAAAATCCTCTTGGCAATCATCACGCCATACCCCTGGGTTATTTTTATGGAGAAGGCAAAAATTGAGATCACACTTCTTGGTTAATTGTGAAATAAATTGAGCAATGTAGTTTAATATCCCAGGAACCCTTGAACTTCTTTTTGCATTTCTGGGCGTGGTAAATCCTGAATAGCTTTGACTTTGTTTTGATCTACTTCAATCCCTTTTTCACTCACTACAAATCCCAAAAGTTACCCAGATGTCACCCCGGAAGGTACACTTACTTGGATTGAGTTTTAGTTGTCTTTTCCTTAACCTTTGGAAGAGTTTCCTCAAATTCTCCATGTGTTCTTCCTCTATCTTGGCCTTAACGATCATATCATTGACATAAACTTATATTTCTTTAAGCATCATGTCATGAAACAGTGTTACAATGGTTCTATGGTAGGTTGTCCCTGCATTCTTTAGCCCAAACGACATCACCTTGTAGCAAAATGTGCCCCACATGGTGACAAACGTAGTTTTTCCATTTCTTCAGGGTATATATTTATTTGATTGTAACTAGAGAACTCATCCATGAATAAAAACATGGAATTTTAAGCAGTATTGTCCACTAGGGTGTCTATGTGTGGCAAAGGAAATTATATTTCGGGCTCGCCCTATTAAGATCTCTGTAGTCAACACACATACGAATCTTCCCATTCTTCTTTGGTAATGAGACGATATTTGTTACCTACTCTGGATACTTGGCTACTTTAAGGAATCCAACATCGAATTTCTTATTTACTTATTTAATTTTCAATAGCATCTCGGGTCTCATCCTTCAGAGCTTTTGTTGTATAAATTTACATTTTGGCTTTATCGATAATTTGTGTACCACCAATTCAGTATCTGAACCTAGCATGTCCTCATATGACCAAGCAAACACGTCTTTGTACTTTAAAAGCAGTATAATTAATCTATGTAATCCCTCAGCAGATAGGGTGGTGCCAATATTTACTTCATACTTATTTTCATCTGATCCCATATTCAAAATTTCAGCGGGCTCATTATGAGGCAGAATTTGTTTATCTTCCCTTTCCACCATTTTTAGCAGTTCAGAAGGTAAGTTACATTCCTTATCATTATCATAACAATCGATTTCCCATTGACATATGGGCAGCTCGAAATCAATCTCTGGGTCAGTGTCATCATTATTAAAAACTATTGATACAGGAGATCCTGAAAGAACAACGAATGAGATGATATATATACATATACACATACAGGAGAATCTATCTCATATCAAAATAGAATGAAATAATATATACATAAAGAATAAAGAATGAAAAAATGTGCAATGTTTTCCACTTTGTGAATTAATAGGAATGTATCTTTCATTGAAGATTTAAAAACAAGTAGATTAATCATTTACAAAAGATCACCTATTGCCCCAGGTTTAGACAACAAGGAAAGTTTTTGTGCATTACTCTGACTCTAAAAATGTTTTTGTAAACTACAAGTAACTTCTCTATAGTCTAATTGCTTAGCACGAAGCCTAGTGGTGTGGGATAGATTCCTACAACTCTTCCTTCTTCAGCCTCATCATCCAATATCACATTTATGCCCAAATCTCCCAATGCCTTCTCAACGATTGGTTCCTTAGCAACTGGCTTCCTTGAAACATATGGCTTCCAGACTTAAACGTATCACATAGTGGTGGAAACCTTTCTCTCCTCCTTTCCTAGATCTTCTGAATACCTTTTAATTTCTCTTTGAAGGTCGGCTGATATCCCAGGCCAAAATGGTCTCTTTTGATGGTGGGCAAAACTAGATTAAAAAATATCTGTAGGCGGCTCCGTATCCCTTTTCCAATCTTGGCTCCCTTTCCCATAGTCATCTTTAATTCCATTCTGGTACAATTGGACAGTCTAGGCTTTGATATCTTCTTCCCCTTAATCACGAATGTAGTATTAACAAACTCTAGGTATCTAAAGGAACATTCAACAGCTTCTTCCTCCACTTCAACAAAAGGGGTAGTAGTAAACCTAGAAGCAATAATGTCCTCCTCAGCATTGATGCATACCAATTTCCCCTTAATTACGAATTTGAGTTTCAAAAGCAGTGTGGATGGTACGGCCCCTGCCTGGTGGATCCAATGGCCTTCCTAATAATCAATTGTAGGTAGGTATGATGTCCATAACAAGGAACTTGACTCCACAAGTAGATGTGCCTATAATCAAATAACTATCAATCTTCCCCAGCACTTCTTTCTTGTTCCATCAAATGCTTGAACAACGCTCTGGCAATTCCTCATGTGTATAATGTAGACTAGCAACTTTTTCAAGGTTACAAATGGCATTACATTCAGTGAAGAACCATTTTCAACTAGCACTCAGGATAACATATGCCTCTTGCAACTGATAGTAATGAATAGAGCTTTGTGATTGACAATCATCCCAGACGGGATCTCGTCACTAGAAAAAGAGATAAAATTATCAGCTTGAATATTTGCAACCTATCTATCTATCTATCTTTTCCATGGGTACATCCTTCAGCACGAATGCTTGATTCAAGACTTTCAACAAACCATTTCAGTGTACCTCAGAGCTAAGTAAAAGTGAAAGGATCGAGATGTGAGCATGTAGCTTGTGCAGCTGTTCAACGATGTTATACTCGCTATGTTTCAAAATTTTCAAAAACTCCACAGACCCATTTTCTATCACATGCTCGTTAATTACCAGCTCATCATCTTTTAGCATTAATTCAACTTTCTTTCCTTTATTGGCGACAGTTCTTTTCTCAAGTTCTTTGGTCTGATTGGGAGAATAACATCTCCCACTTCTGGTGAAATGGCCTACCTCATCCACTTCTTCTTTTGCGATCTCTGAAGAACCCACGTTATCCATCTTACACTCGTATCTCCAAGGGACTTGTTTATTGTCCTTGTAAGGGAAAGGAGAAGGGGGTGTGATTACCACTATAGGAGTTACTTTATCTGGCACACGAGTTTTTGGTGTAATGACTAGAGGACATTTGTGTAACATCCCAAAAATTGGGTTATTGATTAAATTGTAAGATTTTAAAACTTCACGTCTAAATATGAAAAGTTTAGGGACTTAATTGGAATTTCCTTATGTAGGATTCTTTAATAAAGATTGAGATATGGAAGGGTATAATGGTCATTTGGAAATGAATTTATTCATTTCCTTGGATATTATATCCACGTGGAAGGGAAAAAATGGGTAAAAGAAATCCAGAATTCTCTTCATCTTTCTTCCTCCTCCCAACGTGAGCTCCACAGCTGAGATAAGAATGTTTTTAGTAGGTTATTTCTTACAATTTATTAGTGGTTTTGATTCTTGGAGCATTAGGAAAGCTTAAGAGAACTTAAAAAGAAGTAATAACTAAAAGATTTACAAGTTAAGGAAGATTGAATATAAGGGGTTTTTAAGTGAATTGTTGAGAAAGAGTTTGTAAATGGATTTTGAAGAGAAATTTAACTTATCATAAGTTGAAATAAGAAATCTAAAGTGTTGGACATGGATTTGACATGATGATTATTTGGTATGATTTTGGGTTTCAAGTGTTCTAGTTAGATATTGGATGTTAAGATGAGTTAAAGTGATATAAGTTGATTTGAATAGGTGTAGTTGAGTTTAAAGGCTTTAAAGAAGAGTAAAGTGCGGAAGTTAACAAAGTTTTGGAAAATTTTCGGGTTAAATGAGAAAGTTTTCGGCAAGGGGTATCGGTATTGGATGAAAAATATCGATACTCCAAAGCAAAAATATATAATTTCTGGGTTTGGGTATCGATACTGGATGAAAAATATTAATACCATAAGGTAAAAGTTGATGAATCCTTTAAAGAGTATCGATGCTGAAGTAGTAGCATCGATACCATATGTATCGATACAAATGTTTAAGTATCTGTACCATTTTAGAGACAATTTCCATAATGTAAAAAGGGTATCGATATTGAGGTATAGATTGATACCAAGTATCGATATTGGAGTTAGGATACTGATAACATTCAGATTGAAATTTGAAATTGGTTCATTTAGTTTATGTTATTAAGGATTGATTCTAGTGATACGAATTCCAATATTTATACCAATTGTATTATTGTGTAGATATCGAACGAAAGCCAATTCCGGATGAATCGAAGATATAAGTTGAGCAAGAGAGAGATAAAGAGTTATAAGCATTGCTTGGACTAAGTGAGGCTAAGGTGAGTGCATATTACTATGAAATATGATCATATTAAATGAAGACTTGCGATGAGTCTATTTCCAATGTTTTGATTACATGAGTTCATAAATACAAGTATATTGTTGATATGATTTCTATGTATACATGAGTACAAGTATATGTTTATATGTTACATGCACTGATATACATGAGCTATGTGTTACATGTCATCCTAGGTGTTACATGACCTATGTGGATATATGAGAATAAGACACAAGCTATGTGAAAATGATCTATGTGATTATATGTGTATCTGATTCAAGCTATGTGAAATGGGTAAATGGTAAAACCCAGAAGTATGTGATATGAGAGCTAAAGGTATAATTGGCATGCCAGGAGTTGAGGGTTTTACGTAATCCTTCGGGACAATTCTACGTGGTCCTTCGGGACATTTATATACGGTCCTTTGGGATAATACTATGTGGTCCTTCGAGACATTTCTATGTGGCACTTCGATGCAAATTCTACGTGGCACTTCGGTGTAATTTATACAAGCTATGGTGACAGCATTTGTGTACAACCTCAATGCACTCACATACCTTAAGTTCTCAGAAATGTACCATGGGTTATTAAAAGAAATAATATGAATAAACATTACATAATGTTATATGATCTTGTCTGATGAAGTGTATGATAGTTTTTGTACTTCGGATGGTTATAAATGTTAATTACATGATTACATGTTTTAATGTTTCATTCATGCTTTATGTGCCTCACTAAGTTCGTGGCCTAGCATGTGAGTGTTTCACACGTAGGTTCAAAGAAGCATGAAGAGCAAAGATAAGATCAGACAAGACAATATATCCATACGAGAAGATCAGATCAAAAAGCGATTTAGACAGAATGTTATTTTGTTGTACTAAAAGTGTTGGCATGTAACTAAATGTTTAAATCGTATTTGCTCATATTTGTTTTGTACATTGATTTTATTGTATTAATGTAAATTATGAAGTTTTATTTTCAAACTGAATTTGAATTTCGTAATTCTTTTCATTGAAGAATTTTTCCATTTTGATATATATATATATACCTTTACAAAAGTTTTAAAATTTCCTACTATTTTTTAAGTAAATGCTTTGAAAAGTCAATGTGACACCTAGGATTTGTATCTGGATCGGATACGGGTTGGGGGTGTTATAATTTGACATTATAAACTCCCTTGGAAGAACCCTCGGATGCATAAATCTCTATTTCTCTTTCTTTAATAGCTTCATTGTAAAATTCCATCTCATTTTCATCCATTATTCTTTGCACCAAAGCTCGAAACTTAGAACAATGTTCTATGGTGTGACCCTCATATTTGTGATGTTGGCATGCATGATTACTCTTATCAACTATGTTAGAGACTAACAAGCCTGCCTTGATCATCTTCCCCCATACCCAATGCATGGGTGACTTTACCTTACTCACTTTGGTTATAATATTCTTTCCTTTTTCCTCAGCAATTGCATTGACCCTAGTACCTGCATGGTTTGGCAATAGGTTTTGAGCCATATTTGGTTGCTCATTATCACCAAAATTGATGACATTTTTTTCTTCCTTAACCTTTGGACAATTTTCTTAAAAGCAATGCAATTCTCTATTGAGTGTCCTAGAACCTCTGCGTGACATTCGTATTGGGCATTAGCGTCATACCATTTAGGGTATGGAGGTTGCATTGGTAATGTATGGTAAGGTGACACCGCATGTTTATCATATAAAACATGAAACAATTCTTTTTAGGACATGGGAATCGGGTCAAATTAAACCCTTTCTCTATCTTATCTTGGTTCCATTGTCCCTTACCTAACAGAGTTCTGTGTGGACAACCCTGTGGCTTGAGGTCAAGACATAGTAATGTTATTGGAGTCATACTTCCTCACATTATTAACTTCATTAACCTTCTTTTTTACTTGTGATTTTTTGTTGGACTATACTCCGTCAAGCCTCCCACTCTTGATTACCATTTCGATAATTTCTCCTGCTATGATCAAACCAATGAAACTTTTGGATGAATTTCCTATGAGATGGCCAATGAAATGAGCTCTCGGAGTGTTTACAAAGAGCATGTTGGTTTCCTCTTCTTCAAGTGGAGGATGAACTTATACATTCACATCTCTCCTTCTCTGAGCATATTATCTGAAGGTTTCATTATATTTTTTTTCCATGCTCTACAACATGATTCAATTAGGCCTTACATCCTTCATATGTTTATATTATTCTAGAAAAGCTTCAGCCAAATCCTTCTAGGACTTAATGTGGGTCCTACTCAATTGATTGTACAAATGGATGGTTGAACTTGTTAGGCTCTCCTGAAAACAATGGATCAACAGTTGATCACCCCTACCTAGACGGTCATTTTTCTGCTGAACATAGTGATATGTGTAGAGGGACATCTCGTGTCATCAAATTTTTCAAAATTCAGAATTTTAAACTTGGGTGGTAGCACTAAATCAGGAACCAGACTTAGCTCTTTGGCATCGATACCATACATGCTAGTGTCCTCTTTCATAACTATGATTTCATCTTCCAGTTGTTTCCATTTCTCCTTTAGTTACTTTGTCTGCTCTTTTCTTCCCTCATCATCAAATATGGGACATCTTCAATTGAATGTGGGTTTACAGAGATACCAGGTAAGTTTATGTGTATTCTTCCTATATGAGTAGTTGTTACTTGTTGTGCTCTAACATGCGGTGATGTAAAGCTAATGGGATATATGGGTTCTTCAGTAGAACTACCAGTTGGAGCTTTTCCATGATCAACTTGTGGTTCAACGCCTGGGGGATACACAGTCTCTTTAGTAGTAGCACAAACAATTGGAGTCTATTCTTGATTTATAATCCTTCATTGTAACAGGCTTGCAAGTTTTTCCATCATATCATTTTTATCTTTCAACATTTGTTCACACATCTCCTCTTGATCTTTCCTAAAACTTCCTACATTTCAAGCTTAGTCTTTTCAATTTTAGCAATTCTCTCATCCATTGTCTTTTCTCGAGTATGGTACGGATAGTTAGAAGTTTCCAATATTATGTCATACAATTCTTTTATTAATCGAAACACCTAGACAAATTTTGGTCAATCGAAACACCTAAGAGATAAGAGATGTCACAATAAAGTTTATAAAACAACTTCTTATTGGATGCTTCCCATTTTCCCTATATTTCTTTTAGCTCGCTCAGGTCATTTTGACGAACACCGATGTGGGTGTACACAATCAGATCTGACATGCATCTAGGTTGTAAGCTATCTCCATTTATTAGTTGAGACTGCTTGGACCATCTCAAAACATCTACATTGTCTTCTACCTCTTTTTGAATAATTCGTTCTATATTATTAGCCTTCTATATGGATATCGATCAAGGATCAGCAACATGGAATGAATAGTACAATGCAAAATGAGAACAAAATAAAAAAAAGACAAAAGAAAATTAGTCAATAATTATAAAGAAATTAATCGGACATAATATAATTTGTCAATAAAGCCTACCCCATATACTGGTTACCCAATCATGCTTTAGCAGATCCTACCCAAACATGATTTCTACCCACATGATTTGTTTATAGAAAATCCTAACCTCTTACCATATAGTTCGCATGCTTATTTGAAAAAAACTAAACCTAACTTCATGATCTCTAGTTTGCATACATTTATTCTAAAAGTACAATTACACTACAAAAATTAAAAGACTCAAAAAGGATTTTCCTTGTGTACTCTTCTCATGGGTCTCTTAAGGTTTGAGTAAGGCTCTATCTGGGTTTTAGGTTCACTATATGTTGGGTTCAGCTCTAAAGTAAAAGATTCTCGAATTGTCATTGTCGGTGCCCCCTTGGGCTGCCAAACCCTCAATCCTGGCCCATCACAAGCTTTCAGATTGAGTTCAATTCGAGGGGACACACCTTCTTATGTCCATACGATGGTGAAAACCATCATGAGGATTATAAGGCGTGAGCCTCAGGAGTGATCCACTATCTCGTACGGAGGTGAAAACCACAGGAGGGAGTAGTTTATCACTCCTACTTAAATAGGACGTAGCGAGGTTTTAGCTCATGTTTCAGTTGTGCAGTGTGTGAGGAAAAGTAAAAACAAATCAAAAAATACAAAAAAAAATTCTCAAAATCTTGAACATTTACTTAATCTGAAAACACCAACAAACAAATCAAACAACTATTTAGTAATTAATCAAATTATAAACATAAAATTTATTTAAACCAAACAAGGGATTAAAAATTAAATTAAAACGAATTCAGAATTCTCATTGCAAAGACAATTAATTAATCGACTAATGGCCTGACTATATAAAAAAGGTCCCTAGTGGAGTCACCAAGCTGTTTTAACGATTTTTCTTAAAAAAACAAATTTAATTTTTAAAGATCTCGTCTCGAATAATTTGGTGACCTGTTAATAATAAAACGTGATTCGAGGAATCGCTGTCAATCTTTAATTAGGTTGTGATTGGGCACCCAAAAACATATTTTTCATTTTAATAAAAATATTAATTTAAATTAAAACAACAAATTTGCGGTCTGCGTTACCAAAAATTTTAGTTCGGGAGTCGGTTACGTGTGGGGAAGGATTAGCATCCCCACAGTGCCCTAAATCGGTACATAGTCGATTAATTAGTTGTCCTTGCAATGAAATTTACGAATTAGATTTTAATTTAATTTAAGATCCCATACAAATAATATTCTTTTAATATTAGGAATAAACACAATAAAATTTAATTATTTCCTATCAAGAAGAAACGACCTCTCATACCTTAAAGCAGTCGATTCTTACTCCAATAGAAATGAATATTACAATTCTAACCTAATGTTCATTATTAATTCCAAATCTAAATGCATACATAACAATAACAATAAAACGCTCTTTGAATTTTAAGAGGGAAAAGGGAAATATTTAATCATTTTCTATCGAGAAGAAACAACATCTCATGCCTTAAAGCAATCATTTCTTACTCCAATCAAAACAAAGAAATATTACTCTTTCCTTCTAAAATTTATTATTAATTCGAGTGCTATTTATTTTGAAATCCCATTGAAAATACATGCAAAAATAAAATAAAATAAATTAAAAACATACATCAAGCAAGTATAATTAATTAATTATTTTACCAACCTTTAATGAGAATAAGGATGTTCAATTATTTAAATACATCGAGACGAGACCTTAGATTCGATCTAATAGTCTTTTCTCGGTGAACTTAATTAAAAGAACATGATCTTTTTCTCAGTCCCCAAATTTTAAAATGGAATCAATTTAATTCATGTCACACAATGGGATAAACTTTTATTTTAAAATTATCGAAAGTAACTTTCTTATACATTAAGACAGTCACTTTACGACAATCTTAAAATGAACGAATATTACCCTTAGTAAAATTATTTTGATTCGAGTCGAGAAATGCTTGTGAGGGCACAATGCAAATTAATTTAAAATAGAGATAACATAACTAATTACTGGCTAAAATACAATAACATAAAAGCAGCATGCAAAATTAAAATAAAAAAATGCAAATATGACTAAAATGTAAACAAATAAATCATCATATCAAAAAATTAAAATAAAATAAACTGCAAAATTAACCAAATGAACATATTTAACATTAAATGCTAAAATTGTAATGAATAAAAATAAATAAGATATAAAGACCAAATTAAAATAAAATAAAAATTATATGATTAAATTAAATTAAATAAAAAACGATTAGAGACCAGAATATAAAACATATTGAAACTACATGGACTATTTAATGATTATTCCTTTTTTACAAGCCTAAAACATACTTTTAAAGAAAAATGCGTAAATTACTAAATCAGTCTAGAAATAATAAAATTAAATTAAATAATTACTACACATGATAAAAATACAAAAACACGCTTAAATCAAGGGAAATGAACAACAAATTTTCTAATAAAACATAATATACAAGAAAAAAGGTAAATAACAATTTTGGTCCTTGCAGGTGACCAACATGCACAAACACGCTAAACTATGGGGGACTAAACAGCAAATATCCCAAAAATATATAACATGCATGAAAAATGGTAAATAACAACCTTGGTCATCGCAGGTGACCAACATGCAAAAACATGCTAAACTATGGGGAGTAAATAGCAAATATCCCAAAGAATATATAGCATTCATGAAAATTGGTAAATAACAACTTTGGTCCTCACAGATGATTAACATGCAAAAATGCGCTAAACTATGGGGGACCTATGCATGAGTTTACCCTAAATTTCTCCCATAAAACCCACTTTTCTGTTTTTTTTTTTTTCATTTCCACCGAAAAACTAAAAAAAACTTAAAAATATCTCTCATATCTCTTCTATCTTTCGACCGGCCACCTCACACAACCACTCCTGCCACTGTTCGGGCCGCCACACACGACGGCCGAAACACCTAAACCAATCCCAAAATAAGCCCTTCATTTTGATCTATCATCCTAAGCCTAGATCTAAGGCCGAAATCACCTAAAATGACCTCTAAAGACCCCAAAACTCTTCGACATTTTAGTTTCTCACCTTTTCTAACCGCGAAGATGAACCGACCGTACGGTTCAGGTCCTCTCTCATGTAACTCTCTAGATCTCTTCTTCTTCCTTCATTTTTTCGTAAATATTCTTAGTTTTTTTATTATTATTCGAAACTGAAAATAAGGGAAGAAAACACACCTTAAGACTTTTGTGTATTGCTTCTAAAAAATGAAAAGGGGATCCTAATTTCTTACAATAAATTTGAGTTTTTATACCCAAATTTACAGAGATTAAAATAAATAAAATATCTTCTAACACCTATTATTGATGGTTATTGATGATTGACATGTGTGGCAGGGAGGTATGGTTGATGGCAGAGAGTTGGTGAGGCATTAAATGCCTCGGATTTTATTAAAATCTAACATGACTCGGCTTGATGATTCTAACTATCGGTGCCTGGTTGGGCTCTTCGGCAGTGGTATATGGCTAACCCTAAAATTAGGGTTAGCCAAAGTTGTAACATAATGGGCTATAAAGGTTTTGTAATTGGGCATGGGTTTGGATTTGTTTGGGCCCAGGTCTAGATTTCTGGTTGGGCTGGTTGGCTTTGTAATTGGGGTCCGATTTGGGCTTGTAAAAAATCCTACAAAATAATAATAATAAAAATTAAACATTAAAATTATAATTATAATTTAAAATTATAATTATAATTATAATTAGATAATAATAATAATATTTAAATTATCTGGCGAAAACAAATGTATACACTTTTGCTATAACATGAAACCAAAGCTATTGCATTAACAACTATGTTTGTAGAAAGGCATAAGAAGAAACTAAGATTAAATGGAACGTAGAAGAAATCCTTACCTCCACCTTAAATGAGAAGATGGAGAATAAAGAAGAAAGAGAAGAAAATGTGCCTATCTTTTTTTCCCTTTCCAAAACCCAGTCCAAAACGATTTTTAAACCGTAGAAATTGGCCTCATTTTCTCAAATGGTCTTATTGAACTTTAGGTCCGTCGCATTTTATCTTTTATTCAAAAAAAAAATTTATGACTAATTGAGCTCAATTTCATCTTAATTAAGTTTAATAGTATTCGAAGCTCTTTAACTTAAAAAAAATAAAGTGAACTTCTAAATTTTCTACACTCAATTGAACCCTTAAATTAAAAAAATTAATTAATTGATTCTTCGAATAAAAAAGAATCAATGAAATTCTCTAATCAAATTTAATCATTAAGTCATAATAATATTTTTTTAGAAATTACTTTCACATGACCCATTATATTTCTGTTGCATGAAATTTATAGATTTTTTCAAAGAAATATTCTAAAAAATTATTAAAATTACAAAATAATTCATAAAACGTTTTAACAATATATTAGAAAATTAATATATTTTTAAGAATAGTACTTAGTAACGATGTGATATCAACGGCCAAAAAAATAGATTTAAGGCTAAAGTACATAAATAGTCCCTCGATTATAGGGTAATATTTGTTAAGTCACTCGACTATTAAAAGTTACAAAATGGTCTTTCGACTATAGGATGTTGCTTTGTTGAGTCCCTCGACTATTAAAAGTTATAAAATTGTCATTCGACTATTTATTATGTTCTAACTCATTCTTTTTTATTAAAAATTCTACAACAATCTAATTTGGATTTTAACCTTTTGATTGGGATATAGTTTTTTTAGATTATGGGAATGGGATTGTATTTTATCATATATCATTCATCAGGTTAACATCCAACTTAGAATGTCATCAGTTTTTTTAACGAAAAATGACGAGTTTGAAACATACTAAATAATTGGGCGACCATTTTGTAACTTGTAATAGCTAGGGGACTCAACAAAGCATCACCTTATAGTCAGTGGACTATTTATGTAATTTACTCTATATTTAAAAATCAATATTAATTAAAAAAATAAGATTTCAAATAATAAAATTTTAATTAAATATAAAAATTTTGAGACTTTTTTTAGTTTGAAGGATTTGGTACCCTTAAACCTTGAAATAACAATTGGAAGCCTAAAAGAGTTGAGTTTGCGGGCTGTAAAGTAAAATCCAAATGCGGTTGTAAGTTCAAAGTCATGGTTTATCATTTTTGTATTAAGAAAATTGACGCCATTGGCCGCGGTTGGAGGTTTGGCGTCAGGAATTGGGGTTGTTGAAAATTCAAGTGGAGTTGTGAGTTTTGAAACACACGAATCCAATCCCATAGTGAGTGAAGAACCAGAAGAAGATATGATCAAGCTTTTAGGATCGATTAAACATGTATCCAAATCCACTCTGTTGAAGAATCGCAATGTTAATTCCTATTCCTACTCTTCTTTGTTTGTCTCATCGTCTTCCTCCCATTCCTCATCCGTTCACCGCCTCAATCTAAGCGCCAAGGACGTGGTGGCATCTTTAAGGGACTGGTTCAAGCCCCCAACGCCGAACACAGCTCTTCTCGACCGCATCTTCAGCATCCTAAGCTCCCAAGAGCAAGCCGCCCGGGACGATGCGTCTTCGAGGCATTCCGCCGACCTTGCTCTCTCCCACCTCAACATTCATCTCTCCGAAGCGTTTGTCCTCCAGGTCCTCTCCTACGGCCGCCGCTCCTCCAAAGGCGTTCTCTCATGCCTCAAGTTCTTCGACTGGGCGGGCCGCCAGCCGGGTTTCCAACACACCCGAACCACCTACCATGCCATCTTCAAGATTCTCTCCAAGGCGAAGCTAATGCCCTTGATGCTTGAGTTCTTGCAGGATTTTATGAAGCATGGGTGCATCCACAGGATCAGATTTTACGAAACTTTAGTTATGGGTTATGCCCTTGCGGGGAAACCAGGGATGGCACTCCAGCTGTTCGGAAGAATGCGGTTCCAGGGTATTGATTTGGATACCTTCGCCTACCATGTGCTTTTGAATGCTCTTGTAGACGAGAGTTGCTTTGACGCCGCTGACATGGTTGCTAAGCAGATTTCAATGAGGGGTTTTGAGAATGACATCACTTACTCCATCCTGGTCAAGGGTTTGTGCAAGCAAAACAAGTTGGATGAGGCAGAGGCCTATTTGCGCAGTTTGGCTGAGAGAGAGAAGTCTGTCAGTGGGCATGCCGTGAGTATTATTGTGAATGCGCTCTGCAAGGGTAACAGGTTCAAGCATGCCTCCACCTTGTTGGAGGAGTTCACAGAGCTTAATGTGTCATTGGAGCATGCTTACGGGATCTGGCTTCACAATGTTGTGCAACGGGGGAGGTTAAACTGGTCCTTGGACTTTGTCAATAGTACGAAATTATTAGATAAGGATGTACCCCTTTATTTCAGTGCAATGTTTTGGTGTTGAGACTGTTAAGAGAATACCGACTAAATGAAGTTTATGATTTGTTAATTGAAATGGAGAAAGATGGTATATCACCTGATAGGGTCACCATGAATGCTGTTTTGTGTTTCTTTTGCAAGGCAGGGATGGTGGATGTTGCCATTGAGTTGTATAACTCCAGGTCAGAGTTTGGGCTTTCTCTTAATAGCATGACCTATTGTCATTTGATCAATAATTTATGTTCCAGTGGAGTTATTGATGAAGCTTATCGTGTGTTAAGAAATTCAATTCGAGAAGGTTACTTACCTAGTAAAAAGATCTTAACAATTCTTGTGGATGCCTTGTGCAAAGAGGGAAAACTTAACAAGATAAAGGAGCTGGTTGTTTTGTTCCTGGAGAGGAAATTTAGGCCCTCCTATGCTGTATGTGACCTGTTTATTGTGGCTTTGTGTAAAGCAAATAGGGTTGAAGATGCCTATTTATTACATGGTGAACTTAGTAGATTAAACAAAGATTTGTCACCTGAAACTTACTTTCACTTGATTCATGGTTTTGCAAGTCAAATAGGGGTGATATTGCTGCAACACTTCTACTTGAAATGCAGGAGAAGGCTCATAAACCAAATAGAAAATTATTTAAATCTGTTATCTGTTGCCTGTGCGGTATGCAAAGCCCGGAAAACCAGTTCTTCAAATTGCTGGAGATGCAGTTGTCTCAATTTGAACCAAGCTCTCAAATTTTTAACTACTTCATTGTTGGGGCTGGTCATGCCAAAAAGCCTGAACTAGCAAGAGAAGTGTTTGAGATGATGCAAAGAAGTGGGATTATGCCTTCTCTGAAGTCCGACATCCTTATGTTGCTTAGTTATTTAAAGAATGACAGAATTTCTGATGGTCTAAACTTCTTTAATGATGTACACCAGAGAAGACGCGCAGGGAGAAAACTATACAGTTCCGTTGTTGTTGGTCTTTGCAAAGCTGACAGGATTGATTATGCGTTGAATTTCATGAGGGAAATGGGGAATAATAATGTACTTCCAAGTATGGAATGCTATGAACTTCTTATACAGTCGTGTGTCAGAAGGAAAGTTATGGTTTGGCCGTAAGTCTTGTTAATGAGTTGGAGAAAACTAGGGGTTATATATCATCCTTTATTGGTAATATATTGTTGTTACACTCTTTAAAGACAAAGAAGTTGTATGAGGCTTGGGTTCAATTTAGAGAGCTGCAAGATTCATCAGATATTTCGTTTCTTGGCCAACTAATTGGAATATTTTCTGGTTGTGTCAAAGCAAACCAAGATATTGAGAACTTGGAAGAAATTATTGCAAAATGTTTCCCAGTTGATGTCTACACATACAATACATTATTGAGGAAGTTAAGTGTAAGCAAAGTGGACCAAGCTTTTGAGTTGTATGATTGGATATGCGAGAAGGGTTATGAGCCAAACCGATGGACTTATGACATCATAATACACGGTCTTCTCAAAAAAGGTAGGAGAACTGAAGCTCAGAGATGGCTGGAGGAGATGTTTGAGAAAGGCTTTGATCTAACAGAGAGTACCAAACTGTTAATTTAACAGTTTGTTGATAAAGCCAATTGCCAGGTATTTCATAGTAGCGAGAAATTTATGAGATTTAGACTGTCTTTTTAACTTTGTAGAGAAATGAATGTGTTTGAGAGCTTTATTGGATTGATTATGTTGAATGTATCCTTAAAATATCTGCATCAAACCTTCTTATTTTTCATTGTGGTGTTGCTCATTGCATTCAACAGAATGAAATATAATTTTTAATATTACTCCTTTAAGAATTTGGCTTTACTACCATTTATAACTGAGTTCTTCACATGATGCCATCCTTCAGTTTTAAGAGATGCAAAAATTTAAAATGATATGATTAGTTGGCGTACATTCTGTCCTATATTATTGTATTGTTTATTACTGTCTGTAGACATTTCCATGCATCTGACATTAGATTATCTTCAAGTTTACCTTTTGTTTTGGTTTTATTTAATTCTAATATGTTTCAGGTTTTCTGTTGAGGTGTTATTGTGAAATGGGCTACAAACTACCATGCTCTTCCTACTGATGTAACATTTTAGTTTTAAAAAATTAGTTAGATTGGATTTGGCAAATTGAATTTAGAAGAGTTGATTTTCAATTTTGTACAAGTAGTACAATAAAAACATGTGAATATTTTTTTTTTTATAGAAGTTGGAGGTCTCATTAAAAACTCCCTTCGTATTCTTCCACATACTTAGTAGTATGTTGAAGAATATTGGAAGGAAGAAAAGAGTACCTCATATTTTATTAAATAGAAGACCAAGTACATGTGAGAACATCGAACCCTCATACAGGAATATACACCATTACAAAAAACCATATCACCTAAAAATCTTCCATCTTCAAACAAAAAACCCCTAAGACAGTAACCCGATTTCTAAAATACACCTCAAGAAGCAAAAGAACATAACAAAATAAAAACCAGCATTTACAACAAAAAACTAAAAAAACGCCTCTGAATACAGCTGTCGAACAGTTACGATCCAATTGGAGGGACAATTTCTAATGAAATATCGCAATCTTCAGGGACCCAAGAATTAGGTTTGAAGGAAGGATCAACTTCATGCACCATGATTTTGAATAAATTAGAACCGACCTTCAACTCAAACAACTCATCAATTCTCCCTTGAGCCTTCGTGAGTATTTAAATTTTAGTCCGATCAAAAGACGATGGAAACTCACAACTGTTGTCAATTGCTAATAATTTGCCCCACTTAGTTGCAATGTTTTTGAAAGTATCCCAATTTCAAGCGTGAAAAGGAATACCTTCTCAAACTAACCACACGCGACGTCACTCCACCACTAGTCTCTCTGACCAAGTTTCCACTCTAGAAAACCATTCTACAAGAGTCTCTAATTTATCATCCTTCACGCTTCTCAACGAATCAGAGTCTTCAAAAACCATTAGAACTACATTTCTAGCAGCTCTCATTAGCGTGAAACCAGCTTGTCCTTTGGCTTGTATTTGGTTAGCAAGATTACCAATTTTGATAAAGTTCTTACACCACCCCACAAGACAGTTACTTAACACGTAAAGTTTATCTTCGTCCACAACACCCTGAACTTCACAGTGTTTATTCCTCGAAAAATCTTCCATCCCAGACTTATGTTGAACAACTGTCGAGGACTTTCTCCAGTAAGATTGTCGGGGTTTATATTTAGCCAAAGAGACTCTAATTTTGCTGCCGTAAATATGATTACCATTCATCTTTGATATCGTTTTCCTTATTCAATTGTTGCATAGCGAATAAACCCAAAACGAACCCCTTTCGAGTTTCTTTTATTAGAAATGAAGGCATCAATAACTTGATCGTGTGTGCCAAATATAGATCCGAGTCTCTTCCAATGGATTTTCTCTGGAAGGTTTTCGATAAATATCGTGTAACAATCATTTCTGAACCCATTACCGATTTTTGGTTGGCCTTCCTCCTTCCACCAATTATGAAACCTATTTATTCTCCTTCTCGCTACTTCGGAAAACTTTTCATTGGAGTACCCTTTCGTTGTGATCTCCTTGGTTCCATCATGATCAACATCATCGACAGAAAGAGCTGGTGTTGCCTGTACTAAAGAAAGCTTTCCAATCCTAGGTTTCTCTACTTGTGAAGGAGACAAATCAATGTCATCGATTCTGACAACAGGTGGCTGACAGTACAATGTTGCTTTAACAGAGCACTTCTTCAATGGGTTGATTGATAATGGACTTTCACCTGACCTCGCTGAATATGTTCCCAAATTTTGCTGATTTTGGGGTGTAGGAGAGTGTCTGTAAGTAGTGTCGTCGGGCTCAACTGTCCAACCAGCCTCACGGGCCAAGGCAGCCAGTACATCTTTCATAGCAGCATGTGGAGGAAGAGGGAAATTATCATATTGCCTCAATCCAGCCAGCATACGTCTGGTGAAAACTCGCCTGTGCCGTTTCCGAATCTTTGTCCTCTCCTTTTCTATCTTCATTTCACGTTTTTCCTTACGGAGTAAGATGAAGTGGTTGCACCGGCGAATCCAGAGGTCTTGAAAAACCTACCTCGTGCTTTTGCATTCTCCTTCCTTTTTATTCATGTTCCCGCTTATTCAAATCAGCCTCTTTTGCTTTAAGTTCCTTCACTCTCGCTTCTAAATCCTTGGCAGAATCAAGAGGAATATCAACAGTTGCACCACGGCTATATGGTTCATGAGGGAGTGGTGAAATCCTTGACGTTAAAGGAGGAACAGTAGAGGGGCTCACAGAGGATGCAGCCGCCGCGCATGTTGCAGCGAACCCTCGAGGTTGCCTAGGCTGAGACGGGGGTTGGGCTTCCATGGTGAGATCGAAACTGTTCACTGCAAATAGAAACGATTCTCGACCCTAGGATACTCGGTTTTGGTCGCGATAAGACGCTGAGTTCAGTGGTAAGGCGGTGTCGAACACGGACGGCGGGAGGCGGCGTAAATCGGCAGTGGACGGCGTGTAGATCTGCGTCGATTGACAGTCTTTTTTGCAAATCTAAGGCCAGATCTGAATTCACCTTGAGCAGACGATCTTCCCAGGAAAATACGGCGTCAAACGGAGGTCGGAGTATGGCGGCGGACGTCTGACGGTGGCGGACAACGGGTGGATGACGGTGGAGAAAATAATTCAAAAATGCCTGGGCTCTGGGCTCTAGAGAGAAGCGGGACCTTCTCTCACATGCCAAAGTCAAATATGTAGAAGTTCACAAAAAAAAACATGTGAATATCACTTCATTGTTGTTTCCGAGTTCATCGACTTAATAGATTCCTATTTATTTATGAATTTGAAATGCCTGTATGCATTTGTAAATTTACCTTGTTAAACCTTTCAAATATATGGACATATTGAAGTTTAGTTGAATGTGTATACTATGTGCATTTCACTTTAGCAAATAAAATCCATAGTTGCTCAAATACATCTTTTCAAATATCGCATTAAGGAATTTGTTGTCTACTTTTGCGAGTTTAAATGGCAAATAAAATACAAGCTTATAGTTTGTAGTTAATTACCTTTTAGAGTTTCGGTTTAAACAACTAAACTTCTTGGATTTCATTTCAAAATAGATATCAACTCTTCGCTAGATATTTACTCTTCGTGTAAAGCTTGGTTTACTGGTTTATTTGCTAATATATATTTTGGTTTCTTACCTGGAGATGATCTTATGATTAGGAGTAGGTTTTATTGATTCTTAGGCTTGAGTGGTACGACAGGGTATGTGTTGTTGACTTCTTATCTCAGAAGCCCTTGAATATAGATTCAAATTGAATGCATATAGATCATATAAAGTTGAGTCTCTTTATTCTAAAATTGTTTTACCATTTTGAAGCTCTCTGAATCATTCACATATTACTCTCTGAACTGTAGCTTCTAACAAGAATCCTAACCAAAGGCGTAGAGAGCAATGGAAGGGTGGCGTCTTATCCGATTTGGACCTACCTATCAGATTAATCTCGGAAGCAGAATTTTCAGGTAAGGATAACACATTTATATGCATTAACATATATCTATATATATGTATATGTTTCTGCTTGAAGATGATGGTTTCTGGAGACGCCAACTCCAATTGATTTCTGTATTTTATTTCAATAAAAGTGGGCATTAGGGAGTTAAGTGTGATGTTGTAGACTACAAATACAACTGCAGTCTGCCACTGCTGCGAAACGATATTACATCTGATTTATTGTTTAAAGGGTGAGAATACCATTTTTGAAGAGGTCTTTTTACCTTCATTTCCCACTGATTCGGGTCAGAAATGTCGTTCGTTTCGCGTAAGTATTAATCAAAATTCAAAATCCTTCCTTTCCATGGCATTTTGTTCATGTAGAATCAAATTGGCCACAGCCTTTTTCTCTCCATTTATACTTTATTGTCAAGTTATCATGTATATGTGCAAGCTAAAATTGCAAAATATGGTTATTAAGACTGAAAGTATTTATATTTAGTTGAATGATTTCTAGATTGTCCAAATCAAGATAAACTTTTTTTGGTTGCTGATGTTGAAGCAACATATAAAGAACTTGTGATGTTATGTTATCCTTTTTCTAAGTTAAATTTTTGGTAAAGTACACAAATGGTCCTTTAACTATAGGGTGTTACTTTGTTGAGTCTCTCGATTATTAAAAGTTACGAAATGGTCTTTTTATCATAGGGTGTTGTTTTGTTGAGTCTATCGACTATTAAAAGTTAAAATGATCACTGGATTATTCATATATTCCAAACACGATTTTTTCTTTTAAAAAATTGACGTCAGTTTGAGTTCGATGTTAACATACTGATTAGATTATGATGAAATCTAATTTCAAACGAATATCATATATCAGTTAGCATGTTGACGTTCAACTTAGACAACTGTCAAATTTTTAACAAAAAGGGAAGAATTCAGAATATATGAATAGTCGAGTGATCATTTTGTAACTTAATAGTCGAGGGACTCAATAAAGCAACACCTTACAGTCGAAGAAACATTTTTTAATTTTTTAATAGTAGGAGACTTAACAAAGTAATATTTTATAGTCGGGGATTTAACAAAGTAATATCTTATTGTTGGGGACCATTTGTTTACTTTACTCTAAATTTTTTGGCACATTTTCTAAGATAAATCAGAAGTGCATAACGACGAGATATGTTTAGAAATAAAAATAAATAGACACAGAGTATGTGAGATCCTCGTACTTTTAAAAGAATCAATGTGGTCCTTGTGCTTTTTTGCACCTAATGTGACATTCAAACTTAAAAATAAACTGAATGTGATCATTTGACCAATAATTTTCTTCATTGATTGTTATGATGTTGATGTGACAGTCTAGAATGGCTATTATTTTTTTTGAGTTTAAGGGTCAAATTGATTTTCTTAAAAGTTAAAGAGTTATTTGATTTTCTCAAGAAAAAAATTATTTTTAAATTTTAAATTTAAGCTATACAAATATAGAAAAATTTAAAAAAATTACTTATACATATATATTAACCAGAGTAATTGAAAATGCCATTTTTAAATGATTTATTCATTTTCGAGATGAATTCTAAAGTGAATTTTATTGTCCTTAACGGTATAATTATATTATTATGTTCGTATATGTCAAGTCTAATGTGAATTTTATTTTATTTTTATTGTATAGAAAATGTGTTTGTTATTCCTTGAAAAAAAAAGAGATAATAAAAAAAATCTCAAATACGTGAAGTTGATATCCATCTTAATTTTATAGAGTTGTATCTAACAGAAATTGACAATGTACGATAATTTTCTTATTACTATTTTTAAATTAAGTTTATGTGAATTTTATTTTCCTCTAGCATATTATATTCATTAAAATACTCTTTTAATTGTATACTATTTTAAATATTTTTAAGTATATATTTCAATGATAATGTATACATATATTTTAATTATATAACTTTTAAATTTTATTTTTTATAATATTTTATAATATTTATTTAATTAAATTTTATTAAAAAAATTAGTAAATTCGAATTCAAAAGATAGTTAAAGTTCAATATAATTAGAGGTAAGAATATAAAATAAAACTTATACAAAATAGACGAGATCATGTTTATATAAATAAAAGTCAGATTAATTTCGAGGTAAAAATAATAATATATTTTAATTTTTTAGTATTTTATTTTTATTTTTCATGTTTTTGATATTTCATTTTTTTGAGTATTCTTTTATTTTTAAATTTAAAATATTTTAAAAAAATTGAATAAGTATTGAACTTTAAAAAAAATTAATTTGGTTGATTTGTCACATCATCAGTGATCATAGATCACCACATCAATATAGTTAAATGTCACGTTAGTATTGTGACGGTCAACAATGAAAGAGTCATATTAAATTTATTTTTTAAGTTTAAGGATTACATTAGATGAAAAAAATACGAATGTCACATTAATTTTTATTTTTTAAAAAATATGAGCGTCTTACATATCCTTCTGCCAAATAAATAAATGCGAATTTTACGGTTAAAATTTGATGGTTAGAGCTAAAGTGATAATCAGCTTTAGAATTTGATCTTTGTTCATACTTTTTGCCAGGTTGGAATGAGAAGCTACTTTCAAAGTTTATCGTGTATTATATTAAATAATGAAGTTTTTAATAATTCGTTAAAATTAATAAATTATAATGTATGTTACGATTTGAATAAACTAATATTTGTATTAAATTTATTTGAAATTATTCATGATAAGTACCATAATTGCTCAATATGGTTGGATTGTCGGAAAAGTACCAAAAAAGCATGAAAGTGTAATTAAATCTTGGGTAAATTTCACATTTAGTACTATGACTATCACTTTTATTTTGTTTTAGTAATGCAATTTTTTTTTTTGAAAATTATAATTAATGTTATATTTTGTTGTAAGTCATTAAAAATTAACATAATTGTTGACGTGATATTTTTAAAAAATTCAATGATAACGTGACATTATTTTATGGTGACACGTTAACATCACTGTTAAGTTTTTAATGGTTGTTGCTTAAAATGAAAACAAAATGTAATGTAAGTATGATTTATAAAAAATAGCTGAGTGATTAAAATAGATTAAAAGTGATAATTGAAATATTAAATGTGTAGTTTACCCTTAAATTTATATATGTTGAAGCATGCAAGTGTACGAACCAACTTACTTCAGTGGTTAAAGGAATTGTTGTCCCTAGAGGTCGTGGGTTCAAACACCAGTAACTATAAGGGTGATTGAGCATTTATTGTCAAATAGTTGAAAATGCTTAAAATAGATATTACTTTTGTAATCATCTTTAACTTAATAAAAAATAGTACAATTGAGGAGTAATTGCCCGATTCACACCAAATATAAAGAATGTCACAGGTCAACATCCATTTATTATTGAATTCTTTTACAAGAAGCTGAAGCAAATAAATTTAGCACTACAAATCTAAGTATCTCAGTTCCCAGCTCTCAAAAAATGAAATTTACTGATCTGGAAATCAAATGAGTGCACTTTCACACAAAATTACATAGCGATGGATCAGTCCAGCATTGTGACGCTTAGCAAGCCCGATCATTTACAAGTGTGGTTTGTGACATGTCATAAGACCTTAATGTCATTCAGGCTCATATATGTATAATCTATGTGCCCTAATGATTTTTTTGTTCGAAATTAAAACATATTTTCTGTTTGGTTTTCGGAGAAGTGACAGAAAATGTTACAAACAAGGATTTTGACGGTATCTTTAATCGTTTTTCATGATGAATTTTAGTAAAAATACCTCATAGATCTCACATAATTTCTAATGTGACAAATTAATTCTTATTATAAAATATTTTAAAAACCTTATTTCAAAAAATAACATGGGACTTAAACATCTTTTAGGACGGATATGACACTTAGGGTGCGTTTGGTTCACGGAATGTAAGATTATCAGTGGGAATAAAAGATTACCAGGGAATAGGATTATTGAGAATGTTGTATTTTGTGTTTGGTTGGTTTAGCAGAAATGTAACATTATTGTGTTTAGTTAAAGGAATAAAAGATTATTGGAATGTATATTTGACCAAATTATCCTTATTATATATATTTGTTTTTTAACAAGTTGGAAAATATTTATATATTTTCTTTAAAAAAATTAAATTCATAAAATTTATATAATTTTTTTTTACAAAATTGAAAATATAAAAAGTTTTAATGAAAGGGTAAAATTTTATTTTACCCCTGAACTTCATATATAAAATTTTAATTATAGATTTTTTTTTTGTAAATCTAAAATAGTTTAAGGATAAATTTGTAATTTAACCTCCGTAGAATTTTTATTATTCAATGAGATATTTTTGAAAGAAATTTTTTTTAAGGGCATTTTAGTCCAAAACGCCAGTAATCCAACAATACCTAAGGAAATGGAGGTAATGACATTCCCGGTAATATACCCCAAAAAATCTATTATTGGTAATGTAAGATTACCAGAAATGACATTCCCAGCCAACCAAACGGGGGAATGTGGATATCATTCCCATGGGAATCTCACATTCCCCCAACCAAACACACCATAGGTCTCAAAATGTTGGCCCTTAGCTGTTGCCTCGTCTTACGCTTTGACCCGGCCTTATTTTAACTTTTCAACTTATACTTCTAATTTAATTTTAATTTTAATTTTATGGATGGTTGTTGTTACAACATCGAAAAATTATGAATTTGAATCTATTCAAGCATACAAAATCTTTTGATTTAAGAGTTCAAAAAGTATATACTATAGTGATTTATAGGATTTATAGGTTTAAAAAATATAGATAATTTAAGTATAATATATAAAAAAAACATTTTGGTACTTTTCTTACTCTATATGCAGTGGTGAATGCAAGTGTAATTCAGAGTAGATAAGTGCATACCTTGAAGTTTGAATTTATTTCTATTAATTATTTGTTTTACTTATTGTGTCCACCTTGAACTATTGATTATGTCTATCTTGAAATATAAGTTTTCTTCAAATTTTAATAAATTTTGTGTTATTAATATATATATGACACCCTAAAAAATATTTATGGATCTTTCATTATTTGTATGGCTGAAACACATCATGCAAACCCTTATCAATTATTCATCATTTTAGCTCACCAAAAAGCATTTAAAGTATAAAACAAGAACACATAAATACCATTTTCTAAAATAGAAATAAAAATAACTAATATCTAACTTGCAAGCTCAATGGGTTAGCTCCCCGTTATATAATTTGTTATATCTTCCACCCACATATTTCTAAATATATCTCCGAATGAGATAGCTTCACAACACATGCTCCACAAAAAACCCTTTGCTGAAATTGTAAAAATGCACCAAGCACGAACCAAACGACTTTGGTGGTAAAGAAATCTTATTATTTTTTGAGATTATGGGTTTGAGCACCAGCAACGTCAGGAATATAAGCATTCAATATCATATGGTTGAGAGTTATCTTTGAACAAATATTACATTGTACTTACCCATATTAATAAAAAATAAATAAAAAGATGCACCGGCATACACTTCTTCGAATAAAGATCCATGTACATGTCTGACAATAGTCTAAATATCAAATATGTGATCTTATGACAAATAATGGTCTTAATATACTTAGGATAAGACCACTAATATATATCCTTACCAACGGTCATCTCTCCCTAACTAGTCAACGTGTGTTATCATAAGAGAATTTGCAGCCATGAGTCAAAATTATAAAAAGGGGAAGCCTAGAAAGCCATGTGTTATAATATCATAATGATATTATCGACAAATAATAAACACGATCGAAAAGGAAAAACTAATAACACCAGGATTTACGTAAAAACCCAAAAAGGAAAAAACTACGGGCAGAGGAGAAGAATTTTACTAATATGGAAGAAAATACAAGAGGACTTTGGTGAAAAAAAGAATTTGATTTCCAACTCTAACCCTTAGTATCTATTTATAGGGATAAATACTTGATTACAAAGGAAAAATAAATAAAGTATAAATATACTTTAATAAAGTTTTCTACTTTTAACCAATTGGGTTTCCTACTTTCCCAATATTTATATATTAATTAATTTGTGTCTCTTTAAATTCAAGTTTAACTCTAACAAATCTCCACCTTGACACGAATTCTGAAAGTGCAAAGGTTTCGAGACAAAACACCCAAATTCGATGTGACATCCAAACTCAACAAAAAAACAATTCTTCACTTCAACGAACAAGTTCTCCACCTCTACCATAACACCCCCTCAAAGGGTTCAGTAACGGATATCGATCAAGTCCAAGTTTTTTCTAGGCTTGGATTTAGTCTTCACATCGACATGGTTATCATAAGTGTCAACTTTGCTCACAAATGTTTCACCATGAGCAATATCATGCACAGCACGATCACGATCATCAATGATAGTTCTATCTTCAAATTCATTATGTTCATGAAATTGAACTCTTTTCTGCTTCACATAATCGTTCTATCCACAGTTATTTTGTTCAGCATCGTTATTTGACATGGTGGATGAAACACCAACTGCATTATCCAAAACTATTGAACCATGTAGAACATAAAACTTGGTAGTCTTTCTCTGCCCTTTCAACACAATAAGAGAGTCCTTGCAAATTTTCATAGCTCCACCTTCACTGGTGAATTTGTACCCTTTTGAATCTAGAGTACCTAACGAAATTAGATTTCTACTCAAATATGTAACATGTCTCACATTACCAAGTGTTCGAACAATCCTATCAAACATCTTAATCTTGATTGTACCAATACTTGCGACTTTACAAGAGACATTATTTCCATAAAATACATCACCTATAGATACATCTTCATATGTCGCAAACAAGTCATGAAAACTACTACCATAGTCAAGTATCCACTCATCACTTGTTATAAAGTTGTCGTCAGCCGCAACTAGGAGTTCTCCTTTATTGTACTCCTCTACTATACCGACCTCACTAGATTTCCCAGAGTTCTGCTCTTCAGCTTCTCTTTTGATTTTATTTTGCAACTTGTAACACTCCGATTTAACATGACCTTTCTTTTTACAATAGTGACAAGTTTTATCTTGGTTGGAAGATTTTGATCTACCCCTTCCAATATTATCAGAAGAACGCTCACCTTTTCTCCCACTATTTGAGCTAGTCGATTCATGCATCACGAAAGAATATGTCTGGGGCTTGGAACCAGATACAAGATGTTTCATCTTGTCAAACGAGTGCAAGCCATTGTAAACTTCTTCAAGAGTGAGTGTTTCGTGATTGTAAAAGATTGTATCTCTAAAATACGAGTAGGAAGGAGGCAGCGAACATAGGAGGATTAGTCCTAAGTCTTGATCATACTTCACTTCTAAAGTCTCTAGAGGCACTTGTTCTTTGATGCAAAGAGTAGATATAAGACTTTGGAAGTTCAATGTTTTTATGTCCGTCTTGCTGCTAGAATAAATCTCGTCCACTATAATCATTCTGATGTTGATTCGTCGCCTCTTTAAAATAGAGTTGATTAAGAATAGACGAGGTCGGGACATGATTATGTTGATCGTAGTTGGCATGAGGTGGCTCTTAACGAAGTGGTTCCATACTTTGGCTTCTGGTTGCAACTTGTTTCTACCCACAATGTATTTTTGGTTTCCCTTATTCAAGTTAGAACCATCAATAATCAGGTCTTTAAGAATGGCTTCATAAGTTGCTTCGATTGTGGCAACAACAAAGGCAAAGTGCTCATCATTCTTGATAGAGACCCCAAAATTCACATAAAATTCTCTCACCAAGTTGTTATGATGTTGTCTAGATGTGCACAAAATAGCTCCCACTTGTACGGCTGGATGGTTTGTACAACGAAGGCTCCACCTCTTTGTCTTCACAATCAAGGTAGAGGAAACCCTACTCCAAACAAAATTTCTTCTTTACAAATTTTTCCTCATAGCGCTTGCTACATAGTTTTTTTTTCCAAGTACCCTTTGTTGCTCACATAAGTTGTGTGCTTAATTCAGTAATTCCTAGTTTATTAGTTTTTTTTTTCTAAACATCACATATTTGGCTCTTTATTTCCTCTCTAAACTTTACAGTTTCTTCTTCTTCTTTGTTCTCTATGTAAAAGTATTAAGTTCAACGAAGTCTGACACCAAAATCCATGCTTTTCCAGGAAGAATAAACTACAACAGCAATAGAGGCATCCCCTTTTCTAAGGATGGAATATATATAATGATTTGGTGGTGATTGCTTTGTTGTTTGTAATAACTGGGTTGTTGTGTGAGCATTTTGTAATATACTATAGATAGAAACTTTAACATGAATGACTAACAAACTCTAAAATTTGCAATTTCATTTGCATCAAAGTATCTAATCATTTTGATGAAGACTTGACATCAAATGGAAGAAGAAATTTCAAGGCAGGCTGAGAAAGAAGTGTCCACTAATGAGTTGGAGGAAGATGACCAAAGCAGCAGTGATCGAATATTCAGAAATGTAAAAGCAGAAGAATGAGGAAGAAAATTAGTTGTGCTATTGCCACTAAGAATGACATGAAAATTAACACAAATCAAATAACAAAAAGAAAAACACCTTGATGAATGATGGCCAATGACTTGCATACAAACATTTTCATGTCCAAGAACATTTAGAATTTAAAACAAAGTTATTTGAAGAATCAAAATTTCCCCTTTTCCGAATTAAGTACACAATGAAAATGTTAGTTTCCTAGACGACTTAGAAACTGGGTAGTTGAACTGACTCTTGCTTTGTCACAAAAACTCGCTTACGTTGGTACACGAGTTTAAAAAGTGGTAATACAAAATCTAGATCAAGCAAAGAAAGGACACACCTCTGATACATAAGCGTTATATATATATAAACAAAATTCACAACATGGCAAAGCCAAAGCTTTTGTGATAATTTTACTTCTCTCGGTACAATTGAAATAAGCTTGAGAAATGACTTAAAGTGCAAAGTGCGCAAGGTAATTGTGAGTGGAAATGATAGGAATCTGATTTACTTATAAGTTAGCTTGACTAAACAAAGAAAAAAATTTAATATTGGTTTTATTCTATCTTTGTTACACATTTATTGATTATTTGTTGAATAATTTAGCCTTTTCGAAGCATGTTTAGAATGAATAGTGTTAATTGTATGAGATTTGGTAATACATGAGAATAGTTTCTACTTGTTGAAACATCAGAAGTAACATTGTTGTTTGTTGAAATATGTCTTAATAATTTTGATTGAGGAAAAGTAAAAGCTTGGATTTGGGGTGTGATAACTCTCTATTTGGTAGTGTTTTACACATCGATCTTTTACTTGAGTATTTCATCTGCATTTAGAGTATTCGATTACATTTGCGTGGTTTTCTATTATGTTTCGACATAGCAAGTAGAATTGCTTGAGTTTCTTTATTTAAGCTTATTCTTATCGAAATAGTGATATTTAATATGTCTTCTTAGCGTCGATACGTGGAGGCAGACATGAACAGAGCTTTGTGACACAGAAAGGAATCATTTGGAAGAGGGACCACATGGCAACTATGATAACAAATACAACAAAGATTTTTTCCCTTTAGTGTGATGTGTCATGGCTATATAAAAGAGACCATTGGCATTCTTTTTATATGGAGAGCTAGAGATAGATTTTAGAATTCATTTAGAATTTTCTTTGTATTTCTCACCATCTTTTTTTTTTTATTTTCTTAGGAAATTTTCTTAGCTTTTCTCGCTTACCAAAAACTTTTTGGGAACTAGAATTTTGTTGAGTCAATATTTTAACTGACAAGAACCGGAGATATGGAAATGTCACGGGATCAACATTTGTAGGTGATGCATCATCGCTTCATAACAAGAGCCCGAGAGAGAAGTTTGCTATAACTTTGATCCTACGTGATCATTAGTCTTTTCGTAAACTTAATTTTATTCAAATTATTGTTAACGAATGCTTACTACTACTTTTAATATATTCATTATTCTGGCTTTTATTACTTGTCACTCATTTCTTAACGCACATACGTGTAGATCTTAGTAGAGGTGACAGATCGTCAAGTAAACTTAGTGAGCACCTACAGCAACGACACATTGCGATGGTATTGCAGAGAAATTTGGATACTTAGGTTGTTTCGACATTCAAAAAGGATGGTTATAACCTATTTATAGAGATTGAGACAACGTTGGGCTATCTGAGTGAAGCTTGAAAATGATAAGCTTCTTGTGAACGGTCGAGACCATAAGAATTTCTGTCGAGGTAAGAATGTGTTAATTGATTTTATCTATTTTGATCTTAATTGTTGCGACTCTTTCATTGTATCGATATTCAACCATTATTTGTAGGTAATGTAATTCGTAGTAGGTATTAGTTTAGATCCATCATCTCTTATTGTTAATTACATTATGTTCGTTACTTTCCATGCATTTACTTCATCTTTAATTATTTTATGTTCTTTACTTTCCTTGCATTTACAACATCTTTAATTACTTTATGTTATTTACTTTCATTGCATTTACTTTTATGCATTTACTATTATTTTACTTTAAATAATGTTGTTTATTGCTTTTATTTAATTTTTGTCTTTAAATGCTTTGTAGACGATTGACAAGAAACAAATAATCCAACATTGTCCATTCTCTATGGGTTCAACACTAATACACATTTGTGTATCCATTTTATTACTTGTATCAATATGTGCATGTTTGCACTATAGTCATATCTTTTTTCACAATGGACCACTTCTCGACACTCTCAGCCAAAGAGAATGCAACTCTATACCCCCAAAGAAACATTATAGGATGTGTAGATGCATCTCTGCCTTGGTAGAAGCAATAGAGGAATTCTCCTTGCTAAGACAAAAGCATCTCGACACTCCTAAAAGAAATAGAAAAATTAATTGCTATTACTGGAGCGGATGCGTCTCAACACTCTTTGGATGATTACTTAAGCTACAGTAGCTAGAGTGAAATGCAACTTGACACCATTAGAGAAGTATTGCAAAATGAACACCGTGGATGATTACTTAAGCTACAGTAGATAGAGTGAGATGCAACTTAACACCATTAGAGAAGTATTTCAAAATGAGTGAAGGAATCTCAAAGCTAGACACTCTATAGAAGAATATTGCAAAAAGGGGTAGAGGCATATCAACGCTCTATGAGCAGCAATGAAGAGACTTCTATTACTAGAGCGAAGGTATCTTGGCTCTTTCTTAGCTAGAAAATGGAGAGACATTAAAAAAGTTGTTTTAGTTGAAGTGGAGCAAATGCATCTCAATGCTCTTGATGAGAGAGGAGGCAACTCGAAGATATAAAAAAAATGCAAAATGGGCAAAGACATCTCCATGCTCCTAGAGAAGCACTATAGAATGGGTGAATACATTTTTGCCTAGGTAGACGTAATGAGGAATTTCCCCTCAATAGGGAAAAGGCATCACGAGGGCCTTTAAAAACATAATAGAGAAATTATTATTACTAGAGTAGAGGCAACTTGACCCCTTAGTGGATTTTGTAAGTTGTAAACTATGGTAGAGACAACTTTATTCCCTTGAAGACACACTGCAAAATGAGTGAAGGCACCTCAATGCTCTCTAAAGAAACACTACATAAAGTGAATAGAGGCATCTTGACATTATGTATACATAACATAGGATCTCAACTCTCTTGGTCGAAATATGAAGAGATAATGAAGAAATCTTTTAGTTAGAGTGTAGCGAAGACAATTAAGTGCTCTTACCTAGAGATGAGGCATCTTAGCCCTTGGAAAGACATTATAGAATGAGAAAAGGCATCTCAACGCTATACGTACATAGCAGAGGATATTAACATTCCTAGAGAGACAACGGGGAAATACTTTTGGAGAATTGTAATGTTTAGGTGTAGGAAGTAGAAATATGATGTTTGGGTGCATTAGAAATGCTTTAGTGCTACATTAGAAATGCTTTAGTGCTACATAATATATTAAATGGAAGTTTTCCCCAGTACCTATATGAGAACTAAGAGTTGCAGTAGGAACTATCATGCCATCAAAGGCTAAGGTTACCTATGTGAGAAATAATCTTGAGGGTCATCATGGGTGTTCTTCCTAACATCATAGGCTAGACATCGATTACCAAGGTGTGATTCCTTGAATGTCTTAGAAGGTTCCCTCATTACATCTTTGTTTACCCTTTTAGAAGTTACCTCATGTGATATAGTAACGTCATGGTGATGAACATCCATTGTTGCAACATCCACTAGGAAGAGATTCGATCTAACAATGTATTTTGCACCGGTGATTCAACACTAGACAACAATTGATGACTCCTTGAACGAGTTTGTCTTCATGTACCTCTGCTTGGACCTTATTTTGGTGCTTGCCTCTCTGCATAAGTTGATACAACGCCCTCTTTCTAATTCTTCTATTGTATACTTAAGGTGTATATATCGCTTGATATTGTATCCCCTCTGCTATAATGTTGGCAGTAGTAGGTAATGTTCTGTCGAGAGTCAGGCCTTGTATGATGAGGCAATTTTAGAATACTATAGTTCCCAACTTGGTAGAGGATCTCATATAATGATATGTTGAAGGGTATGTAGTTGGTAGGCCCTAAATGGTCCTCATCAACGAGTGGTCAGCTACATTAACTTATCATCGATCGTTTGGCATGTTTATGCCTTTCCCTATTACTTGACGAAGAGGAGCTTCAAATATCTTAATTAACTCTTAAGGAATTATGGAACCTCGATAGAGTCCTTAGATGCCTCTTGGTTCACTATCGCTATGAGGTATAATATATAACAGTTAAACTTTGGCCAATGCTAGTTAAAGATCCTATTTCCTCTGCTTTTTCATACTTGCTAGTTACCTCATATAGTTGGTTGATCTTTGTTTGGCTATTGTCAATCAAGTTATCCTTGAAGGGATCGTGTCAAAGTCCAGAGATGTACGTGGAGATTTTCTAATCATTCAAAATGTCACAGATATTGTCCATAGCTCTAGAGAATCTCATTCTATAGTCTCTTAGAAGCTTGCTAGGTCTTTGAGTCCCGATAAGCTTGCTAGTTCTTTGAGTCCCGCTAAGCATACTAGTTTTTGAGTAGAGGATAGCTCTATTTGCAAAAAATGTCTGAAAAACATGCAAAACAACTGTTTGAAGTCTCTCATAGTTTTCACAAGAAGGGAGTAGTATTGATTCTTAGCTCTCCTTTGTAGAGTGGTTGAGAAGACTTTACATATCATCTCGTCGGAGGCCCCGTGATATCCATATAGTTCTTATACTAGGACAAATGCCTAGTGGGGTATCTGGTCTCATCATGTATTCTTGAGCAACTTGAAGTGTAGAGGGTAGCTAGAATGCTACTAACACGTGAGACATGAGAGGACTTTGGTTCTTCATAGCTTAATCTCCAACGAAGTTGTTTGAAACCCAAAGATCATCAATATTCCTTTGTATGTTTTGTATTTACTTCCCCTATTCATGATCTCTAGGGTTAACATGCTGAGGTATATTTTCAATAGTGTCCCCACTTTGGCCAGACTTTGGGGGACTGTCGTCTGAAGTATTCATATGAGAGATAACCTACTCATGCTAACACCTCTCTTTAGTATTAGAGGCTCTTTCTTCTTCTTTCCTTTGTTGCCTACTTTATTGGCTTTGGGAGATCAAAAACTCTTAAAGAGTTTTTTAGATTAGCTCATATTATTTCTAGTTATGCTTTTGCAACTGCAGTTGGGACTTTTGGAAGTCTTGGAACTATGTATGCAGACTTTGCAGCTCATTCTGCAAGTTGTGAACATGTAAGATACATTGGTCGTTGAAGTACGCTAATTGTTGTTACTGTTAGAGGTAATGTTGACCATGATAAGCTTAGGAGTACGCTGAGTCATACATATTGTTGATGGAGATATGTGGTTGTTGTTGTTTTTTACAATTCACCCGTTATAGTTTGGGCAAAGAGCTGCATGCGATGGTTTAGTAGGCCTGTAAAAAGCAACCAATATGAAAGCAATCAACAATATTCCCCTGTGGCCTATAAAAATCAGCTTACTATCCATCAAAAGTGAAAAAAGTAATCAACAATATTAAATTGGTAGAAAATACAAATCATTCTAAATAAAAACCAACCAAAAAAGCAACCTCGTAACTAAAATCACAAATCTCTTGCTTGCAACTTTAAAATTTCTCTCAAATTTCACTGCCCTAAACTCAAAATCAAACAAAAATCAGAAGAAAAAAATCCTCCACTTTGAGGAGAATTTCATAATTTCAAGTAAGTAAAGTACCTGATTATTTTAACCTTTCTTTTTGCTTCTTGTAACATGTAGCAACATAGGTAAGAAAAAATTTTGAAAAAAAAACTTCACAAATCATCTATCCATCTTTATAGTTTTTTGGGTATTTTTTGTGGGAATCAAGTTAGCAAGAAAATATTAAGAACTTGAAATTGTAACAAAGAAAAGGGATGGATTTATTAAAAAAAGAAAAAGAAAAATTAGTTTCTCTACTATGCGCCTGCCTCTATTTTCACGGTAGAATAAAAAAGAATGAGTTGTTTAGCTTTAGCCGTTTAGGCCTTATGGATTTAATGATGTCATTTATTTATGTTTTAATTTTTTTTACTTTTTATTTTTTGGCCTTATGAAATTTTTAATAATGTTGAATTTAAATTTTATATACTTCAATTATTTTCATTGTTTATTATTTTATGTAATAAACTTATTTTTTCACTGTTAATAATGTTTATTATCTTTTGTATTATATTATTGATAATAGAAGTAATTGCTTATATTTCTAAATTCTAATTTTAATTTTATGTTTCTTGTATATAAATAAAAATGAAGCATATCACCACGTGAAGAGTTTTCGACGAAAGGATTGGAAGGTGCACCAAGTAATGATATAGGTTCACACTTTGGAACTCCATTTCTAAATACGAGAGGAAGCATTGCATGTAAACTCTGTGGCAAAGTTGTGAAAGGAAGAATAACACGACTTAAAGAGCACATTGTTCATAAAACCAAAATTGTTGCACCATGCCCTAATGTTACTGGTATGCGATATTTTTGTTATTTTTTTAAATTTTATTATAAATTTATTGATATAGATTATATATAATTGATAACAATATAAACTGGAATTTTTTTTTATTTTATTAATAGGTGTCATTAGGGAAAGTATGATGAATTTATTAAAAGAAGACAACACAAATAAAGCAGATAAAAGGAGATGGGGATGAAAATGAGGGATTCATTTATAAGATTGATGCAATTAGACAAGAAACTCGAGAAAGTCTCCAATCACAACAAGAGTGGCACAGAAGAGAATAATTCAGATGAAGTACTGGTGGTTAGAGTAATATTTATGAAAAAGGGTGATCTTCCCATGGATCAGTTGGAGGATATCGTGGAGAAAGAACATGTAAATCCATCCCAAGTGAGTTTGAGTTTACCTTACGAGGAGCTATACCTGAATTAGTTAGAAACAAAAGCTCAAAACAACCAAAGGTCAATAGTTCTTTTTTAAAGACTTTACGCAAGAAGAAGGGTGAAGTGGTATCTAAATTTTTAATATATGAACGACTTCCTTTTAAATTATCAAGCTCTCCATGGTTATATAATTTAATTCAAGTATAAATAGAAGTTGGACAATGTGTAAAGTTTCCAACATCTTATGAGGTTTCAGATGTGTATTTGGAGTCAGAGTTTCAACGAGTTTGTGATTGGGTAAATGGACTGAAGACTCATTGGAAAGATTTGGGTGCAACTCTAATATTTGATGGTTGGACCATCAATTTGAATCAAATGCACATCATTAATTTTCTTGTTTATTGCAGTAAAGGAACCATTTTCTAAAAACCTGTGGATGTCTCATGTGTTCGTAGCATAGTTACTGAGTTATACTACAACTTGTTAGATTCAGTTGTAAAAGAAATTGGAGAAAGCTACATTATCAAATAGTGATTGATAATGAGGTAACAATGATAGTCGTTGGAAAAAATAATGTTAAAAAGAAATCATTTATATTAGACATCATATGCAGCTCATTGTTTGGATTTATGCCTTGAAGATATTGGAAAAAGGCAGATTGTTGATCTAATGAAGAAGTATACACATGGGAAACAAATACTTCGACCTACTCTTACTCGATTTGCAACTCATTTCATCCAACTTGAAGAGATAACAAGACAAAAGCAAGTCTTGAGAGAAATGTTTAATTCAAATGTCAGTATTTTATAATTAGTTATCTAATTACTTAAATATAACAACCTTTAATGATTTTATTATTTGTAAATAATTTAAATTATTTTATTTTTTATGAATATATAGGAATTTAAAGAATCAAAATAGGGACAATAAAAGACAGAGTTGGCTTATGAAGCAAAGAAGATTATTTTAGGAAAATATTTTTGGAAAAAGGCAAATGACCTCATAAAAGTTTACGATCCCTTAGTGAAAGTATTGAGACTTATGGATAGTGATGAAAAACTAACAATGGGATTTATTTATGAGGTTGTTGATAGATCAAAACAGGCAATTCAATAGGATTGTCGATATTTCACCTAGTACGAAAAGACCATTGACAATAGGTGGAATTTTATGCATTATGACTTGCATTCAGCTGGTAAGATAAAATGTTTCATATAATTAAGAATTATTATAGTTGAAAATTTATTACTTTATTATTATTATTATTGAATGATATTCTTATAAATTATGCTTAAGTTATTGTTGACGAAAACGGATAAAGAAAACGAAAGAACACGAGAATTTTACGAGGTTCGGCAATGTGCTTACGTCCTCGGTGCCTAGGCGGCGCTAGAAGTTTTATTCAATGATATTTTAGGTCTAGGTTACATCTCTATTTATAATAGAAAACCCTGGTACATAATTACAAAATTAACCCTGTACCGTACCGCGGGGGTTGCGCCCCCGCACCCCCCAACCCACATAATTCGTAACCCCACAACGAGACTTTATTTGTAAGGACAGTTGATGTTCGCTGCGTTCGCTTCGCTCACTCCGCTCCATCTCCTGTCCTCTTTACTGGTATATTTATGAGCCATACCTAACAAATCTCCACCTTGGCGAATATCCTGCCTCTTGAAAATTCAATGTGGGTTGGGTTACCTTGATTCTTTAACAACTCGAAACATTCAACAAGTCCAAGCAATGCTTGAACTTGTCTGTCGTAACTGGCTTAGTGAACATATCAGCGGCATTTTCATCAGTATGTACCTTCTGAAACAAAACCTCTCCAAATGCAACCAAATCTCTGATCTTGTGGAACCTTACATCAATATGTTTAGTTCTAGCACGATACACCTGATTCTTAGCCAAGTGAATAGCACTTTGATTATCACAAAGCAACTGAACTCCACCTTGTTGAACACCCAACTCCTTCACTAAACCAGTAAGCCATAAAGCTTCTTTTGCAGCTTCAGCCGCTGCCATGTATTCAGCTTCAGTTGTAGATAGTGCCACGACAGATTGAACAGTAGACTTCCAGCAAATAGGCCCTCCACCAAGAGTAAACACATACCCTGTCGTAGATCTTCTATTATCCAAGTCACCTGCATAATCTGAATCCACATATCCTACAACCAAAGGATTATCCCGCTGACTCCCAAAAACAATTCCATGTCCCACAGTACCCTTTAAGTACCGAAAGATCCACTTGACTGCATCCCAATGTTGCTTACCAGGTTTAGACATGTACTTACAAACTTGACTAACAACATGAGCTAAATCAGGACGAGTACATACCATCGCATACATCAAGCAGCCAACAGCATTAGAATACGGAACCTTTGTCATATTTTCAGCTTCCTTATTTGTCTTAGGGCACTGTTCTGATGAGAGCTTAAAGTGATTCGCCAATGGAGTGCTAACTGGTTTCGCGCTGCTCATCGCAAACCTTTCTAGCATTTTCTCAACATAACCCCGTTGAGGTAGCCGCAATTTCCTTGAGTCTCTGTCCCTGCAAATTTCCATTCCAAGAATTTTCTTTGCAGCACCTAAATCTTTCATATCAAATTCCTGACTCAATAAAGTTTTCAAACCGATAACATCATCCATGTTCTTCGCAGCAATCAGCATATCATCAACATACAGTAATAGAAAAATAAAAGAACCATCATCAAGGCTCTTAACATAGACACAACAATCATACTCACATCGGTTGTAGCCAATCTTGATCATATAGGAGTCAAACTGTTTATACCACTGTCTCGGAGACAGTTTCAACCCGTACAAAGATTTCTTCAATCTGCAAACTAAATGCTCGTTTCCAGGTTTAGTGAAACCTTCAGGTTGCCGCATGTAGATCTGCTCCTCTAAATCACCATGCAAAAAAGCAGTTTTAACATCCATCTGCTCTAAATGCAAATCCCAACTAGCCACCAATGCAAGTACTGCTCGGATTGAAGTGTGCCTGACCACAGGAGAAAAGATTTCATCATAATCAACTCCTTTCTGCTGTGAAAAACCCTTCGCTACCAAACGAGCCTTGAACTTCTCCCCCTCTTTTTCTGTTACTACTGGTTTCTTCTTATACACCCATTTGCAACCAATCGGCTTCTTACCCTCAGGAAGGGGAACTAACTCCCATGTGCGATTGTGATTCAAAGACTCCATCTCCTCAACCATGGCTGCCATCCACTTGTAGTTTTCCTGACTAGTAACGGCATCATGAAAAGTAACTGGATCATCACTGCTAACAGTAAGTGCAAAAGATACCAAGTCTTCAAAACCCAATCTGTTCGGAGGCTTTATATTCTTCCGTCTCACTCTGTCTCTGGCGAGACTATAATCCTGCAAATCATCCGTAGTGGAACCACCAGAAGTCGGTTGAGAAGTTTCTGGTTTCTCAACTGGAAACTGCTCGAAATCTACCACTGTCGTGTCTTGCTTCTGCTGCAACATAGACTGTTCATCAAAAACGACATCTCTACTAATCACAACTTTCTTCACAACTGGATCCCAGAACTTGAATCCTTTGACACCTTTCTTGTAACCCAGAAAAATGCACTCCTTCGATTTTGCATCAAGTTTGGATCTCTCATTAGCAGGTACATGCACATAAGCAGGACAACCAAAAATCCGTAAGTTATCAAAACTAACATCATGACCAGTCCATACCTCTTCTGCAACTTTCCCAGCCAGCGATGCCCTTGGCGATCTGTTGATAAGGTAACACGTCATGTTAACAGCCTCAGCCCAAAAGTGTTTGGGAAGCCCCGCATTCAATCGCAAACATCTGGCTCTTTCATTCAACGACCTGTTCATTCGTTCCGCAACACCATTCTGTTGTGGTGTCTTGCGCACTGTAAAATGCCTCTGAATCCCATGCTCCTTACAGAATTGTAGGAACTGTGAATCTGTGTACTCCGTACCATTGTCAGACCGCAAACACTTGATTTTTCGTCCTGTTTGGTTTTCTACCTCAGCTTTCCACAGCTTGAACTTCTCAAAAACTTCAGATTTCTGTTTCAAAAAATACACCCAAACTTTCCGTGAAAAATCATCAATAAAAGTAACATAGTACCTAGATCCACCCAAAGACGATGTCGTGGAAGGTCCCCATACATCAGAATGCACATAATCAAGAATCCCTTGAGTTGTGTGCTTCGCAGTCTTGAAACGGACTTTAGTCTGTTTACCAAGAACACAATACTTGCAAAAATCGAGCTTACAGCTTTTGACACCATGCAACAAGTTTCTCTTGTGTAATTCTGCCATACCACGTTCACTAAGATGAGCAAGGCGCATATGCCACAATTTTGTCGTATCATCAAAGGACTCAACAGAGTGAACTCCACCTGCAACGGTACTCCCTAACAATCTGTAGATATTCCCTGCAGTCATCTTGCCTTTCATCACAGTCAATGCTCCTTTAACAATCCGAATGGTTTCCCTATCCTCGTCAGCCTTAGGGATAAAACCATTCTTGTGCAAAGTGCCCAAGGAAATCAAATTCTTCTTCAAGTCTGGGATATATCGAACACCACTCAACGTCCGAACGAAGCCATCGTGCATCTTAATTCTGACATCACCAATACCAACAATATTGCAACATCGATCATCACCCAAATAAACCGAACCAGAATTAACCGACCTGTATGTCGAAAACCATTCCCTATTTGGCGTGATGTGATAAGAACATCCAGAATCAAGAATCCAAGCATCCGTCAATTGTGTCGTTGAAATAGAAAGCATATCACCCTCACTGCAATCAGAATTATCATCCTCGACCACGTTCACAGACTTGGATGAGCCATCACGCTTCTCATCAGTCTGCTTTTTCAACTTCGGACAGTCTCGCTTCATATGTCCCGCCTCCTTGCACTTGTAACAGTGAATCTTCTTCTTATCCCTGGATTTGGATCTGGAATTCCGCTTCCCGGACCCTGCCTTCTCTGGCTTCCGTCCACGATCTCGATTACCCTTGACATATAAGCTATCGGCTTGAGAGCTTTCCCCTGCATTCTGCTTCCGCTGGTTGTGAGCCAACAAGGTTGCAGTAATCTCCTCAACATTGATAGTCTCTTTCCCATATGTAAGAGTAGTCACCATGTGTTCGTAAGAGGGAGGCAACGAACACAACAGAATCATCGCTCTGTCTTCATCCTCAATTTTCACATCAAGCCGAGCCAGATCAGAAACGATTTGATTGAAGACATTCACGTGTTGCGCCAAATCGTGATCGTCCTGCATCTTCAGCCCATACAGCCGCTACTTCAGATACAGTTTTGTCGTTAAGGATTTGGACATAAACTGACTTTCCAACTTCCTCCAAATTTCGTCTGGAGACGATAGATGCATGACGTGATACATAACCTCGTCCGCCAAGCATAATCATATGGTTCCTGCCGCTCGCTGCTGCAATTCTTCCCAATCTTCCTCATCCATCGACGCCGGCTTTGTAGGTCGCAAAGCCTTCAAGATCCCTTGCTGCGCCAATAGATCCTTCACCCTCGTTTGCCATAATCCGAAGTTACCCTGACCATCAAATTTCGCGACTTCGAATTTTGCTCCTGACATCTGATACCAATTGTTGACGAAAACGGATAAAGAAAACGAAAGAACACGAGAATTTTACGAGGTTCGGCAATGTGCTTACGTCCTCGGTGCCTAGGCGGCGCTAGAAGTTTTATTCAATGATATTTTAGGTCTAGGTTACATCTCTATTTATAATAGAAAACCCTGGTACATAATTACAAAATTAACCCTGTACCGTACCGCGGGGGTTGCGCCCCCGCACCCCCCAACCCACATAATTCGTAACCCCACAACGAGACTTTCTTTGTAAGGACAGTTGATGTTCGCTGCGTTCGCTTCGCTCACTCCGCTCCATCTCATGTCCTCTTTACTGGTATATTTATGAGCCATACCTAACAGTTATTTTCTCAATCCTCAATTTCAATTTGGGGTGGAGCATTCTGATAATGTATTGATAGAAACATTAGAAGGTACAAGATCAATAATTGAAAGATTAGAACCTTCTCTTGATACTCAAGTCAGAATGAGTAATCAAGTTAGATTCAAATATTATTATTTTTAACTTTGTTACATAATTTGAAAATGTTTTTTTCTTCATTTTACTTTATCTTTTATTTATGCAGTTGTTAACATTTCGAGATAAACATGAGACATTCGACACTTCACAAGCATAGAGAGCATGGAGGCAAATGAATACGAGTAAATAGTTAACTAAATTATTTAAGTTATATTATTTAGTTATATTGTACATTTTTAAGTTATTTTAAAATTTTAAATATTATTTTGCAGCTGGGTGGTGGATAATATATAGCACATGTATTCCTGAGTTACAAATATTAGTAATTAAAGTGCTTAGTCAAACAATTTCTCATCAAATTGCGAACGAAATTGGAGCACATTTAGCTATATTCACACCAAGGCAATAAATAGGTTGAAGTATAAAAACTTGAGAAACTAGTGTTCACCTACTACAATATGAGGCCCCATATATATCAGAAAAGAATGAGCATCGATGATAAACACTAGTTTTAATCCTATCAACCTTGATCATATCTTTGAAGATGTTGATTCATTATAAGAATGGCTTCAAGAGAAAGAGAATCTATAGTTAGATGGTGAAATTGTCGGTGTGTTGACTGTAGATACCTCAGATGATGAAACGAATATTGATGAATCTCAACAACAAAATTTGGCTAATTCTAGTGCAACACCAAGTCAAAGTGGTTATGAACTTGATGGTGGTGGTTTAAGTCCAATTGATGATGATGATGATAGTGGTGGTGGTGGTAGGGATGAAATTAGGTCTTATAGTCAATATAGAAGAAAATATGGGGTTGGTACCACTAGTGGACATTTTGTGATAGATTAGAATTTGGTGGAAATATATCTCCGGAAGCTAGAAGAGATAGAAGTGAACCTAAAGCTCCATCAAAAGGAAAGTGTAAGAAGCATACTTCTGTAGGATCTTCATCTGGTAGAAGATCAAGTTCTAATAACCTTGGACAGAGAGATTCATCTACTACCACACAAGGTTTTTATCCACCAGAACAATTTTCATATTTCCAATTTTCATATGGTTATCCAAAACCATATGGTTATTATCCATCATTTTCTAATTATGGTGTGCCATATTAACCTCAAATGCATCCTCCATCACCAATGCATCACCCACTTCTACCTCTCATGTTTTTTTTTGAAATATATGTTTTTTAAAACATTTTTTGTCAATGTTTTTAATTTTAATGATACTAAACATTTATATCTTCTTCCTCAATTTTAATGTTTGACATACTATTTTCATTGTTGCAGTGAATTGGATTCTCTCATATTTCTTAAATTACTCTACTTTAATGAGTACAAAGCCAAATTGATTCTATGCATTTCATTGAAATGATGTCACTTAACTTCCCAAATGCATCCAAAGATAGGTAAGTAATTTGTTCTTTTGTAGTTTTAAGATTTAAATAAATATTTATTTCTTTAGTAACATCCAATTGTTGCATTGAAAACTTTCTACAGCCCTATTCCATGTTGAACTCGATTTTAAAAACTATAAATCAAAATCAACAGTAGAAGAATCAAACATTTGTGTGGTCATTTTAAAGAAAAAAAATGTTCTTTAACATTGTTCTTAGCTTTAGTTCAATTTTGTGGAGTTGATGTGCTCTTTCTATAAAAATTTTTTGGCTCATGTTGGAGTTAGAGTTTTTTCTATGCATGGGAAGTTGTTGAGGTTTCATGTTGATTTTAGGCTAGCTTTGAAAAGAGAAGTATGATTAAGGATAAGTGAATTAAATTAGTCATAATTTAATATTTCTTTAAAAAAAAATTTATCTCAACATCAAGGTAGATTTTTGGTGCATGATATCAAATCTAAGGTTTCTTAAAACGAATCATTTAAGGTTCTACAAATTAATAGGTGCCTTTTTTAGGTATGCCTTTTAATTATTTTATCGATATTTTATTGATAGAAACGTACAAACTTATTAAGTGTGATGAATGTTTAATATTTTCTATTTTTTATTTGTTATGAGTTAGTATAATATTCTTAAGAAATTTATAATTAAATACAAAAATAATTAATTATGGTAAAAATTGTGTTTATGTATTAATAAAAGTCTATAAGTGTTGGAAAATATTCTAAAAATCATTAAAAGTAATTTTCTGTAATTATAATTATAATTATTATATTTTATAATAAGTTGTGTGAATTTTAAAAAATTCACGTTTGCAATAGCGTCCGTTACGTCCGCGACCGCAATCGTAATTTGAATCCCTAGTTGATTGGATAAATAGATCTAACTGTCATATAGTAAATTCAACTGATCACATGAGCTTGTTAGTCGTTATGTTAAGAGTTTGTAGCTGACTAGATGATATGTAACTCTGGATGCTTCGATAGGTAAAGGAATGACAACAAATGTATAACTTACAGAAGAGATCCAGAAAAGTTACAACAACATTGAATCTTTTGAATGTCTAAGATTTAAATATTAATATATTCTTATTAAAAAATATATATTAATATATCATAAATAAAATAAATTAAAATAATAAGTAATTCAAATTAATTAATAAATTAAATATTAAAAATAACAATTATACACAAATTTAACTTTTAGTTTCTTTAGAAAATTCCCGACTTTAATTTGATTGATATTAGATTAAGAAACACATTTTTTTTTAGTTTTTTCTCTTAGTTTTCTTTAATTGGTAAGTCGTTTATTTTTTTTTGTCTTTGTTGATAGGCGGCAGCACCAACTTTAATGTTGGTTGTCGACCACCATTTTTCTCTATTGTTTTTATTTTCTTTTATTTTTTTCAATAAATTTGTTTGTATGATACGTTTTCATATGTCTTTATGGTACGTTTTCTTCTGTCTTTTGGCATGTTTTTCAGTAGTTGGCCATTGTTTCTATTTATATTTTCCTAAGGGTTGATTTGACATTGCCACGACTGATCAAGATGGTGTTTGTCTGTTATATTGTTGATCTTCCCTGTTTTGGACCATTGGATTAAATTTGGATACCCGTTATGCGATCGTTGATAACTTTCCACGTCACTCAAGTCTCATTTGTGGTTTATCAATTGTATTTTAATAGCTTGATTTCTTTTTGTGATTTGTTTACCGATGCGATCAAATCTATTTGTATCTATATTTGTTCGAGTTTTCTAGATTAGATTTTAATCTTTTCTTATATGATCTTTATGTGATATCAAGTTGTTAGTTTTATTTTAATGATTATAAAAAATTATTCTAATTATATATTTAATTACGATTATGATTATAAATTTTTATTATAATTTAAGTTATTTTTTATTTTAAATAAAATTAGCGATTAAAAAAAAAAAAATTCCCGACTTTAGCACATCGCCCCTCCCCGCTCCCGGACTCTTCTTTCTCCTCTTCCTCCAGTCACCTGACCCAATCCCTCCCTTGCCGTCATGTTTTCAACCAAAGACCAAGAAATTAAATAAGGTAATTTTCAAAACCCTATACTTAACTTGAACATACTTAACTCATGAGATTTTGAGTTATGTCTTGGTTTGTGTTATCTGGTCCATGGCTCTGCCTCTGCTTCACTCGGCTATATTTGTTTCTCTGTTTTCAGTCCTACTTATTTTTCCTGTCTCATCTAATATTTTTTTTCTCTCTGTTTGCATTGCTAGAGATGATGTCGTCTTTGGATGGCTCACACAACCATCAACAGTCTGGTTAGTTCCTTTTGTGTTTTTGTTTGTTTTGATTTTGTGTCACAACATTTGTCTTACACTCCAAAAATGAAAAAAAAGTATGGTGTTTGAGGCAGTAATATTCTTAAATACCTTTCTCAGTGTCATTGATATTTTATGTGATCTGCTAATATGGATATAGATATAATTATGTGTGACCTATCAGGCACTGAGAATAGTTTGGATTCAGTTGCTGATGTGGACTGGTATATACTTGGTGAAGATCAACAAAATATTGGCCCTTATTCAGTTTCTGAGTTACGTGGTAAGTTTTGTACTTGACCCATTTTTTTAAGTCATTATCAGCATTCGAAGTATGGAATAATTGTTTTGAGCTATGTGCCAATGTATCACAGATTGCATTAGAAAAAAAAAATTAGAGATTTTTTTCTAATTGTTAGTGTGAGTTTTAAGAAGTTGTTTGGTTTGTGGAGTACTGCAAATTTACTGGTGATTTTCTCTCTCAAATTTCAGTTCCAGTAATCAATAGCATGGTTTCAGGACACTTGTTCCATCTGTAACATGTTCAATTGGTCTAATGAGCTATTGAACAGATTGCTTTTCTTATTTGCTTTGCCTGCACAGAGCATTTTTTAAATGGATACCTCTCCGTAACCTTGCATGGTCTGAGTGGAGAAGTCAGTGCAACCATTGTCCTCAATTCCTGAATTTTTTTTGTAATTTCTCATCAGGCCAATAATTTTTCTGCTGCAGGTTAAATTATCTACGGGTTGTGCTTTTTATGATTTATAAATAATTAGAACCTTTATCTCCTACTGAGGTTTTCACTTTTGATGTTTACAGTGTCCTCAGGAGGCGGTGTTGCTCTTTTGAACAGTATGGAGGGTGAAAAATCAAATGCAGGTTGATATGTATTTTATGTTTATTGCAAAACTACAGTTAGAAAAGATGAGAGAGAGTGTTAGGGAGAAAGTGGGAGAGAGAGAGAGGTTTTCAGTTGGTCAGTCTTCCGGTGAGGAGTGGACTGTTTTCGTTGACAATCTGAGTAAAAGGGTAACTAGGAAAACTCTTAAGGAAATTTTTCATCAACAGGGGAGTGTTGTTCGTGTCTACATCCCGAATAATTCCAACAAGCCGAATTATAGAAATTATACGTTTGCTTTCGTCCAGTTTGCAAAGGAGGATGGGTTGTTGAAGGCGATAGCAAATATTAATGGTATCTGGATTGATGGTAAGAAAATCTCAGTAGGAGTTGCTAAGTACCAGAAGAAGAGACTAAAGCAGGCTGTTAGAAGTAACGACAGTAAGGAAGTAGATAAGTGGAAAAAGGATACGTATCGGAGTAGAAGAGCTGGATCAGAGTCTTATAGCCGACTGAGAGATGAGAGATCTTACAAGGATGCGTTAGCATCTTTGGATGGAAGGAGAGAAGGTCCGGTGTCTAAAGTGATTTGGGAAGGCCATAAAGACAAGGAAGTAGGGGTGAGGAATTTGTGGGAAATGCATATTCCCCCAGACGAATATGATTGGGTGAAAAGATCAATAACTGGGATCATTAAATCCCATTTTGATCTAGGGACAGTAGTGAAGGGGTTGGCTAGTGAAGGGATCAAGGTCAAAGGAACTAAATGGGGTTATACCTGGAACTCTTGCATTATAACCTTTGGGTCGAAGGAAGAGTTCGAGGAGGCGTGGAAAAATAGAAGGGATGAAGTGTCACTTTGGTTCGACTGGCTTGATCCACTTATGAGTGTAGATGGAGTCCCGATGGCTTTCTGTTCAGTGGTGTTGTATGGAATCCCTTTACTATGTTGTAATGTATCTTTTTTGGAAAAGCTGGTCTCAAGGTGGGGGAAATTGGTGTGTATTCATGAGTCCACGATCAGAAGAGAGGATTTGGCGGTGGCAAGAGCTTTGTTGAGGGTGGCGAGTCCTTATGATATACAGGATTCTGTTACCTTGGGTGCATATGGGAGATCGTATAAGGTTAAGATTAGTGTGGGATCGGTCAGTTCTAAACAGGAAAGGTTTTTTGCAGAAATTCTTCAGGTGGCCGGAGATGGTGTGTCTAGAGTTGATTCTTCATCGGAAGAGAAAGAAGTCCGGAGTTCAAGTGGAGAAGGCAGCCCACAATTGCCAGCTGAGAATTCTAGGGACACAGTAGACAGATGGTTGGTAGGTGATGTCTGCACAACAGTGGCAGGCGGCAGTGGAAGTAAACATTTAATGTTGCAGGATGGAGAAAGTCAACCTAGTGGTGCTAAGGTGTCAGGTTTTTTCTGCAGAAGATTTGAATTTTAAAGAGGACTATAGGGGCCTTGGTCTAAGAAATGTCTCTATTAATGAATCTGAAGAAGCCCATTTAGAGGGCTCGAGTGAGTCTAATACAAATATCTACAGAATAGTACCTTTTGGGCCAGCTGTTAATTTATTAAAACTGGGATATGGTAACCGTTTGGAGTCTCGGGTGGAATTGGCAGTTCTCAACAGCAATCTGATTCGGATAAACTAAAGGTGCAGAATTGGGCTAATGTCTCGGCAGACTTAAATCCAAATTTGTTGCCTGCTGGGTCTTCACAATCTAATAGGGAGTATGATTCACCAGCTAATAATTTAATTCCAGTGGGGCATGTTGTTAAATTAAGTAGGGTGAAGGCTCAAGGAGAGTTTCAGCATACTGTTTTGGTAGACTCAAAACTGCAGAATTCGAATACTGATTTGTCAGGTTACAAACATATTTCGATTGAGGGTGGGTTCATTGATAGAGTACAGTCTCAATCTGAAGGGATTCCAAATAAGCCAAATAAGGATCTGTTAGAGGAAGTAGTAGTCTTGGAAAATGACGATTGTAGGGGGGTTGGAACTGAACTGATTAGGGAAAGAGGCAGATCGCTGTTCCAGCATAGAAGAACACTTTGTCCCAAAAGTTTGCCCATAGAGAGGAGGAGAATGGCCAGCTATAAAAGATATTATACCAGGTCGAGGTTGAGAATTAACTGGTTTGAGAATAAACACAAAGGTATTCCGGTTAGAAAGGATTTGCAGCCTCCTTCAATAAATATGGAAGGTGGAAGGGAAGAGATTTTTAATGGTGCAGCTGGTGATCAGAACCCTTATGTGGCACCAACTAATTGTAATAGTTCTTCGGAGGTCTTGGCAGTAGTTCCTTTCTCTGCTGTAGGGTCAGGAAGGGCTAAAAGAAGGGAGAGAAGAGTTTTAACAAGGGAAGCAGTTGATATGGTTAATTCTCCTTTTGTTTTTACTCCTCAGTTCTCGAAGGCGGTGGAGGAAGTGATGGTTACATGGGAAGTATGTAAAGTTCTAGGAATTTCATTCAAAGATGGGAAGAAGGCTTTTTTGGACAAAATTATCAACCTTGAAGAGGGTTCGGCTGAGAGTAGGGAACAGGGGAAGTCAGGGGTTTAGTCCCTATTTCTCTGTTGACTAGCTAAAAGGATTTGGTGTAGATCTTCTTGTTATGATAAATGTCAACATTATTTCTTGGAATGTAAGGGGTCTTGGAAAAAAGGAAAAGTCAAGAGTTGTAGCTAATTTGGTGAAGAAGAATAAGCCGAACTTGATTCTAATTCAAGAAACAAAACTAGAAACTGTTTCTTTGGCTCTTAGAAGAAGGATAGGGGGGAGATTCCTTAAAGGAGGGATTGTTGCGCCAGCAGTGGGATCTGTTGGTGGATTGATGATTATGTGGAATGAAAATGATTTTGAAGTCTCGAACAGCCATCTTAATGGCAGATTCATAGCAGTCTTTGGGAAGTTCAGAAATTCAAGTGAAGAGTGTGTGATTATCAATGTATACGGTCCATCAATTGAAGCAGAAAAGGAAGATTTTTTCAGGGAATTGTTGGAGTTTGTTTCGGCTCAAAATATGTTAGTGTGTATTGGGGGAGATTTTAATGTGTATCTTGATCCGATGAGAAGTTGGGAAAATCACAAAACTGGCATTCTATTGATTTATTTAGAAACTTCTTACAGCAATCACATTTAATTGATCTACCTTTGGTGGGAGGAAGGTATACTTGGTGCAATAATAGAGAAGACTCGACTTGGGAAAGACTAGACAGGTTCTTAATCTCTGGGACGTTTCTGTCATGTTTTCCAAATGTAGTGCAAAGGCTCTTGCCTAAATCACTATCTGATCATAATCCAGTCTCATTAGAGGACAAAGCTGTTAATTGGGGACCGAAACCATTCAGATTTTTTAATTATTTACTAGAGGAGGAAGGATTTGAGGAATTGGTTAAGTCTTCAATGGTTGTTATGAGGGGGAGAAATAATAGAAGGGGTATATTCAGTATCTTAAACGGAACTAAAAATTCAATCAGAAATTGGTCCAGCAGTAAATTTATTGGGATTCCTGAGTCGATTTTTGACTTAGAGAGGAATATTAATGAATTGGATCTTAAAGCTCAAGGTGGAATTCTTTCGAAGCAGGAGTGGGATCAGTTGAGGCTGTGTAGGACAAATCTATGGAGGTTGTATAGGACAGAAGAAAGCATCTGGTTTCAGAAGTCAAGGGCTAGATGGACCAAGGAGGGGGATAGGAACACAAGGTTTTTCATCTGTTTGCTCTGAACAGAAGCAAAAGAAATGAAATCTTAAGCTTGAAGATAAATGGGAGTGTGGTTTCAGATCCTCAACAATTAAAGGTACATATTTCAGAATTTTTCAAGGCAGCCTATAATTCCAATTCAACACTGGAAACGGAGGATTTACTACTGGATTTTGCTAAGCTATCAGGGGATCAGTCTAAGAAGCTTGAAGAGCACTTCTTAGAACAGGAAATTTGGCAAGCTATAGTTTCATCAGACAGCTCTAAAGCTCCAGGACCAGATGGTTTCACCATGGGTTTCTTTAAAAACTGCTGGCCGATTTTAAAGGAGCACGTGTTGAAATTTTTTGAAGATTTCTATTTTGGAAGGAAATGGGAGCATGGTATAAACCATGCTTTTATCACACTTATTCCGAAGAAGCTTAATCCGGACAGTGTAGAGGAATTTAGACCAATCAGCCTTGTAGGCAGCTTATACAAGATCCTTTCTAAAGTTCTATCGAAGAGACTGAGTTGTTGTGTTGGTGATATTATTAGTCACTCTCAGTTTGCTTTTATACCGGGGAGACAGTTGCTGGATTGTGCTTTTATAGCAAACGAAGGGATTGATTACTGGAGGAGAAAGGGTTAAAAGGGTTGCCTTCAAAGTAGATTTTCGTAGGGCTTATGATTCCGTGGAATGGCCAATTTTAATCAGAGTAATGTCAGAGATGGGTTTTGGTAAGAGATGGTTGTCGTGGATACTCAGTGTATTTCAACAGCTTCAATCTCGGTTCTCGTAAACGGGTCTCCATCGGAAGAGTTCCCCATGGCCAAAGGACTTAGGCAAGGGTGCAGTTTATCTCCGCTACTGTTTAACATTGTAGGTGAGCTGCTTAATTTGATGATATCTAAAGCAGTGGATAGGGGTCTGTTTCAAGGCTTTGTTATTGGGGAATCTGAAAATTCTGTTCGATTGTCACATCTACAATTTGCAGATGACTTGATCATCTTCTGTCAAGCATCTCTCTCCCAGATTAAAAATGTCAAGAGAGTATTGAGGATTTTTAGTGTTATGACAGGGTTGCATCTTAATCTAGCTAAGAGTAAGCTATTTGGTATTAATGTGGAAGAGGAAGTTTTATCAGAATGGGCATCTTCGGTGGGATGTTCTATTGATTCCCTTCCAACAGATTACTTGGGACTTCCTCTAGGTGCTAAGAAAAACTCATAAGCCTTATGGGATCCAGTTTTCAAGAATTTTAGTTCCAAACTAGCCGGCTGGAAAGCTAATTGTCTCTCATTGGCGGGCAGGACAGTTTTATTAAAGTCGGTGTTAACATCCCTACCAATATTCTTCTTATCTCTTTTTAGAATGCCTTGTAAAATTGGTAAGAAGCTTAATTCTTTAATAGCCAGTTTCCTATGGGGGGATAATGAGGACAAAAGGAAGATACACTGGGTTAATTGGAAATCAGTCTGCAAGCCTCTAAATTCTGGTGGCCTTGGTGTTCTTGATGTGAACCTATCTAATCGGGCTCTTTTGGGAAAATGGGTGTGGAAGTTCGCCAATGAAAAAAATACTTTGTGGAAAAGTGTGTTATGTTGCAGGCACAAAGTAAGTAGTAATTCCATGTCTATTTGCAAGGTTTTTTCACCCAAATCTTCTTGGATTTGGAGAGGGATTGCCAACAATTTCCTGAAGAATGACTCGGGGGGGGGGGAACGTATCAGATCAAACTCCAAGTTGAAACTGGGAAATGGAAAGTCTATTGCATTTTGGACGGATCCATGGGCTGATGAGTCTCCTTTAAAAAATCTTTTCCCTAGAATGTATGCGTTGTCAACAAATAAATGGGGTATGGTCGCTGAGTTTGGAAGTTCAGATTCGAACGGTTGGGTGTGGAACATCGATACCAGAAGGAATTTGTGTGACTGGGAGTTGGATCAGTGGCTGGATTTAATGACAAAACTGAAGGACTTTAAACTGACTGATTCAGTTGAAGACTTTCTTTCTTGGTCTGCAAGCGGGGATGGACTGTTTTCAGTGAAATCTTGTAGAAAGGAACTCGGCAAGGTGTCTGGGGGGTCTGATTTATGGGTAAAAGGGGTGTGGCAGGGTTTATCTCCTCCTCGTGTTGAAGTCTTCCTGTGGCAGCTAGCTCATCAGAAAGTGGCAGTGAGAGAGGAGTTGGTGAAAAGAGGTTTGCAGCTAGGGGATGAAATTCTATGTCCGTTTTGTAAAAAACAGGTGGAATCAGTTCAGTATTTATTTATTTCGTGTGATGTTGTTTGGGAACTTTGGAACAAGATAGCAAGCTTTGGGATATAGCCTTAGTCCTTCCAAAGGATCCACCTTCTTTGCTATGTTCTTGGGGTGAGCTGAGGGGGAAATCGTTGATTTGGAAATTTATCCCGGGAGTAGTATTTTGGTCGATTTGGAAAGCTAGGAATGCAATGGTGTTCGAAGGTTCCCCCTTGGATAGGATGTCTCTGTTTTTTATTGCTAGATTCAGGTTATCTAAATGGTTTCTAGCCAAGTATCCTAAGTTTCCTATTCAGGAGGATGTGCTGATTGGTGATCCATCTCTTGCAGATGGTATTAAAGCTCTCAACATTAAAAATTTTCAGGTTTCTCGCTGGATTCCACCCCCTATGGATTTTTTGAAGATGAATGTCGATGGAGCTGTTAGACTAGATGGCTCAAATGGAGGTATAGGAGGTATTTTGAGAGACTGGAATAGCAACTCCCTTCTGACTTTTTTAGAAAATGTAGGTCAGGGTCCCCCGCCGGTTGCTGAGTTAAAGGCTATTAAGAGAGGCATTGAAATCTATATGTCTTCTTGTTGGGTTAAGGTTGGAAGGTTGATTGTGGAAAGTGACTGTAAGTCGGCGGTGGAATGGGTCCATACCCCAGCTTTGGCCCCTGTTTTTATCCTCCCATTAGTTAAAGAGATTTCATCTTTTATCTCGGACAGGGTGCACTCAATTAGACTGATTCCAAGGGTGTGTAATGGGGAGGCTGATCAGGTTAGCAAAGATGGGAATTGGTTGATGTTTAGTCGTTTCCAGTGCGTTGTATCGTTTGAGTTTAGGTTTTTGGTTGTCTGTTGAGTAGCTTAGTCTGTTGTGTTTTTTCAGTATGGTGTTTATGTTAAATCTTATGTAATTTCGGAGGAGTAATAAAGTTTCTAAGGCACTCTTTTCCTCCTTCTTTAATCAAGAAGGAGGTTTTTAAAGAGGCCTGTCATTCTTATAAAAAAAAAATGTTTATTGCAAAACTGACACCATCTTAAGAGGGCTTCTGACCCTATAATGTGCTGTGCAGTGCCTTCCAATGATGCAGAGGCTGAGGCAGAACGCTTGAAAAATGGATCTGTTTCTAGAAGTATTGGTGATGGCTTCTGTTCTGATGACCAAGATAGGCCTCTAACACCACCAGAAGGTGAAGAAGGATTCACTGACGATGATGGAACCAGGTACAAGTGGGATAAAAGTCTGCGAGCATGGGTTCCTCAGGTTGGTGCCTCATTCATTTTGATAAGGTGAATTTTAAACATGGTTAAACTTGGATTTTCTTTAATTGATTTATAACATTTGTCTCTATGTTTATTATTTTTTAATACTAATTGATTCATTTAACATATTTATTTCATTTAAATAAAAATTTAAAATTTCATTACTGAAAACAAATTATGACTTTATTTCTGAAAGTAATAAGTACCACATTTGTTCTACAAAAAGTGTTTGATATGATTACTGTTTAAATACTTGGATTTTCATTATTATTATTATATGTAGATAAGTTGGTCTTAGTTAGTGTGCAAGGGAGTGATTATTGAGGATATTGTCTTAATTAGTGTGCAGGGGAGTGATATTATGCACACAATCAACACCACATATTGGCTAAATTCTTAGTATCATTATTTCAGTTGAAAATTCCATCTTTATACGCTCAAAAATTTAGTTTTTAATTGTGTGATTACTGCTAATGACTAATAGGATGACACATCAACAAAAAATGGGGACTATGGAGTAGAAGAGATGACATTCTTGAAAGAAGATGACGTTTTTCCAACAATTGCTGCTGCTTCTTCTGCTGCTGCTGATGCCTCTGGTAGAGACGATGTTAATGGAAATGGTGAGCTAACGGAAGTAAGCTGTGATACCATGGGAAAACTGTTGGAAAAACCGGTTGATAAGAAGGTGACCTTTCTTAATTTGGAGTTTTTTTTTTTTTTAAAACTGTTCCTAGTTACAATTCTTTATCACATGCTGTTCCCAAGTAGCATTACAGTCATAATCCTCAATCTTTTTGTACCATTTTTATCATATTAATGTCCTTTTGGTGCAATGTTGTGTGTCCTTTTCTAAAACTAAGAAATTGCTAGGTGGAGTTCTCTTGATGCATTAGCTACAAGTGACCCATTTCTATTAGTAGTATTGTAATACAAATAAAAGAATTATATTGAATATAAAGTATAGATATTATGTTAATTGAAGTGAGATACCAATTGTTTATACATATGCTATGAGGTAAGTTCGCTATATTCCTTACTATTTAAACCACTTTTGCAGGAAGCTAATAAACCTCCCGATTCATGGTTTGAATTGAAAGTAAATACACATGTCTATGTGACTGGACTGCCTGATGATGTTACTGCAGAAGAAGTAATCTTCACTTGAGGACCTAAATGTCTTCACTTCTTTCTTTTCCACTTTTCTCTTAGATAGTATCTAATTTTAGAAACATGTGGCAGTTGGTTGAGGTGTTCTCCAAGTGCGGAATAATCAAAGAGGTAAACACCTGCTATGTACGTTTTACTTTTATGATTTTATTTGTGAATGGTTTAACGATTGAAGTCCTCTCGTTTATTTTTTGCCTTCAATTCAAATAGATAGTTTTCCCTCTTTCCACTACAAAGATAAACATATCTTCCGAAAGTCAGTTAACTATCTAAATATATTTTGGTGTAGTGCCGCATCTTGACTTTAGGAGTTTTGGGCGACATTTTTACCTGCATATTGATTGAGTAGATCAGTATGATATGATGATCTACAACATTGTTCAAAGTGCTTAATGGTTGTTATTTTAGTGTACTAAATTTTTTTTGATAAGAATTGAAGGCCTCGTTAAAAACCTCCTTCTTAATTAATGGAGCTTGAAAGAAAGCTCCTTAATCATTGGAAGGAGGAAAAGAGTGCCTTAGAGTTTCATTCAACAATTTAATTACATAATATACAACCAGGACAACACCCCTAACTAAAGCAAAAAACCACACAGAGCTCTTAAATAGCGACAAACAACAACACTAACTTAGACTTGACCTCCTAAACTAGGTCCCCATCAACTGATGGTGAGTCCTGATTGTCAAATCGGCGAAATTAATACAAAGTAAGAACCTATACAACCCAAAGATCAGACAGAAAATAAACAACGAAAGGCCATCTATACTTAAACAATTCCCTGCTTAGCTAGCCTATCAGCCTCCAAATTACAGCTCCTAGGAATCCATTTAAGAGCACAACCCTTATCAAAAATTGCAGCCCCAATTTCCTCCACTAGATCACTGAAAAAGACCGGGACAGAATGCAGTTTTAAAATCCAATCCACTGCATTTATGCAATTACTCTCTATAAATAGCCTTCCCTTATTAGCCCAATCAGATGAATAGAAAAAAACAATTCCTTCCTTAATAGCTTTCAATTCTGCCAAAGTAGAAAGACTAGGCCCTACTGCAGAAGAGAAAGAGGCTAAGGGACAGCTGTTAGAATCTCTCAAAATACCCCCAATCCCACCTTGCATACCGTCTCCATTGATTGCCCCATCCACATTAAATTTAAACGCACCCGTCGGTGGAGGAGTCCAGCCAATAATCTTTTTGTAGTAGAAGGACGATGAACAACATCAGCCGCGTAGGATCCCCTACTAATAAGTCAGTCTGAATCTGAACAGTAGGGTGCTTAGCTAAATACCATTTAGCCAACCTGAATCTAATTATAAAAAACAGACCGGAGCTGTCAAGTTTCCCATTTTCGAACACAACTAGATTCCTTGCGTTCCAGATTGACCATAAAACAACAGCCGGGATAAACTTCCAAATGGTAGAATTCTGCCTTAGGTTCGGCCAAGAACAGAGAAGAGAAGAAGGATCTTGCGGTAGAACAGAAGAGATTTCCCAAAGCCTTAGAAATTTATTCCAGATGTCCCTAGCAACAGAACATAAGAGGAACAAGTGTTCTATTGTTTCATCATGGGAATGGCATAAGGGACAAAGCACATCCACCATAGGGATCCCTCTTTTTACTAGTTCCACTCTCACTGCTAACTTGCGATGACAAAGCTGCCACAAGAAGGTTTGAACTTTGGGAG